>NW_023270305.1:8738436-8887325 GCF_011800145.1 Mirounga leonina | reverse complement strand
GCTGAAGGCAGACGCTTAACCGACTGAGCCACCCAGGCGTCCCATTTTAACCATTTTTAAGCGTGCGGTTCAGTGGTGTTAACTACATTCAAGTTGTGGGGCAACCATCCCTACCATCCATCTCCAGAGCTTTTTCATCCTCCCCAAATTGAAACTCCCTACCCATTCAATAATAACTCTCCACTCCCCTCTCCCCCAGCCCCTGGGAATCCCCAGTCTACTTTCTGTCTCTGTGAGTTTGACTGCTCTAGGTTCTCATATCAGTGGAATCGAATGGCATTTGTCCTTTGGTGTCTGGTTTATTTTATTTGCTACAATGTCCCCAAGGTTCATCTGTGTTGTAGCAGGTGTCAGAATGTCCTTCCTTTTTAAGGCTCAATAATATTCCCTTGTATGTATATCCCACATTGCGTTTAGTCATTCATCAGTCTATGGACACGCGGGCTGCTTCTACTTTTTGACTATTGTGAATAATGCTGTTATAAACATGGGTGTGCAGATATCTGTTTGAGTCCTTGCTTTTGACTAATACCCAGAAGTGGAGGGTCAGTTTATTTTATTTTTATTTTTTTTAAGATTTATTTTATTTAGGGGCGCCTGGGTGGCTCAGTTGGTTAAGCGACTGCCTTTGGCTCAGGTCATGATCCTAGAGTACCGGGATCGAGTCCCACATCGGGCTCCCTGCTCAGCAGGGGGTCTGCTTCTCCCTCTGACCCTCTTCCCTCTCGTGCTGTCTCTCATTCTCTCTCTCAAATAAATAAATAAAATCTTTAAAAAAAATTTATTTTATTTAAATTCAATTAATTAACATATAGTGTATTACTAGTTTCAGAGGTAGAGTTCAGTGATTCATCAGTCTTATATAACACCCAGTGTTCATTCCATCATGAGCCCTCCTTAATGTCCATCACCCAGTTACCCCATCCCCCCACCCACCTCGCCTCAGTTCGTTTCCTATACTTAAGGGTCTTTCTCTGCATCCTCGCTGACATATGTTGTTTCCTGACTTGTTAATTTTAGCCATTCTGACTGGTGTAAAGTGGTATCTCATTGTGGTTTTGATTTGTATTTCCCTGAGAAAAGTACACTATGTAATAAATCCAAAGCCATGAGTCCTCAAGGCTGAAATTTTATGCTCCATTCTATTTCCTATCTTAATTTTTGTCCTTGCTGTGCTGTTTAAAACAAAGTTTCTGCAATCAGTTTAAATGGCAATATTATGGTACTCCAATGGTAAAACACAAATCTTTATTGTTGTCCTAGAAGCCCCAGATTGGAATCTTGAGGATGTAGTCAGCTAAATCCGTTTTAGAGAAATTGAAGAAATTTAATAAAGACTGGGTAATAGAAAGATATTACAGAGTTACTGTTAATTTTATGAGGTGTGATAATAGTGTTGTTCTGTTCTTAAAAGTTCTTATCTCAAAAAAAGTCCGTATTTGTTAGAGACTCATACTAAAATATTCGAGGTTAAAATAATATGATTTCAGGAATTCACGTTTAAATGTTCCAGCAAAAAAAGCAAACAAACAAAACTTACAGTAATGTGAACATACTGTAGATGTAGTAAGTGCTAGACTCTAGATATGTTCAAGGTATCTCAAAAGCCCAGGAGCCTGATTCTGCCTGGGAATACGAGGGCAGTGTTATTTGTGTGTTGAAAGATGTGTAAGACTTTTCTGGTCTATTTGGGGTAAGGTTACCAGGGAAGGCAACAGCATTCTAAACAGAGGGCATGTGATATGTAAGGGCACACAGGCTTGCAAGCGGATGGTGAAATAGACATGGAGGAGCTCAGGGCAATTTTTCAGTAGAAAATGTGCATATTTAAGGTAAAAAGTTCTATTTGTTCTAATTGTGCAGAGTTGAGACTGAGTCGACTTTTCTCCACTGGATCACACCATTTCAGACCAGTTAATTTTGTTAAATTTTCTCCTCATCTAGAATGCCATTTTCTTTTTTCCTTTATGAAAATACCAGCTATCTTTCAAGACAGGACTCAAGAACTCCCTTTAGTCAAAAGTTCTCCTTACCCAACTTATAGTTCACTGAATTCCCCCTCTTCTGACTTGACAGCAGACTTTTCATTGTGGTACTGGATGATGAGCTCATCTACAAAACCAGGACAATTTTATGTCGATAATCTCATCGCCTTGGAAGATGTTATCTCTAACCAAGCATAGGACAATCCTTAAGTTCTTATAGGACTCATCTATGGGGCATTTCCCCAACCACAGGGATGGAGAGGGCCAGATATGGGCAGTCAAAAGTTCATGCATCCACTCAATACCCACAGATGCTCTTTGGGGTTGATATTTCAGTTTTACCATCTGGGGGGGAAAATCCCCCAGAAAGGGAAAATGAATGTGATTCCCTGATGTTTCTGAAATGTTAAAAAAAAATGGATAATATCAGAACTAAAAGCTGAGATGCTCTAATAATATTGGAATTTCAACATTTCTTTTAAATTTTTGTTTAACTTCGTCAATTTCACTTAAGATTTCTAAAGAAAATCATGAATTAAAATGGAATCTAAGAATGGATTTGAACTCTATTTTAACAATGCAACTACATTTTGGTTTTTAGGAACTAGACTATGAAAAGAAAGGCAAGCATGAGACTCTTTTAAAGGTATCTAAATCCAAGAAGGCAGGAGTTTAACAAAGAAACCACAATATAGGGTAAGAGAATAGTACACATTTAGTTCCTCTGCTATGTGGTACCCAGGATCATAGAGGGCAGTATCTCTGATGGATAATTCAGAGAACTGAATTGTAGGCCTGGGCCTCATTAAAGCTATTAAATATGTGAGTTTGGTTGGTTTGAGCTGAGTATAAAATGGTTTTGCAATTTTTAAGGTCACAACATACTGTAATTCTAAGCTAGAAACTTAGAAAACTAACACATATGGCTAAGCCCAAAGAAAACTAAGCATTAGAGAAAAACATATATTAGCTGAGTCAGTTGGCTTTCTCTCTGTCGAGACTGAATACATGTCAAAAGTCACATCAAACAGGAATATTCAGCCAACAGTAGGATAAAGGTACAATGAAGGGTAAATGTTTGGTGGAAGTAAGAGAAAGCATAGTATTTTGGCAAGAGCTAACACTCTGAAGCTTGAAATCTACCTGGCTAATATTATTCACTTGTCTACAAAACAGAAATGATCTAAGCCATTATTTAGTTGGTATATTCCTTTCCTATTGCTGCTGCCACAAGTTACCACAAATCTGTGGCTTAAAACAACACAAATTTACCATCTTACAGTTCTGGAAGTCAGAACTTCAAAGTCAACCTCACTGGCCAAAATCAAGATGGCGGCAGGCTTGTGTTCCTCTGGAAGATGTAGAAGAGAACGCACTTTCTTGGTTTGTCCGGCAATTGGCTGCCTGCATTCCTTGGTTTTTGGCCCCTTCCTGCATCTTCAAGCCAGCAGCATATCACTTTCTGACCTGTCTTTCTAAGAGTGTTGCTTCCACCTTCATATTATCCTTCTCTGATTCTTCCCCCTCCAATCCCCTCTACTATGGCCCCTTGGGATTACATTAGATCCACCTGGGAATCCAGAATAATCTCCCCATCTTGAGATCCTTAACACAGCTTAATCACATCTGCAAAGTCCTTTCTGTCATGTAAGGTAGCAGATCCACTGGCTCCAGAGATTAGGACATGGACATCTTTGAAGGGCTGTTTTTCAGTCCACAACAGTTCGATAAATGGATGATATGGGAAGACATTTTGATTTATGAAAAATTCCATTCTTATTTTACTGGGGAGTTTCCATTAAAAAATTAAAAAAGAAGAAATAATTTGTAAAAGTAGCACTATGATTAGCCCACAAAAACCTTACTGAACAGAGCATTAGTTTCTGAGGAATCCAATAAAATGGAAGCATATCATACTCTAAAGGAATATTCATGTGTAGCTAGTCCCAAACTCTACTTTGTCTTCAATTTATAGAGATAGTTGAACTACCTATCCCATATTTTCTTATCCTCACCGTTCCCTGTCCTGACATTAAAAGCTTCTTTATGATGTGGTTTCATTGAGGGGAATTAAGGGATCATATTGATGGATTATAACAAAACATTTGGAGCTGCAGTTACATTATATATGGTGAATGACCCTAAAAGTGTTAAATGTATATACATATATAAATTGTCGATGGCCCAAACATCGAAATGTTGATGTTTGCCAGATTTTTAAAAATTCATTCTTTTTATAAGCCCAGTGCCTCTGTGAAGGCAATGCTATCAGTGAACAATCCTTTAGCAAGAATTTCCAAGTCTCACAGCTCAAGTTTCCTGGCTCTTAGGACCATCTATCTCTTTGGGTCTCTGCATAATTAAATGCCAACTAGAATAGGATAGCTATAATGTAGGAGTTAAATATGGCTTTGTCAATGGTTTAGCTACTGATTTTCAACTTATGCTTGAGATAAATCATTATGTAGATCAGTTTTCTTGATCTAAGGTGTTTGAAAAAGATACTAATATGGATTTCAGGGTGCACCAGAGCCATCTATGGAGGCCGCATGAAGCAATCATATATTTACAAGCTTTTAGAATTACCTATACTAAAAAATTTACAAAGGAGAAAATTCACTATTAGAGCCAGTGGAAAACCACAATTCAAAAGCTAACTGATATTTATGACTAGTGATTCTATCTCTAGAACATATATTGAGAATAAATTTTAGTTGTCTTCTATATTTAGAAAAAAATATTTTCTTCTATTTCTTTGCTCTTTTTCTTCCTCTTGTTCCTTTTTACATAACCTTCAATCTCCATATTTTAGTTCAAAGGGGGTTTAACCAAGAGTTTCAACTTTCTGTGCAATGGAATAATGAGGAAGAGGAGAACGTATTTTACTAGTAAGAACAGGTCCTTCTAACATCTTTCTAACATCCACCAGAAGTATTCTTTCCTGTCATAAATATCTAAGTGCCACACTTTTCTCCGTTTCATTCTCATTGCTATTGTGGGTCCTCCATCCCTTCTGCAAAGTGTCCCCAGCAACTTTCTTACCTTCACTAAAGGGTCCTCAACAACCATGGCACTTTCTAGTTGTCTTCAAGGGTCCCTACATAATTGATCGGGGCCATATCAGAGATGCTACCATTTTTCCTCTCTTTCTCTTCATTGACATTGCCCATTTCTGATACTACCTCCACTGAAGCTCCCTCCTCGTAAGGGCTGCATGTAGTTGACAGTCCCCTGAAATCACTTCATCTCCATGGGACACTGTGCAGAGGCCTCTCTGAGCTCAACAAGAGACATATTTCCTTGGTACCATACTCTGTCTTGGTAGTTCCTGAGGAGTACTGCCTTGGGATCCCCAAATCTCTCATAGATTATGTGGGAGAATTACTTCTTTCTGCTTCCTGCTATAATCCTTCTCTCTCTAAGACTCAGACATGAATTAGAATGGATAAAAGAGGAGACCATTTATCTGAGATCATCATCCTGAACTCTGTCTTGAAATTTCTCTTCCCCTTCTAAAACTCTATAAAGCATTTGGCACAAAACTCAGCACATAGTAAATGTTCAATAAATATTAATTGACAAAAGTCTCTCCTTCTGGTGATTTACAATCCTTAGAGTTCTATAATTAGCCTCTTCTACATAAGCCTCAATTTATAATTTGAAGCTTTCTTTCCATAAACTATACCTTGCCACCCAGTCCTGAAGTTAAATAATCAGAAAACCTTGTATTGCATCTTTTTGTGGATATTCCTTCATCAATGAAATGTGGAGTCAGCTCCTGAATGCTTTTATAATGAGCCCCAAGATGCCCCTGGAGTAGGTCAGCCACTGGCCAGCAGCCAATGAGGAACAGTGACTGGCCAATAATCACATGATTGAGCTCAGCCGTGGGTTCTCCAGCCCCAGTGGAGCTTTGAGATGTCTGCAGCTCTGCCCAACCAGCTTGGCTGAGACCTTACAAAAGACTTGGAGCTAGATGTTTCCATCTAGGCTTCTCCTGGAGTCCTGACCCTCAAAAACTCTGTGGGATAATAAATGTCTACTGTTTTAAGATGCTATGTTTTGGGGTAATTTGTTAAGCAACAATAGGTAGCCAATGCACTCCTCTATCTTGATTCTTACCCTTTCAGTTCCCCCATCATTTTATATTAATGTATTTTCATTTATTTGTTGTGTTTCTGTGAGAGCAAGGGTTTTTCTCTCTGGATTGCTTTTGCATCCTTGGTGCCTAGAAGAGTTTGGAATGTAACAGATGGTAAATAAACATTGAATGAGTAATAAGAGTCTAAAATTTTTATGTAAAGGTTAAAGTGTTTCAATTTCATATACTGTTTTTAAATCAGTATACAATGGTCTAATTTTATAGCCTGGTGTTTACAGTAGACACCCTTGTGGAATATTTGCCTACTTACTATGATCCCCTTTACTGTAGCAGAGGGCCCCTCTGTATAAGGTACAGTATGACCCCTGGCCCTGGTCATTGATCATTGGATAACTGCTGGAAACCAGACACAAACTGAGCCAATCAGAAAATCTCCCCTGAGTATGTGGAATTAAAATCAAGAGAAGAGAAAAAAGAGCCTCTCTGTGTGGCTGTCCCCGTGTGTCAGTCTGCACAGGCGACATTTTACTGCCATAACAACACCAAAAATAACAATAGAGCTGTATTTCTTTCTCTCATGTGTCCATCACAGGATGATCAGTAGGCTTTATACAAGAGAAGCTACTCAAGGATACAGACTGTTAAGACAGACACCATCTTGAATGTTGACATCACCTTGTCAAAGAAACAAGTGAAGCTTTGGAGGAACTCACATAAGGAATCAACTGCTCAACCTGGAAGTGACATAACATTTTTCTTCACAACTCATTGGACAGAACTACTCACATACTCTTAGTTACTCCCCTCCTCCTGCCCTCCCCTGAACTATAAAGGAACTATATTCCTAGCAAGTGCCTAGACGGTAGAAAGTAGAAACTATTTGGACAGCACTAATGACTCCTCAATCTACAACATAGATTGCATGAGCCGTAAAGAGCCATATTCTGTCATGAACCTAGGGATCAAAGAATGATGACAAAACAGATACCCAGAGAGAAGTAAAGGCAGGAGAGAGAATTCTGCCTTGGTTCCCAACTGGTTTTTTTTTTTTCCAGATCCTGTTTCAACTTTGTACTTAGATCTGGATGCATTTCTGCCCTTGGAGTGGGAAATCAATAGTTCTGTGTGCTTTGAGATGCCTATTTGGCTTTCAAGTGGAAATGTTAGGGAGACTGTTTGATCTATAAGCCTGGAACCCATGGAAACAGTTTAGGCTGGAGATGTGACTTTGAGAGTTATCTATAAATGGTATTTAAAGCTGTGGGGGTGGGGAGAGAGTTTAGATAGAGAAGTGGATCAAGGACAGTGCTCTAGGATACAAGTCAGCTAGTATTAAAGGACAGTATGGAGGTTCCTCCAAAAATTAAAAATAGAACTGTATGATCCAGGAATCACACTACTAGGTATTTACCCAACGAATACAAAAACATTAATTCAAAGGGATTCAGGCACTCCTATGTTTATAGCAGCATTATCTACACTAGCCAAATAATGGAAGCAGCCCGCGTGCCCATCGATAGATGAATGGATAGAGAAGATGTGGTATATATATACAATGGAATATTACTTAGCCATAAAAAAGAATGAAATCTTGCCATTTGCAACAACATGGATGGAGCTAGAGAGTATGACGCTAAGCGAAATAAGTCAGTCGGAGAAAGACAAATACCATATGATTTTGCTCACGTGTGCAATTTAAGAAACAAATGAACAAAGGGACCAAAAAAAAAAAAAAAACAAACCAAGAAACAGACTGTTAACTATAGAGACCAAAATGGTTACGGGAGGCGGGGAGGGGGAATAGGTGAAATAGGTGACAGGGATTAAGAGGACACATACCGTGATGAGCGCTGAGTAATATATGGAATTACTGAATCACTATATCATACACCTGAAACTAATATAACACTGTATGTTAACTACACTAGAATTAAAATTTTTTTAAATAAAGAGGGGTACCTAGGTGGCTCAGCTGGTTAAGCATCTGTCTTCAGCTCAGGTCATGATCCCCGAACCCTAGGATCGAGCCCTGCATCGGGCTCCCTGCTCAGAAGGGAGTCTGCTTCTCTCTCTCCCTCTGCCCTTCCCCACTGCTCATGCGCTCTCTCTCTCTCAAATAAATAAATAAAATTTAAATAAATAAACAAATAAATGGCACAGGAAATGAGAAGGAATGCAGGAATTACCTTCCACTACATCTTCTGGCTGATTTCTTACCATTTAGGACAGCTCAGATGTTTCCCTGACTGCCCAACCTAACTGCGCCACTCTCTTTCACATTACCATTTAATTTTCTTTTTTACTTTTTAAAATTTATTTATTTATTTTAGAGAGAGTGTGTGTGTGCATAAGCGTGGGTGGGGGGAGGACAGAGGGAGAGGGGGAGAGAGAGAACCTCAAGCAGACTTCCCATGAAGTGCAGAGCCCAACACAGGGCTTGAATTCACAACCCCAAGATCATGATCTGAGCTGAAATCAAGAGTTGGACACTTACCTGACTGACCCATCCAGGTGCCCCACCATTTAATTTTCTTTTATTACTTTCTTATTTCTTACTTTCTCACATATTGTTTGCTGTCCTTCAAGAAAGCAAAGACCTTTCTGTTTTGTCCCTAGCACCTGAAACAATACCCAGCACATAGTAGGCACTCAATATATATATTTTTGAAAGAATGGATAAATTAATGCTGTGGTGCAAATCTATTTCACAAAAATATTTTGTGGAACTTCTGTTGTGAATGCTAGAAGTGAAGACACTTATACATAGTCTTAGATAAAAATGACTATAAGTCAAGACCATCGCCCTCCCACAAAGCATTGTCTCTATGCCCATCATATAATGCAGAGCCAGGAAAAGTATGACCTGAGGAATAGCAATAGTAGCAGCTTTATCTGAGTTTGAAATGCAAATTCTAGACCACCCAAGACCTACTAAATCAGAATCTCAGTTTTAATAAATTCTCTGGATGAATCTTATGCACACTAAAATTTCAGAAGCATTGATGGAGGATAATACTAGAAAAGATTATTTGATTTCAAAATATCCAGCCCTTCAAATAAATTAATACATGTACAAGAACATTAGCACCGTCTTTATTCAAGGACTGTATGGAGCATAATTTTCAGGGCAATCTCTGCCTTAATTAGACCTGAAAAAAGTATGGGGAAAAAAGATACTCACACAAAAACTCTGAAATACCAGTTTACCTGGAACACATGCCAAACGGATCCTCACAGGGCACTGTACTCCACTTGAGTGGAATCATTTAAACATAGACTTATGGAATGCTCACCATGTCTCAGACCCTTTTCTAGACCTAAGGAATACAAAGATAAAAGAAGGAAGGGGCACTTGTCCTCTGGAATCTCACAGTCTGATGCTGGAGACAAACAAGCACCCTCACAGAAGAAAGCAAATGTGATACAGGACTACAAAGGAGGGACCTCACCACACCTGGGAGCACCAGGGAATGCCATGCCAAAGTGAATCTTGCATATATGTTAGAGTTAGTCTGGGGGGAATGGAGGGATAAGGAAGGGAACCCCAGCAGAGAGAATAGTGTGCACAAAAATATGAAAGCTTTACTGAAGAGAGCATGGGAATTCCAGAAACAGCAAGGAGAGAAGACGTAGAAAACAATGAGGCTTCTTCAAATAACCCACATGTAGAAGAGTAAGAGCTTCAACAATAGCAGAGGTGGTGGGAACTCATCCAAGCATGGTGTACTATATAGAGAGTTGTAGAATCCAGCTCTGCCAAGTGACCTTGGGCAAGTTAATCTCTCTGTGCCTTATTTTATCTTGCAGATAAAAATGGGGATAATAATAGAGTGGCCATCAGTCTGGAAAGATAGATTTTTTTTTTTTTTTTTAATGATTGAACTCCCTTGGTTAGGTTTTCTGGCATAGGCTTCTTTAAGGAAATCAGAGTCATAAATCACTTGAGCAGTGCACCACAAACGCACTTGCACTTGCAAGGATTGAAAGAAGGGCTGCATTAATGAATCATGTTCATTGAAATGCACACATTGAGTTGTGCATTAGTAATGAGAGAGAATACCTTGAACATATCGCGTAATGCCATTGTAATGTAATCCCTCATTTATTTTGTGTATTTGTGTTTCCAGACTCTGTGGTCACATGTTAATACTGACCTCATTAGGCTGCTATGAGGATTAAAAATGAGTTAATTCATTAAAAAAAAAAAAAAAAAGCTCCTAGGCAGTGAGAGGCTTTTTCTAAACTCATCGTGTTAACTACTGTATTAAGGAAGTAAAACTGAAAAGTGGAAAGGTAATGAACAAGAGGTACCAGTCTATGCCAACAACTGGTTGGAGAGTGGTGCCTATCACTGAGATGTTGAATACAAAATGATCAAGGTTTCTTTCCTACCTGTGAGTAAGTTTCACTGGTTTGCCAGTCTACTCATCTGCTTTTCCCCAACTCCAAAACGATGTCACATTCACTACTGCGCTTTTGGACATCTAAACACTGATCACCTACTATGTGGCAGGTGCTGAGGATGGAACAGTTCACAAGACCAGGGTGACCTTTGTCTGCACAGAGGTTAGGTGCATTAAGTTCGAGATGAATCGACATTTTCCCCATTTTGCTAAAATGCGGAGTAGCAGAGGTTGGCCATATTACTGCTAATAAACAAGGTCAACTGATAACCAACTGTCCTGCGTATGTGGGTAAGGGAAAGGAAGAGATGCAACCATTCACGGGCGTTAGGAAAAAATGAGCACGGAGAACGGCGTAAGGGAAGCAGAAGTATATCAGAATGACTGAAATAAGAGGAGGAAGACATTCGAATGAAGGGGAAGAGAAAGTTCCAGCACAGCTACACCCTCCCAACGGTCTCGCGGGACCTGGAACACACGCCCCAAGCCAGGTTCAAAACCTTCCAGCCCAGAGCCCGTCGCGCGCCTAAACGGACCGCCTCCCCGTAGCGCGGCACGGCGCTGCGCTGTGACGTCAGGGTAGGCGGGACTTCCGCTCCCGGTGACGTCAAAGCAGGAGCGGTGCGGTGGAGCCGGTCGCTTTGTAGGCGGAGAGGTGAGGCATCGCTCGCAGTTCGGGGCTGATGACTTTGCGCGAGGGCTGACGGGCGAGCAGGCACATGGGAGCTAGAGCCCTTCCTTTGTGTGGCTCCTCGCAGAGCCCGTGCTGCCCTGGGCCAGACGGCCCGCAAGGGCATGAATAACCCTGCTGCGACCGCTCGGGGTTCAGAACCACTTTGGTGCTGTCCCAGCAGTCGCTCCTCTGGGCGCAGTAACGAGCCATTTGCACTGCTCACTCTAGCCTGCCGGCCGGGCGTCTCACAACGACCCTTTTGGGGGTTGGGGCCAGGGTATTGGGCAACTAACCAGGAGGAGTGACTAGAAGGGGCCAAAGTCTGGGCCGGGGACTCCAAAAATCAGAGTTTTTGTACCGACTAAGCCTTCTAACTAGCCCTGGACAAGTCACTGTCTTCGCTCCGTGCATCTCAGTTTCCTCACTTGTCCATCGGCGGGGTCATTAAAGGCTCTTTTGGTTTGATCTCCGGTTTTTCCGTAGGATCAGCCTCCTCCCCCAAATTTGTTACACCAGGTACCCTTGAGAATGGACTCGTGGGCCGGTCTTTGAACTTGACACGCCCCTAACCACATGCTTGATGTTCCGCTTTAGTTGCGCAAGTATTTTTCTGCGGCATGGGGGTGCCTTGGTGGCTCAGTCGGTTGAGTGCCCACTCTTGATTTCAGCTCTGGTCATGATCTCAGGGTCGTGGGATCCAGCCCGGAGTGGGGCTCTGAGCTCAGCGCGGAATCTGCTTGAGAGTCTCTCTCTCCCTCTGCCCCTCCCCCTGCTCACAGGTTCTCTCCCCTCTCTAAACTAAAAAATGTTTATTTTTCTGTGGCACCAAGGTCAGAACGGAGCTTGGTCCCTTGAGTTTAGAGTGCAGCATGTTCAGGAAACCATTGAGGCTTTCAGTTGCCTCTACCACTTACCCTGCGTGGTGGTATTTTACGGAAGGCGTCTGTGCCTTAATTTTTCTCATCTGTAAAATGGGATACATTAGTATCCGTTTGTTAAGATTGTTTTATTCATTGAGGTAATTCATATAGCACTTCGAACAGTGTTTTACACACAGTAAGCGCTCATTAAACGCCAACTGTTTTGGAATGACAAACCCATACCCACAGCTCTCTAGAAGATCTTTGCTGCGGGCATCTGGGGTACTCACACTGCTTTACAATCACCCTTCACCCTGAGGCCTTAACTGTAAACTCTCACCCTTGAGTTTTTTATTTTTCCACACAAGGCAGGATGAGACATGTATTCTTTGATTCACAAACTCATTTCTTCCCACAGGAGTAGTAACCTGACACCTGCTTTGTGTCTGGTATGCCAACACGAGAGTTCATAGTCTAACGTCGGGACCCATAGTTCTTAGCCACTTTCATTCGAAGAGCAAATCCCTCTGGTGAAAGTGACAGGTATAACAAAAAGCAAAAAGAAACCCAGAAAAGTTAGGAAAATCTCTGGAATCTTTATTCATGAAGGTTTTTGTTTTGTTTTGTTTTTTAAACTTCTTTCTGAAACGATAAATAGGAATGTCTCTTTTGGATTTTTTTTTTTTTCCATTTTTCCACCTAAAGATAAAGAAGGCTTATAGACCTAAGGCCCCTCTTCCCAGCATAGGTATATAGGGGGGCAATCAAAGCAACACAGTAGGTGCTCCTCTAAAATTGGTATTTATTTTGATAACTTAGACCTTTGTAATAGGTGATTTTCTTTTTTTCTTCCTAAAAGCCATCCTCTTTTCAGCATTTTCTCATTTGTAGTAGTATTATAATGTATTTCATTCTGAAATCTACTTTAAGTATACTTTAAAGAAAAATTAGTATATCACTTTTAATGAGCGTATTTAATATATAAATAGAGCAGGTCATACAAATTTGTAAAATTCTTGGTTTTCACTGATGTCCAGAAGTTGAACGCTCCTTTCTGGGACATTAAAAAAATTATTTTGTGTGTCATTACAATACAATTTGAAGTAATAGTTGGTAGCTTAAAATCCCCAGAGGAGTTATGAAAAAAAAAAAATTTTTTTTTTTTTTTTGCCTTTTTCAAGAAAAGAGAAAAGATAATTCTGCAAGTTCATCATGAGTAGTATGTGCTTCAGTTTTGATATTTCCGCAGTGGGGGTGATAGACTTTATATTCATCATATAAGCTCATCCAGTTATACAGGTTGAGAAGAATCTCACTGGAGATTAGTATGCAGTCATTAAAATAGCAAAATCAGATTAAATATAAAAGTTGGAAAAAAAAAGTTGTAAAATTGCTGGCCTCATGACCACTTATCAAGAGACTGTTACACAGCATTTTGGTATAATGTGCATCATGCCCTTCCTTCTCTGACCTTCTCCTACAATATTATGCTGTGTTTTTGGATTCTATAATACTGCATAAAATTTCAGTGATATGTGACTGGAAAATACTGGAGTAGGAGTCAGAAGACTATAGAATTGATTTTGCCATTTAAAAGCCTTATAACCTTGGACAAATAATATTACAATGGTTGTACTGCCTATTTTGCAGGCATTGTTAAAGTCAGATGAGAAAGATGAGAATGTACTTCACAAATGAAAAGAACTACAAAAAAGAAGGTGGTTTTGGTGCAGTTGGTGAGATGATCATCAAGTCAACATAGAAAATGATTACTTCCTCCAATATGTTATTTGGAGAAAGATGGAATAGAGATAAATTTAATGGTTAGAGCAGATTGTAAAAAAGGTTCTGTTCATGCATTTGTATTATGTGTTGACTTTCAGCTGTATGTTTTGAAGCTTACATGGGGCTGCGTGGTAAGATTCCAGTTTTTCTCTTTAATTCCACTTACAACAATTGCAATTAAATAAATATATGTGTAGTTTTATTTTTCTTATTTAACAGGAAGTTGCAAAAAACTGTACAAGGAGGTCTCCATGTGCTATTCAATGGTAGCATTTGTATAACTGTAGTACAATTTTTAAATCAGAAAATTGGCAATATTATATCCACAGAATTTACTGAGATTCCCCCATTTCACAAGCAATCATTTGTGTGTGTATACATGTATATAGCTTCATATAACCAACCATCTCATCCCACCCTAGTCCCTAACCGCTGGCAACCACTAGTCTGTTCTCTAACTCTACAGTTTTGCCTATTTCAAGAGTGTAGTATAAACACAGTCATACAGTATATAACTCTTTTTGAGATTTCTTTACTTTGCAAAATTCCTTTGGGATCCATTCAAGTTGGTGAGTATGTCAATAGTTTGTTTCTTTTTATTGCTGAGTAGTATTCTGTGGTATGATTGTACCACAGTTTGTTTAACCATTCACTTGAAGGACATTTGGGTTGTGTCCAGTTATGGGCTATTATAATTACAACTGCTATGAACCTTTGAAGTTTTTGTGTGAATATGTTTTTATTTCTCTTGGATAAATGCCCAAGAATGCAATTGCTGGGTCATATTGTTTGTATTTGTTAATTTATATGATCATATGCTTTTTCTTCTTCAGCATTTTGATATGGTGGATTACACTGATTAATTTTTGAATGTTAACCATATCTGGAAGAGGTCGCACTTGATTGTTGTATGTAATACTTTTTATACATTGCTGGATTCTTTTTGCTAATATTTTAATATATAGATATAAGAGGTATTGGTATATAGTTTTCTTTTTTGTGTGCTGTCTGGTTTTTACTTTATCAGTGTACTATTATTCTGTAGAGTCTTTAGTGGTAAACCTGTTTCATTCCTGGTATTAGTAATTTGTGCCTTCTCTCTTTTTATCTTTCTCAGTGGAATTTTATTGATTTTATTGGTCTTTTTCAAAGAACTAGTTCTTTATTTAATTCATTTTTCTCTACTTCCAATTTTATTGATTTTTGCTCTGATAGTTATCATTTTCTTCCTCTGCTTGCTTTAGGTTTATTTTACTCTTTTTTTTCTAGTTTCTTCATTATTGATTTGAGACCTTTCTCATTTCTAATGTTAGCATATAGTGCTATAGATTTCCCTCTCAACATTGCTTTTGTTGCATCTCACATATTTTTATATATTGTATTTTCATTTTCACTGAGTTTTCTGTATTCTTAAAATTTCCTTTGAAACTTCCTCTTTGACCTGTGGGTTATGTAGACATGTGTTCTTTAGTTTCTGAGTATTTGGAGATTTGTCTTGTCTTTCTATTGTCTATTGTCTTTCTGTTGTGTTTGTTATTGTCTTTCTATTATTGATTTCTAGCCTTATTCCATAATGAAGACATAAGCTATATGATTTTAATTCTTTTACATTTACATATGTTGTATAACCCAAAATATGGTGTATCTTGGTGAGTGTTCTGAGGGCACTTGGAAAGAATGCCTGTTCTGCTGTTGTTGGATATCAGTTACATGTCAGTTACATCCTGTTGGTTGATGGTGTTGTTCCATTCTTCCACATATTGTTGATTGTCTATCTAGTAGTTCTTTTCATTGCTGAGAGATTCCCAACTATAATTGTGCATTTTTCTCGTTCTCCTTTTCAGTTCTATTAGTCTGCTTTGTGTATTTTAAATGTCTATTGTTCATTGCATATACCAGATATCTTTTTGGTGGATTAATCCTTTTATCATTATGATATATCCCTCTATCCAATTATTTTCTTTGCTGTGAAGTCCACTTTTTCTGACAGTAATATAGCCAATGTTGCTTTTAAGAAATAATATTAGCACGATATATCTTTTTTCATTCTTTTATCTTCAGACTACCCCTGTCATTATGTTTGAAATGAGTTTCCTGTAGACAACATATAATTTGGTCATGTTTCTTTTTAAATCCTTAATACCAATCTCTGCCTTTCAACTTGTATAATTAGACCATTTATATTTAAAGTAATTATAGCTATGTTAGGACTTAATTCAGCCATTTTATATTTGTTTTCTGTTTTTTTCCTCTTATTATTTTTCTGTTTCTCTTTTCTTGCCTTCTTGTAGGCTACTTGAATATTTTTTAGAATTCCATTTGGGGGCACCTGGGTGACTCATTCAGTTAAGCATCCAACTCTTGATTTCAACTCAGGTCATGATCGCTCAGTCATGAGATTAACCCCACCCTCACCCCCGCCCCCACGTTGGGCTCAGTGCTGATCCTGGAGCCTGCTTGGGATCCTCTCTCCCCCTCTCCCTCTGCCCCTCCCTGCCCCACTTGTGCTCACGCTCTCTCTTTTTCTCTCTCTCTTAAAAAAAAAATTCCATTTGACCTATTTATAGAGTTTTTGAGTTTATTGCTTAGTATACTATTTTTTTAGTGATTGCCCTAGATATAACAGTATATGTACATAACATCACACTGCCTACTAGTATTGATATTTTACCACCTCAAGTGAAATGTAGAAACCTTACTTAACATTTAGGACCTTTTACCCTCTCCACTTTTTATATATAATTGTCATGTTTCCTCTATATACATTGAGCACCACATCAAATGATGCTATAACTTTTAGTTCAATCATCAAATATGATTTAAGAAATTCATAAGGATAGTCCCGTATTAACCACTGCTTTTAACCATTCCATTGTTCGTCCTCTTCTGAAGTTAAACTTTATTCACTTATTTCTTTCTGTTTGGAAAACTTCCTAAGAATAGGTCTGTTAGTGACAGATTCCTTTAGTTTTTCTCCATTTGAGAATATCTTTATTTCCCCTTCATTTTTGAGGGGTCATTTTTCCTGATACAGAATTTGGGGTTGACAGTTATTTTCCTTCAGTACTTGAAAAATGTTGTGTCACATTTTCCTGGCCTCCCTGATTTCTGATGAGAAATCTGACATTCAAATTATTGTTCCCCTATAGATACTATGTCATTTCTCTCTCTGCTTTTAAGATTTTTTCCCTTGTTTTGATTTTCTAAAGTTTGACTATAAGGTGCTTTGTATTTCTGTAGTTAAGAAGCTCCCAGTAAGGGGCACCTGGGTGACTCAGTTGGTTAAGCGTCTGCCTTCAGCTCAGGTCATGATCCCAGGGTCCTGGGATCAAGCCCCACATCAGGTTCTCCCACTCCCCCTGCTTGTGTTCCCTCTCTCGCGGTCTTTCTCTGTCAAATAAATAAAATCTTAAAAAAAAAAAAGAAGGTCCCAGTAAGTATGAAAATTTATTATATGAAAAAGATTGCAGGGTGCCTGGGTGGCTCAGTTGGTTAAGCGACTGCCTTCGGCTCAGGTCATGATCCTGGAGTCCCGGGATCGAGTCCCGCATCGGGCTCCCTGCTCGGCGGGGAGTCTGCTTCTCCCTCTGACCCTCCCCCCTCTCATGCTCTCTCTATCTCATTCTCTCTCTCAAATAAATAAATAAAATCTTTAAAAAAAAAAGAAAAGAAAAAGATTGCATTTTAATTCAATGGAGAAAAGATGGTTTTAGCACATGTAGCTCTCTATCTGAAAGAAAACAAAGTGAATACTTATATAGGTGGATTAAAAGTTTAAATGTGAACACTAGAATAATAAAAATGAAAATAAACATCTAGGAAGTTGTATGTAAAATACAGGAGCCCAGAAAAGTGTTGAGAGTCAGTGGTATACAAAGTTCTCTTACAAGCCAATAAGAAGAAGATAAATAACCCATTTGAAACATGGGCATGGAATATAAATAGTTCACAGAAGAAAAAGTTCAAAAGCCCAGCAAACATGAAAAGATGTTCAAATGCACTAGCAGCCAAAGAAATGCAAACTAAAAAGTGAGATATTTTGTACCTGAAGACTTAAAAATAGTGGTACCACTTCTTAATGATAGGATTATAGAGGGAAAATAGATTGCTAGAGGAAATGTGATTCTTACACTCTTTTTCAGAAAACAATCTGGCAATACCTATTAAAATTCTACCAAGTAATTCCACACTCGGGAATCTGGCCATTAGAAACAAAAGACCTGGTATATATGGATATATGTAAGAACATGGGAGATTTAAGAGTATGTACTGTGACATTGTCCCAAAACACTGGGAACTAATTGAGGCCTGCCAACAGGGAAATGGTCACATGAATTATAGTGTACCCATATTATACAACCATTAAAAATAATGAATTGGAGTTATGCTATTTGACTTGGCAGGATTTTCGTGTGTTATTAAGTATGAGAGCAAAATGCATTGAAGTGTGTATAATATGCTTCTATTTATCAAACACTGACAACTCATATTTATCAAAATGTGTATAAATGCTTATGTATATTTGTAGTTGATTATAGAAAAACATGGAAGACTTTATACTGAGTTAATAACATGAGTTTCTGAGTGATATGCATGGAAGTGAAAAGAAGTAGAGATGAGGCATGTAAAAGATTAAAAAATAATCAGCTGTTTAAAAAAAATCCCAGCATATATTATATCTCATCCATTCAAATGAAATTATATATATATATATATATATATATATGTAAAATTTCTCAAAGAACATGACCTCTGGAGTCATTCAGACATCTGGGTTCAAATTCTGGCTCTGCCACCATCCAGTTTACTAGTTGTTACATAATTTCCATAATATCTTTCAGTTTTCTCTTCACTTGTTTTGTTGGGGTAGAGGGGAGGAAACAATAGTATACATCTCATAAGATTGTTTTCAGGGTTAAGTGGTACAATATAAAGTGCTTAGCACAGTGCCTGGTTTATAGAAAGTATTCTTAAAATGTGAGCTCTTACTATTGCCTCATTTCTCTTGCTCTTTGACATTTATATATATATATATATTTTTTTTTTTAAGATTTTATTTATTTATTCATGAGAGACAGAGAGAGAGAGAGAGGCAGAGGGAGAAGCAGGCTCCCAAGGAGCAGGAAGCCTGATGCAGGACTCGATCCCAGGACCCTGAGATCATGACCTGAGCCGAAGGCAGACGGACGCTTAACCATCTGAGCCACCCAGGCGCCCGACATTTATATATTTTTAAAAATTCATTACCAGCCCCTAACTTACTTGAAGCATTCCCCCATGGCTTACATGATTTTACATATCTTCTTAGTTCATGCCTATCTCTAATTGTTCCTTTTCATTCTTTTGCTGGCTTCTTTTTTTCTTGCTTAGGGATATCCCTCCCCACCCCCCACCCCCTCAAATTCCAGCAGGAGCTGTCTGTCAAAGAATCTTTTGAGTTAGGTGACTGGGTGAATAATGGTACTCTGAATGGTGACAGAGAAGTCAGGATATAGGGTCTGTAGAGTTGATTTTTGAAACAAAATGATTTTTATTTTTGGCGCTTATTAAAGTTTGATGCATCAATGAGGCACCCAGATAAGTGCTCAGTAGTTAGCACTCAGAGGAAGAAGAGGGCCCAGGGCAGAACCTTTGGGTACAGGGAATGGGGGAGGAAAATGTTCTCATTGTAGATGGGGAGGTATCAGTGAAGCCAAGATAAGGGAGCTCCTTAAGAAGGAGCTGGGCAAATCAGATCTCTACTGTGATCTTCTGGAGCTTTAGTTCTGTGGCTCCCACTGCCTTCTGGTCTTGTCCCTTATTTTCTTGAAACTTACTATGTTTGTAACTGAATCAATTTCCTTTCCTCCAGCTAACTTCCCTTCCCTGGTAGTTCCCCTTTATGTGCATAGTGCTTCCATTCTCCTCATCTTTAGCATGAAAATCCAAGTCATCTTTGTCATTTACCCTTCACTGGCTTCTCATATAGAATCATTACTAAGACTTGAGTCTCACACTCACTCCTTTATTCCCACCCTCATTTCTTGCTTAGGTTATTTTGATAGTTTTCAAACTTTAATGTAGTCTTCTGGTTTTTTCTGTCTTTCACAATCTTTTTAAAAGAACTACATTAATCAAATCCTTCCCCATTTTATTTTTTTTATTTAAATTCAATTAGCCAGTTTATAGTACATCATTAGTTTCAGATGTAGAGTTCAGTAATTCATCAGTAGCATACAACACCCAGTGCTCATCACATCACGTGCCCTCCTTAATGCCCATCACCCAGTTACCCCATCCCTCCACCCACCTCCCCTCCAGAAGCCCTCAGTTTGTTTCCTATAGTTAGGAGTCTCATGGTTTGTCTCCCTCTCTGATTTCTTCCATTCAGTTTTCCCTCCCTTCCCCTATGGTCCTCTGCACTGTTTCTTATATTCCACCTATGAGTGAAACCATATGATAATTGTCTTTCTCTAATTGACTTATTTCGCTCAGCATAATACCCTCCAGTTCCATCCACATTGATGTAAATGATAAGGTTTCATCCTTTCTGATGGCTGAATAGTATTCCATACCACATCTTCTTTAACCATTCCTCTGTTGATGGACATCTGGGCTCTTTCCATAGTTTGACTACTGTGGACATTGCTGCTGTAAACATTGGGGTGCAGGTGCCCCTTCGGATCACTACATTTGTATCTTTGGGGTAAATACCTGGTAGTGCAGTTGCTCTATTTTTAACTTCTTGAGGAACCTCCATACTGTTTTCCAGAGTGGCTGCACCAGCTTGCATTCCCACCAACAGTGTAAGAGGTTCCCCTTTCTCCGCATCCCCGCCAACATTTGTTTCCTGACTTGTTAATTTTAGCCATTCTGACTGGTGTGAGGTAGTATCTCATTGTGTTTTTGGTTTGTATTTTCCTGATGCCAAGTACTATTGAGCAATTTTCCACTCTCACCACTGTTGTTCAACATGGTACTAGAAGTCCTTCCCCATTTTAAAAACCGTCAGACTTCCTGTGCCTTCACATTTTCCCAAACCATTCAGAAAAACTGAGATATTAGTAAGAAAGGTTAGCAGGATCACCATTGACAAAATTGGTCAAATTGCTTTTAGAAGGTTGTATGTATACTTTGTCCCTCTCTTAAAGGTTCAAAAATTCTTATTAGTGTAATTTGAAAAGTTCTGCAGAACTGAAATTTATATATCTTTGTTTAACCTATTTTGGCAGATTGTGTTTTCCAAAGTTGGCCACAATAACTCCCATACTGCGTATTCTTCCAACAATCAAACTTTGACATGCTCTCTATTGAGAGAGGTCCTTTTTTCCTCCCTTTGAATATGGGTGGGCTATGGCTAACATGGAAGCGATGCCATGTGACTTCTGAGGCTAGGTCTCAAAAGGTCACATGGTTTTAATCTGGCCCTCTTGAGAAATTGCTGTTGAAACTCAACCATCATGTTCTGAACAAGTCCAAGTAGTCCATGTGGAGAGACTGTATATAGTCAGCCCATGTATGTGTTCCTGGCCCAGACCTGACAACAGCATCTGTCATCAGACATGTGACTAGAGGTACTTCCAGATGACAACAACTCCTGCCCTCACTGAACATATCACACCCAGCCGTTGAACCTTCTCAGCAAAGGCCCCAGACATTATGGATTAGAGATGGACTATTCTTGCTGTGCTGTTTGTCAATTCCTGACCCAAAGAATCTGTGAGTATAATAAAACGGTTGCTTTAAGCAACTAAGTTTTGGGGTAGTATGTTATGTAGCAAGAGTAACTGGAACACTCATAAATATATATATCTACATATATATATGATATATATGTATTATCTTGTTATTTGTGAATGACAGTTTTCTTTCTTCTTAGCCAATCCACATACATTTATTTCTTTTTGTGTTGTCTTACATTGGCTAGGACCTCAAGTACAATATAGAAGTGTTAATGGCAGATTTCTTTGTCTTGATCTCAAACTTTCAGAGGGGCTTTCAGCATTTCACCCTTAGTAAAATGTTTACCGTAGGTGTTTTTTTTTTTAAAGGTTTATTTATTTATTTGAGAGAGAGAGAGCATTGGGGTGGGGGGAGGGCGGGAAGAGGGAGAGGGAGAGAGAATTCCAAACAAGCCTGATCTCATAACCCTAAGATCAGCACCGGTGCCAGGACCAAGAGTTGGGTGCTCAATGGACTGCGCCACCTAGGCACCCCACTGTAGGTGTTTTTTAAGATACTTATATTTCATCAAGGAAGATCCCTCTATTTCTCCTTTTCTTTTTTTTTTAAAGATTTTATTTATTTATTTGACAGAGAGAGACACAGTGAGAGAGGGAATACAAGCAGGGGGAATGGGAGAGGGAGAAGCAGGCTTCCCGCAGAGCAGGGAGCCGGACGTGGGGCTCGATCCCAGGACCCTGGGATCATGACCTGAGCCGAAGGCAGACGCTTAACGACTGAGCCACCCAGGCGCCCCTATTTCATCTTTTCGCAAAGAGATTCTTCATGATTCTTTATTGGATTTTATCAAATGTATTTTCATTTCATTCATTGGTTGAGATGATTCTATGATTTTTCTCCTTTATTAATGTGATAAATTGACTAAATTTTGAATGTTTAAACAGTCTTACATTTCTGATATATACACATTTTGGTTGTATGTATCACTGGATTTGGTCTGCTAATATTTTGAATAGAGTTTTTGCATCTCTTTTCATGGGAGAGGTTGGCTTGTAATTGTCCTTTCATATGAAGACTTTGTCAGGTATTGATATCAAGGTTTGCATGGCTCATAAAATGAATTGGGAAGTGGTCCCTCTTTTTCTGTTTTCTGGACAACTCTGTAAGATTGGTGTTATTTCTTCCTTAAGTGTTGACTCATCCGGACCAGAAATTATGGATTCAATGTCTTTAGTAGCTGTTGGACTGTTAAGAGTCTTCTAGACTTTTTGTGTTTTAGAATTTTACCATATCAAATTTATTGGCATAAAGCTCTTCATGATACTCTTTCATTATTTTTTTAATGTCCATAGAACCTAGAGTGATAATCGTCTATTCACGTCTCACTGGTTATTTGTGCCCTTTTTCTTGATGATTCTTCTCAGGGGGTTATTTATTTATAGGTCTTTTCAAAGGCTAGACTTCAGGCTTTGTTAATACTCTCAAATGTAAACTTTTTTCCTATTCTATTAATTTCTATTCTTTATTACTTTTTTCTATTTTTCTTTATTTGAATTCATTTAGTTTTTCTAACTCCTTAAGATAGGTGTTTAGATCTTTAATTTCCAGCCCTTTTTTCTAATATTTTAGAAAGCATTTTAAGACTTTGAATTTTCTTCAGTCATGCCTTTATCTGCATCCCATACATTTTGATATGTCTTATTTTCATTATTTATTTCATTATTATTTAGTTCTCAATTACATTGTGAATTCTTCCCCCACTCATCAGTTATTTGGAGGTTTATTGCTTAATTTCCAAAATTTGGGGGATTTTTCTTACTATTTTTGCTATTTTTAGATTAATTCCACTGTGATTAGAGAATATATTATTTCACTTTTTGGAAATTTGTTGAGACTTGCTGTGTGGCCCAGTATATGGTCAGTTTATGTTCCATGTGCACTTGAAAAGGATGTACATTTTGCCATTATTTGGTATAGAATTCTACACATGCCAATTATGTTCATTGTGTTAATATAAACAATTATTCAAATTTTCTATATTTTCATTGATTTTTTCTTTGTTTATTCTATCAGATACTGAGGTGTGTCAGAATCTTCCATTATGATTGTGGTCTTTTTTTCTCCTTTTACATTTGTCAATTTTTAATTTCTCTCTGGAGGCTAAAATATTATGTACATGCTAATTGAAAATTGTTATGGTCTCCTGGTGGATTGACTTTTTGAAATGCTCCTGTTTATCTCTCATGTACTTCTTACTTTAAAATTTACTTTTTAAATCTGATTTCAGTATAACTATACCACCTCTTCATTGATTAGTATTTCCGTGATATATTGTTTCCACCCTTTCACTTTTATTCTTTATTCTTATTGTGTATCATTTATAAGTAGCATACAGTTACTTGTTTATTTTTATCCAATCTGATCATCTTTGCCTTCAATTAGCATAATTGGTCTATTTACATTTAATTTATTACTGATATATTTGGGTTTAAATATAAAATTTTACTACCGTTTTAAATTTAAAAAAAATAAAATTTATTTGTTACAACTGTTCTATATTCTCTGCTTTCTTCTCATTTTCATATTAAATATATTCTTTACTTCCTCTTTTATTACACATTCTTGAATGGTTCTTTTATTGGTTACTGATTTTTTTTTCCAACATTTTTTTCTGGCTTTTCAAATTGTTCTCAATGGAAGGTTGTTTCAACACAAGCTAGTCTTTCCTTGCTAATGCGGGATTGAACTTAATTTTAATGTACATTTTAAACTAAAACAAAACAAAACAAAAAAACCCTCTAATTTAAAACAACTCCCAGATTGACCAGATTCATAGAGATCGCCAGCATGTTAATGTTAGCTACTAGAGTAACTAAAAATTTACAGAATTTAAATACAGCTTCTGCTGCTGTTTTTGTACATATGTGTACTTCTTATATTGTGTTTTGAAAACAATTACAAATTTTGTGTCTTGTCCCTGGGACTTAAAAAATTTAATTTTCACTTGCTCAGTCACTAAATATTTTACAAGTAGTTTTAGTATTAGTGCCCAGAAATAACATTAATTAAGTGCCAGGCAGAGCTCAGACACATGCATAGTATATGCTTTGTTCTGTGTTGTGGGACAATAACACAGCCTACGACTTGTATTTAATAACATTATGTATAAAGTTTTTGTCATCTGAAAAAGCTTAGGCTTTTTAGCTGCCTTGTTTATATATATGATAAATAGCACAAGTTATTGTTACATATTGTTAGTGTTTTAACTTTGAAAGAAAATCATCTCACTACGTCTATTTCAAAGGTAATATAGTTTAACTGAAGACTGGACGTAGCTGCACAAGTTTGTTTGGTTTTTTTGTTTGTTTCAAGTTTTTAATTAAATTCCATTTAGTTAACATATAGTGCAATATTAGTTTCAGGAGTAGAATTGAGTGATTCATCACTTACATACAACACCCAGCACTCATCACAACAAGTGACCTCCTTAATACCCATCACCCATCTAGCCCACCCCCCACCCACCTCCTTTCATCAACCCTCAGTTTGTTCTCTGTTATTAAGTGTCTCCCTTTCTTCTTTTTTTAATCCCCTTCCCTTAAATGTTCATCTGTTTTGTTTCTTAAATTCCACGTATGAGTGAAATCATATGGTATTCATTTTTCTCTGACTTAGCTTAGCATAATATACTCTAGCTCCATCCATGTTGTTGCAAATGGCAAGATTTCATTCTTTTTGATGGCTGAGTAATATTCCATTGTGTATATACACCATCTATTCTTTAATCTGTCCATCAGTCATTGGACATTTGGGCTTTCTCCAGAATTTGGCTATTGCTGGTAATGCTGCTGTAAACATCCAGGTGCATGTGCCCCTTCGAATCAGTATTTTTGTATTCTTTGGGTAAATACCTAATAGGGGGCACCTGGGTGGCTCAGTTGGTTAAGTGACTGCCTTCAACTCAGGTCATGATCCTGGAGTCCCTGGATCGAGTCCCACATCGGGCTCCCTGCTCGGCAGGGAGTCTGCTTCTCCCTCTGACCCTAACCCTTCTCATGTGCTCTCTCTCATTCTCTCTCTCTCAAATAAATAAATAAAAATCTTAAATAAATACATACATACATACATACATACATACATACCTAATAGGTATTGCTAGGTTGTAGAATGGTTCTATATTTAACTTTTTGAGGAACCTCCATACTATTTCCAGGGTGGCTGCACAAGTTTGCATTCCCACCAACAGTGCAAGAGGGTTCCCCTTTCTCCACATCCTCGCCAACATCTGTTGTTGCCTGTGTTGTTGTTAATTTTAGCCATTCTGACAGGTGTGAGATGGTATCTCATTGTGGTTTTGATTTGTATTACACAAGTTTTTTTTTAAAAAACCTTTCTTACGTGGATGAATAAAGCAGAATTCTTATTGAGTAGCCAAAATAAAATGCACACATTATTTGGATTTGGATGCTAAAGCTAAATGAGACTCATTTATAACTCCACTTTCAAATATTTGTGTTCATTAGTATAGCCTCGTTCTCACTGGCTGACTATATAATAAATAAATATTATAAATTTGAACCTCTAAAATTTATACTGATCAAATGCTTTCTGTTTTATATATTGTCTTGGTTTGTTTAAGATTTAATTGGAAAAAAATTTTTTACTAAATAAAATTAAAGTCATCAATATAAGCAGATGAATATCTATATTTAAATAAGGCACGCCTTAGTTGTACACATTGTATCCACACTTGGTTTTTATCCAGCCTAAGTCTTGATGTTTATCAAAACTGATTTCAATGGAGATTGCTTGTAGGCTGTGGCTGTTAGGTGGGGTCATCAGCCTCCACTATTATATAATTAGAACACATTGTCCCTTAATCAGACACTTGTTTGCAGACTGAATTACCGTGGATTCTTAGGTAGGGAAGATTTTGAATTCTCATACTCTAAGGTTTCCTTTGCCCTTTTTTGTTTTGTTTTTTTGGGGGGCAGTGTAGGATTCAGAAACATAAGAGTGAAGTAAAATAAAAAGATGTTTTATAATATACAGGTTTACTCCATGTTTCTCAGTTGTATTTTATTTAAGATGTTTTAGAGGTGTAGTTACTTTTTTGTTTGTTTTCCGAATTCTATAGACTGTGTTTGAGTTTCATATCTATTTGAATTCTCATTAATTTTGTGGCTAATCAAACTCCCAAGATGTCATTTGCTTAAAGTTAACTATTTGTGAGTTGAATATAGTTAATAACTTTAGATTCTCTTCTGGTACAAGTATTCAGTCTACCAGTGTCTTCTCTGATGGTATTCTACTATAAGGCAGTATAGAACAGCTGAATCTAATATTGTTTCCAATGTTTTATAAATGTCATAAGACTTTTATAAATATAATGTATTTTGTGACAGTTTAAGAGATTAGACTACAGTGACATTTATTAATAAACTAAAAATCAGTCCTTAAGAAAATGTGAGATAATACTTTTATTTATTTAGTCAGTTTATTTTGAATGAAGAGGAGTTCCCACGTTTTGAGTGAGAATTTTTTTATTTTCTAAGTAGTTTTATTTAAGAGACTTTTGGTCACACATGGAGATTAGAATATGTTTATTTCTTCCTCATTCCTAAATCCAGTAGAATGATGGTAAAATTAATAAGGGCATAATGAAGAAAATGAAAGAAGCAACATAATATCTGACTAGAGAAGTGAGGTTTTAGAAATGTTAGAAAGCAGATGGATAAATTATCACCATTTAGCAGAGCTGAGCAGTTTTGATTGAACATAATAGTGGTCAGAAGATTGAACTGTAGCATCCCCCTGAACGTTGAGTCATATATATCATTTTTAGTGTCTGTATAATGAATTATCATATTTTATGTAACCATTCTCCCATTAATGAACATTGAAGTTCTTCAGCTCTTCAGTGTTTTAAATAGCATTCCATGCATTTATTCTTTGAAAAATATTTTAGATTTCCTTTTTAAAATTGTTTCCCCAAAATTGCTGAGTCAAAGTTTATGTCCTATGGATATTGCCCCCTTCTGCCAGATTGCTTCCCAAAGGCCATTCTCACCATCACCATGAATGTGGAATCTCTGGTGTCACTACATCCTAACTACCATTACGTTTACCTTAAGGTGGGTGTCAGGGGAGGAGTGGGTGGTCTTGCAGTAGATTTATTGACTGTTGTGCTGGGAGAGACATGAATAACAAGTGTACAGATGACTAGGTAAAGTTTACCTGGCTACCTTTACCATTGTTGACTTATAACAATAGGTGCTATGAGTTTAGAGGAAGAGGAGATTTCCTTTATTTGAGATTTTCAGGGGAGACTTCAAGTAGGAAGTAGAAATTGAGCTACATCTAAGATGGCAAAGATTTGAAGAGAAAAATTTGGATAGACAATGAAAGATATGTCAGTCTAGATCCATTCAGGAGACAGAAACCACACAGTAACTTAAATAGTTAAGAAATTACTAATCTGTGGAAAACGAGAAACTCTAAAATTACTATATAAAGAAAACTCTGTATATAAAGATAGCCTAGGACTGAGGGAGAGTACCCAAGAAAGGACAAACATAGAATGTGGATTTAGATCTCATTGAAGAAGGTGTGGTTGCAGGTGTGTGGTAGAGAAATTTGGTGGTTGCCTGCACCAAAGCTGGTCCACAGTCACTGTGTCAGCAGGTGAACCAAGACTGGTGAGAGGTTGTGCAGAGTGAATCAGGGAGCTGGTGCAGGTGTGAGGTCTGGACTGGTGGCGCATCTGTTGGAAGGGCCACAGTAAACCACTCTGGGATCCATGCAGGTGAGTTGAGGCTGCTAAGCATGGTCAGAGGAGGTTGGGGCACTGTTTTGGGTACTGCTATGAATGGGCAGCTGGAGAAGGTTCCCTCTTAAGCAACTCAGAGCTCTATTGGGCAGGGCAGTTCCAGGCTACTGTGTGGTCAGGTGGCTGGTTCTTTAGTGTGCCTGTGGGCTGAGGAGAGGGTGCAGGGAGCAGCCCCCTGGTCTGAGGTACACACCTGTGCTATCTGGGACTCTTGCCGTATTGTTGCTGTTGCTGCCAGAAGAGAGAGCAGGAGAAAGAGGAAACACATAGCAGCCAGCCAGATGCTGGAGAAAGCTGTACTCTTCAGGCACATTAGCACTAGAGCAGGGTGTTTTTTCAGTCTTGGTGCTCTTTGACTTTTTGGGCTGGTTAATTCTTTGTTGTGAGTGCTGCCCTCAGCACTGTAGGATGTTAGGCAGCATCCCTGGCTAATCGGATCCCGAGTCACACTCCTGTCTAGTCTTTCACTTCACTGAAGACATACATGTCTGTTTCTCCTTACTCTTACGGTTCGTTTTAATTTTGTGTGTGTGTGTGTGATCCTATAATCAGAATAGTTGACTAGTCCTATACCTCTTGCATTTGCTTGTGTATGTTGAAATTCGCCTTTTTTAAAATTCTTGAATATTGCCTTTGGCCCAAAGCTTTACATTTTAGCGACTCACTATATTGTTTTTCTCCTCTTATTTAGAAATGGACTCGGAAATCAAGGAAGAAGTTCCTGTACATGAGGAATTTATTTTATGTTGTGGAGTTGAAACCCAGGTTCTGAAATGTGGGCCCTGGACTAACCTCTTCAGTGAGCCAAGAGCCAATAGGCCTAAGCTGCTTATTTTTATTATTACAGGTAAGTTTAAAAATCTGGATGAGGGGTCTTTCTACAGATACTTAAAATAACTTTTTCAGATTTTAAAGAGAAATTAATAAATATAAAAAAACTCTGTGGAAGGAAATAAAATTACTCAAACCATTGATAACAACCACCGTTGGTCCTTTAGTGGCTGGGCTTTTTGGTTTTTTTCTGTGCATTTATATTATGTATGTTATGTTGTCTGTTATATATATTTTAAATCATAATTGGAAGTATACCATACATATAGTTTTGCAATCCACTATTTAAAATTCCTTAATATTTAGAATAATTAGAACTATCACATTTTTGACAGTTTTCTTAATAGTTTTTTCTGTCTCACTCCAAGATGATTATAAGTTTAGTAGAACATTTATTTATCCTGAGATTTGGCAACTGAATCATTTGTGACTTTTGCTGGATCACTATCAATAGAATGTTAGGTAGGGGTAGATGCTTGATTGTAGGTATTCAAAGTGCTTTTAAAATTGTGAGTTAGAACATATTTATATCAGCCTGGAAGATTAAAAGCGAAACTAAATGTGTATCATATCATATATAGCTAAGTCAATGGGGTATTATGATTGCATTTCTTTTCTTTTTTTTTTTTTTAACAATTTTATTTATTTGAGAGAGAGGCAGAGATAGCGATAGAGAGCACGAGCAGGGAGGAGAGGGAGAAGCAGGCTCCCCCTGGAGCAGGGAGTCTGACACAGGGCTCCATCCCAAGACCCTGGGATCATGACCTGAGCCCAGGGCAGATGCTTAACCGACTGAGCCACTCAGGTCCACAGCATTTCTTTTCTTGTACATTTTTTCTTATTTGTTCTCCCTGGGTTAATGATTGTCTTATTTGCTTAGTTTTCTGGTTTTGAATCACTATTTATCCTAAAATTATTGTCTAGGAAGTGGGAAAAAAATCCTCTTACTGCATTTGAGTAATCAGTCAGGTTTTGTGTTTTTCTTTCTTTGGAGATACCCTTCACAGAACTCTGTTCTTTGGCTCCAGTCTGGACTAACTAACCTGTGGGTCTGCTGCACAGGCCATCCTGGGGATTCTTTTTACTTTCCTCCTGGGTTAGATTCCATTTCCTGGATCCCATATTTTCTTATTTCTTGGTTTATTGCTTAAGCACATCTCCTAGTAACTTCCTGAGAATAGGTGCATGGGAAGTAATCTTTTAAAGATCTATCATGTCAGAAAATGTTTTAGACTTCTAGATTGCAGATGATTTTTCCTGACAATTTAGAGGGCGTTTTAGCTGTTTTCTAGGGTTCAGAGCTGTTTTGAGAAGTCTCAATATTATTCTGATTTTTTATTTTTTTGGATTGAAGCTCCCCTGCAAGGAAAAACATTTTAGATCTTTTCTTTGTTGTAAGATTCTGAAATTTTATAGTAAAAGTACCTTGCTGTGGATGTTTTTTCATCCACTGTAAGCTTTAGTGGACCCTTTTACGCCTGAAACTCATATACTTCAATTCTAAAAGCTCTGTTTTTTCTTTTTTTATAGTCTCTTGTTTCATGGGTACATACATTATCGTTTCCTTTGGCTTCTTGCATTGTTAGAGTTTTTACTGTTTGTTTACATTAGTGTTTGTTTTTCCTCAAATGTTTGGTAACCCTTTCATTTTTCAGAGGAAGACATAAACAGCTAATTGAAATCTTTGTGTTCAGTGATGAGACTTGTCTACAGTTGCGCCTAGAGTGACCAACCATCGTAGTCTGAGAGATTTTCCAGGACACAGGATTTCTGGTACTAAAACCACAACAGCCCTAGGCAAAACAGGATGGCTGGTCACCCTAGGAATCCTCATGCTAGGGTTATTGGGTAGGGACCCAGCATTTCACTGGAGAATTTCCAGCTTTCAGTATCTGTAGCTGTTTCTTGGGTCATTCAGTTTTTCCAGGAAGGAATCTTCCAGTATCCAGTTTGAGGATGGGAAGCCTGTTTGCTGATGTTCAGGGCTGAACAAGGGAAAGAAGGTTGGGAGTTTCAGTGTTTAGTAAACAATTAATCTAACCCCTTTTCAGTATAGTGCTTCTGTTTGCAGCTGGCCTAAGATTCCTGATCCAAAACGTCTCTTCCGTTTAACCTCTTCTGGAAATAAAACTTCCAGTCTCCTGCCATGATGTAAAAGTCTTTTTGGAAAGCAGTCTTTTGACATCTATTAAAATTAAAAATACATATGCTTTGCTAGCAGCGAGGGAGAGTTTGAAATTATAGGCATGACACTTCTATTTGATGGAGCAGAGATTTGAGGCCAGGGCAGAGTATAGAATTGAGAAAGTAAGTAGAAACATTGTCTTAGACCGGAGATGGAATATTCTTCTGAGGCGAGCATGAAGGAGGTGAAGTTCATTACTCAAGTGGAGAAGCGTGAAGGCATGTCAGAGGGAGTAAAGTAGTTCGTGCCTCCTGAACTCTGTGTTCTCTGCTAATTAAGAGTTGAGATGATCTGTTGAGAATAAGTATGGCAGAGGGTAGATAAGGGCCCTGAGGAAAATGATCAGCATTGAGAATAGCAGATATGTAGGATGAAAAGAATTATCAACCAAAACCAAGTAGACAAATTCTGAGCAGCACTGTGATGGAATAGCTGGTGTATTGGGAGTGAGATCTGAAAGAGTAGAAGGCCTATCAGAGTGAGAATGGTTTGAATGTTAACCATTTCTGAGTAATGAGAAAATCTAAGCCTGTGATTCTTAAAGTTGGGGTCGGGACTAGCAGTATCATCCGAGAACTCCCTAGATATGCAGGTTCTGGGGCCCCATTGTAGACCTTTTGAACCAGAAACTCTGGGGTTGGAGCAGCCTCTGTTTTAACAAACCCTCCAGAGGATTGTGATATGCACACCACTGATCTAGGGCGTAGCTCATTGTATAAGCTTAATGTACCTGAAGTTCTTTGAATTTGATCAAGGTAATGAGTTACGAGACAAAGATGTTGGCTCAGTGAATCCACCTGGAATTTAAAATCTCCTGACATGGAATGGCAAGTGAAACTGTCATTTAAGGATCAAGGTTTTCGGGGAATGTGTGAGAATGACTAAACAGTTGATAAATGGAAATGGAGGCAGAGAGGTTGTTACATTAAAATGGATTAGTAAGTGGAGCTGATTGCTCACTGTGCTTCCCCACTCAGAGGTGCTCATTCACTCACTCACGTGCCCTCGGTAAGGGGAACCCTGTGTTGCAGAAGTCTTTGCTCTCCTTGAAGCGAAAGAGGTGTTAGAGAAGAGTGCCTGCTGTACTACACAGGCGTGAAAGGAAGAGTCCGTGGTAGGGGAGGGCCAGGTTTAACATATGACGAAGAGGTAGATAGAGGGAGCATTCAGTGAAGACCTGGTGGAGAAAGGGAAACTTAAAACATTTGTAGTTTTATGGTGTCGCTGTTTTATAATGCTTTGACATTTTCAGATGATACTTAGTTTCTTAGTGTTCTTTCATGTTTGTCCTTCTATTCTCATTGCTGCCCTTGGCCCTTTTTCTTGGAGTTCATGGGAGCTGTAGGCTGGTGCTGCTCATTAGTTTTTGGAATTCAGAACTGTATTTTGTATTTGGGCTGAGTCTATTTATACTGTGGGGAAAATTAGGATGACAGTACTTAGCAAAATTAATCAATTACTTTTAAGTTGGTAATGATAATGAGGAGTGATTTATTAGAATCCACAGATTGAGGAACTTTTAATTTCATCTTTTCCAGTGAACCTATGTTTTAGAGTCTTTGTTAAGTAACAATATCCTTGGACTTTCTTTAAATAGGGACATGAGCAAAGGAAACCAATTTGAGAACTCACTCTAGAACATACTGAGTCATTATAACTCTCAAGGAGTCATCTGGGTATAATAGAGTCATGAATTGTGTCTTGTATGGAGTATAGTGATTGGAAATGGAACGGACAAGGCTCCTTAGGTAAGCCCAAAGTTCTGTCCACCTGACAGCCTTCTGTATAGATGCTGTGCCACATTAACTTTATATGTGGCAGTTTTTGTCCCTTACAAGATTAACTGGAAGGTATAAGTCTGCAGTTGCAACGTTGAATAGTTAGAGTTTATTGACAATTGGGGTCTAGAGATGGTCACTGCAGCCTCTGTTATATGTTGCTCAGGCATTTGACTATATGTTCAGTCAAGTATGTGTTTATAACACATTTTGATATGCTTTGATGAAGTGTTTTACTAGCATTTTTATATTGGAATGTTTTCAAACATCCCTACACCTGAAGATACAAATATACATGCATGCATGTGTGTGTATCTGATTTTAGTTGCATAAACAAGACCCTTTTCAATCTTTTGTTGTTTCCTAACCAAGAAATTAAGTTCATGGCTCATAAAGTGTAACATAAACCATAATATTTACATGGCGAAGTATGCAATGACCTTTAAATAGTGTGTTACGTTTTCCACTTCTATCTCAGTTGTAAGTTGGATCTTCATGTTACTTACTGGCCATTGTGGACTCTTCTGTTTCTTCTGGAGCCAAGCTCTTCATTGCTTGAGGGCCTTTGCACCTGTTCTTCCCCTATTCTGGTCTCCTACCTCACATTTTTACAAGGTTTATTTGTTTTCATCTTTTCAGTCGTAGCTAAATGCCACCTCCTCAGACATTTTTCTCAGGCCACCGTAATTTCTTCCCTTCTCTATCACACGCTGTTTATTTCCCTCATAGAAGTTATCACACTCTTGAGTTATCTTATTTACTTATTAAGTTATGTGTATATATTTTCCTACTAGAATATGAATTACAAAAAGACCTTTATCTATCCTGTGCCTGACACAGTGACTTCCATGTAGTAAGTGGTCAATAAATAACTGATAGCTAAAAGAATATACAAAAGAAGCTATAGCACTGACTAGAATGAAATCAGAATGGAGTAGTTGACATTATCATTTACTTAATGATGATAAAATGGTGAACAAGAAAGCTTAAGATCTTATAGTCATTAAGGGAAAGAACTCAGAACCCAGAGATAGGGAGAAAACATTGTTTTATAGCAGTTCATTAGCTAGTACTCTTCAGTTTCATATTGTAACTCATCATAATGATTGCATCTAAATCATGTAGTTGTTACCTATGGATTCTTCTGAAACCAGTTTTAACATGCTGTACACCTTAAACCACAGAATGTCACATGTCAAATTTATTCAATAAAAATAAATATGTAATAATAATGTTAGCAATAATAGCTACCATTTATTCAGCACTTACTATGTGCCAAGTATTGTGCAAGTGATTGCCCGTGCATTACCCCTAATGATAATGCCAGCTACTTTGTGGGCCTTTTGTAAGATTAACTAAAGGTATGCAGAAGATCCTAAACCAGGTAATTTATGCTCTTTTTTTAAATTCATTATTACTATTTTCTTTTGTGTATTCTTCCAGCCATCAAATATTTATTGAGCACTTTTCATCTGTGTGATCTTGGGCAAGCTATTTAACCTCCTTGTGCCTCAGTTTCCTCATCCATACAATGGCAATAAGAATAGTACTACCTCATGGGAGGACTAAATGAGTTAATACGTGCAAAACACTTAAATGCTGCCTGGCATGTAATAACATATAGCACTTTAAAATGTGGACTAGGAGTGCCTGGGTGGCTCAGTTGGTTGAGCGTCCAACTTGTGATTTCAGCTCAGGTCATGATCTCAGGGTCAGGAGATCAAGCCCTGCATCGGGATCCACACTCAGCGGAGAGTCTTCTTCAGACTCTCTCTTCCTCTCCCTCTGCCCCTCCCCTGCTTGCTCTCTCTTTCTCTCTCTCTCTCAAATAAATAAATAAAATTTAAAAAAATAAAATGTGGACTGTTATTATTTTCTAGCCATATGAAAACCACTGTAAAACTTTGTGAGAGACATAAAACATTTGAATGAGACATGACCCATTCCTAAAAGATTATACTCAGTAATGTAAAAAAATCAAATCTTTCTAAGTTAATGTATAAATGAGATGAAATTTCAGTCAGAATTCCAAAAAGATTTTTAAAAATTGAAGCTGGTGAAAGTAATTCTAAAGGTTATGAGACCAGCCTAGAAAATCTAGGGGGAAAAATTAAGAGAAGGGACTTGCCCTGTCAGTTACTGAAACATTAATAAATAAATAAATAAATAAATACCCGAGATAGTAATCAAGACAGTATGGCACTGGCAGAGGAGAAAAGGAAAAAAATAAGTGGAATTATTTGGAATCAGAATTAGCAAGCTAGGGGGGCCTGGGTGGCTCAGTCAGTTAAGCGGCTGCCTTCGACTCAGTTCATGATCCTGGGGTCCTGGGATCGAGCCCCACACCCGGCTCCCTGCTCAGTGGAGAGCCTGCTTCTCCCTCTCCCTCTGCCTGCCACTCTGCCTACTTGTGCTCTCTCTCTATCTCTCTGTCAAATAAATAATATCTTAAAAAAAAAAAAGAATTAGCGAGCTAATGTAAAAATTCAGTGTTAAGTTCAGAAGACATTTCAAATCAATGCAGAAAGAATAGATTATATAATAATCTATATAATAATCTAGAGATTATATAATAATCTCTCCTTACAAGGCCACAAGCTCCCAGGGGACACTTGGCTAATCACTTGGAACGAAGTTGGATTGCTACTTTGTACTTTATACTCAAAAATATTCCAGACCTACTGAAGATTTAGATATAAAACACGAAACAATGCTATCCACATCCACCACGGATGTTACAGCCCCAGTGCTATATACCCCTCCTCTCCTCCTCCTCCTCAAGCTGCCCCATGTCAGTCAGCCAACCAGGGAGCATATTACTGTGTTTGAGGAAGTTTCTGTGCTATTTAACAAAGATGACACTAGCACAATAACAAAAAGAAATTTGGAGCATGGGTTAGTAGGTCAGAATGCAACAGAAGCAAAATAGCAATATGAGTGATAAGGCCATTTATTACCATCACGGCTAGACATGACAAGTCTGAAGAGCCAACATTTGTGCAGCACTTGTGTATCAGGCAGTGTTTAAGTACTTTACATATGTTAATTCACTTAGTTCTTAAGTGACGTAGTTGATTATTATCCTCATCTTGTGGACGAAGAAGCTAAGACCCAGAGAGGTTAGGTAACTTGCCGAAGGTCACACACTTGGTAAGTAGCAAAGCCAGGATTCGACCTCACACAGTCTGGCTCCAGAGCTTATGCCCTTAACCACTTTGCTTCTTTGCCTGTCTAGGACACTGAAAGATGCAGGTAATGAAGAAATCAGTGTCATTTGACAAGGGTGGCAGAGGTTCAATCAGTGCAGCAAAACTATGTCATGTGATTGCAAAGAGGAGAAAACCTAATAGCATGAAGAAATAATAAATTGATTGGCAAATTGATATTGATGAAAGTGGACCAGTATCTGAGAGCATTATACAGATGATGATTGCAGGATGAAAGCCCCATTTCACTGTCTTTTCCCCTAAAGATGTATCAGATTGACTCTTTTTCTAAAAGGTCATTATTCATTCCATTTCTCTATAGCAAACCCATGTCAAAAATACCTTCTGTAGGGCGCCTGGGTGGCTCAGTTGGTTAAGCGACTGCCTTCAGCTCAGGTCATGATCCCAGGGTCCTGGGATCGAGTCCCGCATCGGGCTCCCTGCTCTGCAGGGAGCCTGCTTCTCCCTCTCCCACTCCCCCTGCTTGTGTTCCCTCTCTCGCTGTGTCTCTCTCTGTCAAATAAATAAATAAAATCTTTAAAAAAAAAAAAATACCTTCTGTATATACACAAGAAAAGTCTGTATGTATTAGTTGGTGGTCTCTTTCCCAAAAGGTGAAACTATACATCTGCTTATAATATAAGTACTTGTTATAAATGATGAGGAAACCTCAGTAAACTCAAAGTACTGTTTGTGAATGATTCTTACACTGATTTGTTTTCATGTGGCTTGCTAACTGAGCACAATAAAATCTTGAAGGGCTTTAGAGACAGGATTATAATGACTTTGAACTACTAGGATGATAATGGGAAGCCACTGAGAGGTGTTTAAATTAGGATACTGCTATGAGTTGAAGTTTGAAGTTATCTTTCTGGGCACCCTGCAGAATGGGCTCCCAGGGGACAAGAGTAGATAGAAGGCCCATGAGGAGGCTGCTGCAGGAAACTCAAAGTGGTAATACTAATGGAGAGACATGAGATGCATAAGATGTGAGATCTATTTTGGAAACAAAGTTGACAGGACTTATTAGTGAATTGGATGTGAAAAACAGGGAGAAACCAAGAGTGACTCCTGGTGTTAGGACTTGAGTATTAGGTTTAGGATTGGTGGTTCCATTTATTAAGCTGAAGAATAGGGAGGAAGAATTTATCTTGAAACCATTGGGGAACGAAGCAGGAGCAGAAATTTTCTGAGTGATCATTCCCAGACTTAAGATATAAAGGATATTAAAATTGAAGTGTATGTATAAATGTTAGTAGATTTGTAGAAGAAAGTGTGAGGTCAAATAAATCGTTCTTTTCCACTCTGCATATCTTATGTGAGCTTATTGCTTTAGTTAACTAAGGTCTGTGTTTCTTTTCTTAGGTAATCCAGGTTTTTCTGCCTTTTATGTACCATTTGCAAAGGCTTTGTACTCCTCAATAAACCGATGCTTTCCAGTTTGGGTTATCAGTCATGCTGGACATGTTTTGGTCCCCAAAGGCAAGAAGATTCTTATAACCTCAGACGGTATGTCTTTATTAACATCTCCTTTCCTTTACAGCGAGTGGGTGTTCATGTGTCTCGGAAGTCTGCTAAGGTTAAGAGTTACACCATTGGAAACCTCTGCTGTGGCATTGGGCCCATGCTGCCACGTTTTGGTAATTTTAGGATTTTTAAACTCCTTTTTATTTTCTGCAGGTAGTTTTCTCTAAAAATTTGAGTAGATCAAACAATTGTCTAAAATTGCCTTCTCTGTGGACCAACTAGTAATCAACTATATATTTATTGATCAAGCACTATATTTCCAGGGCTGTACTAAGAGGAATGGTGGAGGAAAAAATATCGTAAGCCATGGTCCTTACTCTAAAGAGGCTCCTACCCTAAATTTTGGAGAATGATTGAGTGATAAACTCTGGCCTGCTGATCATGTGGCTATTTGGGAAATAAACAAAGGAAAGAACACGGTATGGGTTTGAAAAGGCTTTGTGGAGTAGACAGGTTCCAACAGTTGAGTAGAATTTGGATCCGGGGGCTATGGGGAGTGCAGAGGTTTAACAGGCAGAAGACGTAGCACAACAGGGAGAGAGATTCAATAGGTCTGCTAGTGCTGGGCAGGGCCAGACCTAGAGGAACTTCGGAGCTGGGGAGAGAGCCATGACTCCATTGGTAGACTCCTGGAGGCCTTTAAATGGAGAAAGTAGCACCAGGTAGCTGCAAATTACCTGCGCCTAACATATGAAAATTCAGCATTCTCACTCTTCTAAGAAAGAAAAATATAACTTCACTTCTCTGTAGGCATTCCATTTAAGGGCTGTTTGTCCCAAGCATGACCCTTAGCTAATCTGAGGTGGGAGAGAAGTGGCTGTGGCTTTGGTTTGCTCCTGTTTCTGGTATGCCTCTCCTATGGTATGAGCATCTTACTGAGCATCTAATGATAGGGGAAATCGTGTGTGGGGAGGGAGGGAGAAAGGAGCAGGTGATACGGGAACTCTCTGTACTAATCTGTTCAAATTTTCTGTAAATCTAAAACCATTCTTTAAAACAAAACCTGTAAAAAAAATACTGGAATTTAAAAATAATTTGGTATTTACATTTTGCTTTTTATCATTGCCATAAGAGAAACTGTAGATTAGGTAGCTTGATTAACAGGAATTTATTTTCTCATAGTCTGGAGGCTACAGGCCCAACATTAGGGTTTCAGCATGGTTAGGTTTTGGGGAGAGCCTTCCTGACTTGCAAGTGCCCTCTTTCTCTTTGTGTCCTCATATGACAGAGAAGGAGAGAAAATGATTTCATGTGCTCCAGGAAGCTCTCTGATATCTCTCCTTACAAGGCCACTAATCCCATCATGAGGGCCCCAACCTTATGGCCACCTTTAATCCTAATTAACTCCCAAAGGCCCTATCTCTCATGGCGGTTAGGGCTTCAATATAAGAATTTTAAGGGACATGGGTGCCTGGGTGGCTCAATTGGTTAAGTCTGCCTTCAGCTCAGGTCATTATCCCAGGCTCCTGGGATCAAGTCCCACGTCAAGCTCCCTGTTCAGTGGGGAGTCTGCTTCTCCCTCTCCCTCTGCTGCTGTATGTGCTCTCCCTCTGTCTCTGTCTCTGTCTCTCTCTCTCTCTGTCAAATAAATAAATAAAATCTTAAAAAAAAAGGAATTTTTTTTTTTTTTTTTTAGATTTTTAAATTTATTTATTTGACAGAGACAAAGCGAGAGAGGGAACACAAACAGGGGGAGAGGGAGAGGGAGAAGCAGGCTTCCCGCGGAGCAGAGAGCCCGATGGCGGGGCTCGATCCCAGGATCTTGGGATCATACCCTGAGCCGAAGGCAGATGCTTAACAACTGAGCCACCCAGGCGCCCCCCAAAAAAAGGAATTTTAAGGGACACAAACATTTAGTCTGTAACAGTCCTGAGTAGGGATGCTATATACCAACATTCCAAATCTGATCACAAGTATAGGTCAGCACATACATGTGAACATTGCACCTGAATAATAGTAAACATACAAGTTACTTTTTGAAACATTTTTACTAAATATTTATTCAGGTTTAGTAGTTGCCTTTGGTCTATCCTCAGAAGTATTTCCTGACAGTTTATAGAAACTGGTCCTTTTTGAAGCCTTGACCCTATTGAGTAACAGAAGTTTCTAAGTGGAATTTCTTTGCACATTTATGAACATCTGCAGGTATGCTAAGTTTATAAAAATTGCTTTATTTGAAAAAGTGGGTGACAGTTAAGAGGTGATTCATATTTTTATCCACATCCTATTTATGGCTGTTAATTGGAGCATATGGTCAAGACACAATATAATTATTGCAGAATTTAGGAAACAAAATCACCATCATGCATACAGGGTAGATACTTTTCAGTTCTGTAGTTAGTAGGGAATTTGGTTGTCTTTTCTTTTTCCTCCTAAAGCCATAGCTCAAACTCTTTGTGTGTCACCTCACTGTGAACATCTCAGTGATTCTTTTTTTTTTTTTGAGAGTAAGAGAGAGAGCTCCCAGAGCACAAGCAACTTGGGGGGGCGGGGGGGAAAGGAGGGCAGAAAGTGAGAGAGAATATTAAGCAGGCTGCATGCACTCCATGCACTGTGCTAATGCCCACGGCTCAGTCTCACAACCCATGAGATCACGACCTGACCCAAAATCAAGAGTCAGACGCTTACCTGACTGAGCCACCAGGTGCCCCACAACTCTCCAGTTCTTGACCTCTGTCTTACTTCTCACATGTAGTAGTATAGATCAGCTTCCTGAAATCTTAGTTCTGGTTCCAGAATCCTGTGTTAACTTTAAATTGATAACGTCAGATACCAGCTCTTGAGGATGGAATTCAGTCTCCTTTTTTTTCCCCTAATTCCACTACATTTAGTCACTTTTGAGTATCTGCTGTGAATATGCCTCTTTGCTAGCACTTAGGGAAAAATACACCTGTACTCAAAACACATCTGTTGCACTTAATTGTTTATGGTTAGGTAATGTCACCGGCCAGACTTCCTGTGTCCTCCTCTTTAAGGCATCACACGTAAGATTACCCTCCTCAGGAAACCCTCTCCTCAGTTTGCACTGTCAGTGCTCAGGCCCTTGGTGAGCCTCTATGCTTCCATACTTCAACCACTCAGAGTTCTCCTGCCACCTCCACTACCTTGTTTACTGCCCTAATTATCTTCCATTTAGAATTACAGATCTATAGATTCAGAGTGATCCCTGTATGAATTCCCATCAAAATTCCAGTTGTGGCATTTTTCACAGAAATAGAAAAAAATCCCAAAACTCGTGTGGAATCGTAAAAGTCACCAAATAGCCAATACGATCTTGAGAAAGAAAACAAAGCTGAAGGCACCACACTTCCTGATTTCAAACTATATTGCAAAGCTGATAATCAAAACGGTATAGCACTGGCATAAAAACAAACCAGTGGAACAGAACAGAGAGCCCAGAAATAAACACACATGTATAGAGCCAATTAATCTTTGACGGGGGCTCCCAAGAATACACAATGGAGAAAGAGATAGTATCTTCAATAAATGGTGTTAGGAAAACTGGATATCCACATGCAAGAGAATAAACAAATGCACATAAAATTAATTCAAAATGGATTAAATACTTAAATTTAGGACTGGAAGTCATAAAACTCCTAGAAGAAAACATAGGGGAAAAGCTCCTTGGCACTGGTCTTGACAGTGATTTCTTGAGTATGACACCAGAAGTAAAGGTAACAAAAGCAGACATAAATATTGGGACTGTGTTAAACTAAAAGCTTCTGCAAAGCAAAAGAAACAATCAACAAAACGAAAAGGCAACCTATGGAATAAGAGAAAATATTTGTAAACCATCTATCTGACCCAAAATGTATAAGGAACTCATACGCCTCGATAGCAAAAAAAACTAATAGTCTGATTTAAAAATGGGCAGGGGCGCCTGGGTGGCTCAGTCGTTAAGCGTCTGCCTTCGGCTCAGGTCATGATCCCAGGGTCCTGGGATCGAGCCCCGCATCGAGCCCCTGGGATCCTGCTCCGCAGGAAGCCTGCTTCTCCCTCTCCCACTCCCCCTGCTTGTGTTCCCTCTCTCACGGTGTCTCTTTCTGTCAAATAAATAAAATCTTTAAAAATAAATAAATAAATAAAAATGGGCAAATTTTTCCAAAGAAAACATACCAATGGCCAGCAGGAATATGAAAAGATGCTCAACCTCACTAATCATTAGGGAAATGCAAATCAAAACCACAGTGAGACTCACTTCACTCCTGTTATGATGACTGTTATCAAAAAGACAAAAAATAACACATATTGGCAAAGGTGTGGAGAAAAGGGAACTCAGCACTGTTCGGACAACCATTACAGAAAACAATATGGGAGCTCCTCAAAAATTAAAAATAGAACTCCCATATGACCCAACAATCCCACTTCTGGATCTATATCTAAAGAAAATGAAATCAGTATCTCAGAGAGATATCTATATACCCATATTCATTGCAGTGTTATTCACAGTATGTGGATAATTCCAAGATATGGAAACAACTTGTGTCTGTTAATGGATGAATAGGTAAAGAAAATGTGGTGTATACACACACACACACACACATACACAATGCAATATTATTCAGCCATGAAGAAAGAAGGAAATCCTGCCATTTTCAACAGCATGGATAAACCTGGAGGATATTATGCTAAGTGAAATAAGCCAGACACAGGAAGACAAATGCTGTATGATCTCAGTTATATATGGAATCGAAGAAAAGTTGAACTCATAGAATCAGAGAGTTCTATGAGCAGCTGCCAGGATTTGAGGGATGGGGGAAATGGGGAGATGTTGGTCAAAGGGTACAGACTTCCATTTATAAGATGAATAAATTCTGGGGATCTAATGTACAACATGATGATTTTAGTTAATAATACTATATTGTATAATTGAAATTTGCCAAGAGAGTATATCTTAATGTTCTCACCATCACAAAAAAAAAAGAAAGAAGGTAGTTACTCTGTCCATCCCAAGCCTCCTGATGGCAGTGGCCTCAGTTAGGAGTGCCTGCTGTGCGTGCCCAGGACACATCACTGGTAGGGAGCTCCACAGACATTTCCTCCATGGGGGCCCTTATTTATGGCTGGGCTAGGTCTTGTGGTTCTTACTATGACTGCAGGATGCACTTCAGGAAGACACCCTGAGGGAACTTCGAGGAACAAGATTTATTACCTACAGTTTCTTGGGGGTACATGGCAGGGGGAGCAGACCTGGGGCCCTGCCTTTATTAGAGCCCGAGGGTGGGGTGCCTACAGTTTTGCAGGTTCACTCTTTACTGGCTAATGTAAGGCATAAGAGCCAGAGTTAGTGCTTGGGAAGGAAGAAGTGGGTCACACAAGAAGTCAGTTACCTTAACTTACCCAAGGCTTTCTGAAAGGTACCATCGTGGGTGGGGTGGCCTAGTTCCTTAGCTGGTGGTTTTGCTAGTAGTTGTCTCATACAGGTGGCAATATGCTCATTCAAGATGGGTGTCTTTTGAAATGGAGGCCTCGTCAATCAAAAGCTTAACGCCAGGCACTTACACTAAACCATGTGAGGTGATGGGTATGTTCATCTGATTATGGTAATCATTTCACGGTGTATCCGTATATTAAATCATCACATAAAAACAATTATGTGGTACTATCTAAGTATATACAGTTTTTATTTGTCAATCATACTTCAGTAAAGCGGAAAAAAAAAATTACAGAAAGTGGAAGATGGGTACATGCGGATCTATTATATGTTCTCTCTACTTTTATGTATGTTTGAAAGTTTCCACTATTAAAAAAAAAAAAACTTTAAAGAAAGAAAAAAAATTATAGAATCGTAGAGCTAAAAGTATCCACATCAAATCCTACCTTGAACCCTTATTTTTCAAGGAAGGAAAGTAAGGCCCAACAGGGCTAAATCACCTGCTAGTGAGTGGCAGAACCTTGACAAGAAGCCGGCACTTTGAATGTTTAGTTCAGTGTTCTAGTCCTCTTGGTGGGTCGCCTTAGGTGACTAATGCAAAGTGCTAATGAGACTCCGTTTTTTTTTTGTTTGTTTTTTGTTTTTAAAGATTTCATTTATTTATTTGAGAAAGAGAGAATGAGAGACAGAGAACATAAGAGGGAGGAGGGTCAGAGGGAGAAGCAGACTCCCTGCCGAGCAGGGAGCCCGATGCGGGACTCGATCCTGGGACTCCAGGATCATGACCTGAGCCGAAGGTAGTCGCTTAACCAACTGAGCCACCCAGGCGCCCGAGACTCCGTTTTTAGGTTGAGTTACTCTATGAGCTAATTCTCAGATTGGCCCTTCCATGATCACCAGTTACACCTGGTCTGTGACCCTTTTCCTGCTGTGGTTCATAGGGGAACAGGGTAATGGGGTGTAGAAGAAACAGTGCAACTCATGGCAAATACTTGTATAAATACTTCAAAATGCCTTTTTTCATAGTATCTTTTTCTGTGTTAATGCACACTCTGTGTGTGTGTGTATGTGTGTGTGTGTTTATGAATGCAGTTCACCTGAGAGTCTTTAACACTTCGCTTAAAGACTAGGGTATACTTTGAAAGACAAGTAAATATTGATTACCTAGCAGTGAAAGATTTTAAGAGCACTAGTGAGGTGAAACTGAATATACAGATTTTGCTTCCTTGATTAAAAACGTGTATTTCAACAGCCATCATATTAAAACGTGACTGAAGGTGAACAGAATGTGTAGCAGATACTTGCTCTGCTATGAAATATCTTAAACAACTTTATTGTTCTATGCCCAAAGAAAATTTTAGGTTCAATACCATAGTTTTTCCTTTGTCAGGAAATGTATATGTTTGCCTGGGAGTGTGTTTTTACTATCTTAGGTTGTGTTTGGAAAACAGAGGTGTTAGAATTCTTCTTAGAAAACAGACTTGAGGGGCACCTGGGTGGCTCAGTACGTTAAGCGTCTGCCTTCGGCTCATTTGGCTCAGGTCATGATCCCAGGGTCCTGGGATCGAGTCCCGTATCGGGCTTCCTGCTCAGCTCGGAGCCTGTTTCTCCCTCTGCCTGCAGCTCCCCCTGCTTGTACATGCTCTCTCTCTCTCTGACAAATAAAATCTTTAAAAAAAAAAAAAAAAAGGAAAACAGACTTGAGGTGGCTTAGTCTGTTGGGTGTCTGACTCTTGATTTCAGCTCTGGTCATGATCACAGGGTTGTGAGATCGGGCCCAGTCGGGCTCCGTGCTGGGTGTGGAATTGGCTTGGGATTCTCTCTTTCCCTTTCCCTTTGCCCCTCCCCTGTGCATGTACGAATGGTCTCTCTCTCTTTCTTTCTTCTCTCTCAATAGATAGATAGATAGAATCTTTTTGGAAAAAAGAGAAAAATGGAAAACAGACTTAATTAACATGCTAAACCTCCAAAAGCCTCCCCCCTGCTGGTCTGTTATTGCTGGCCTGTCATCTTACCTTTGGCAAGAGATAAGCCCAAGACAGAAGGAGCTAGGAAGTAGTGAAAATAACCTCAGGATACTCAGTGAAGAATAATAAATCTTTAATGTAATGTAGGTCATATGTCTAATTCCTACATTCTTAACCTGGGTGAGAAGCTATGTACTGAATTACTTAATGAGAGCAACGTTCAACTCCATTATCACAGTAAGCCCTTACGTGAAGACAAAATCAAGCATTTGAACACGAAGAGCAACTTTGAAAGTTGCAAATAGATTCAAAGGGTAACCATAGATCAGGGCTTCTCAAATTTTGGCAGGCATCAGAATCACCTGGAGGATTCATTAAAACACGGATGAGTGGGTATCACCTCAAGTTGTTGATTCAGTAGATGTGGGGTGGGACCTGAGAATTTGCATCTTTAACAAGTTCTCGGAGTAATGTTGATGCTGTTAGTCCTAGGACCCTATTTTCAGAACCACTACCGTAGATCTTGAGGAAAACCAGTTGAAATTATCTGTTTTGTCTCTGAATTTCTGGGAAATGTCTTTAGTTCTCATTTTAAATTGACATCTTATTATTTATAACTTTGAGTATGCTTATTGCTTAGACTGCTTGTGTACTGTTGAGTTAATAACTTAGTAATTGGAGGCTGGTTCCTTTGCTACCTAATGAAAACAGTGCCATCTAGAGGCATTAGCCCAAAGGGCCACCAGAGGGCCAAAGGAAGCTGCGGTTTTCTAGACAGGGTGAATGGGCAGCTCATCATCAAGGATTTATTGACAACCTACTAGGTTATTACGTTGGTACCACAGGGTCTACAAAGAAATAGACATTCCAGTCTCTGCCTTTTAGGTTAATGACTTTCCATCTGTGTTCTGAGGAGCCCAAAAGTTCTATGAAGGGCAGGCAGGGCTCTGGGCCCCACCATCACCCCCATTCAGCCAGACAGTTCTGCTTTCATTTGTTTTACATATTGAAGGTTATGTTTGCAAATGCATGCTATGGTAGATTGCTGTGGATCAGCAGAACAGATAGATTATTCATCATCCAGGATTATTGCTCTAAAGTACAGGTTTTCTGACATGCAAAATATGGTGTGAAAAATATGTAATCATTGAGAGAGAGGACATAAGCTGTAACCACCCATCAAATGTTGAAAGTATGTTTTGCTTCATATTAGCACATGTTAAAATTATGAACAGTTGGAAATAATATTCTAGTTGCACCACATTATCACAATCATAAATTGAGTATAATTGGGAGAACAGATGTTCACCAATGTCAGGAGGGGGTGATTCAAGACAAAAGTGTGAAAAGAAAATGTGAGGAATTAGAAGTATAAACTCTTTCTGGCTTTGATTTACTATAGAGTCAGCTTACTTGACGGCAGATTCATTATCAACTATTTTAAGTCATTTGTTCAAAAAGTGTAACATAAAAGCTAGAAATCACAGTGGTTTCGTTTCAGCTGATAAAACACTACCTAAAAAAGTTACACAATCTTTCAACTAATGATGAATTTGGGTCATGCTTATCCAGGGAAACAATAAACCACTCCCATTCCAGTATTCAAACAGAAGGAAAGAGAGAAAAACAGTCGGGTGTTGTCTCTTGCCAGGACCATGATTGGCAGAGGAACATGGAGGCAGAATGGAATGGCTAGAAGAGCCCAAGGCAGGGACAGTCTGTCAGTCAGTCTCGGGGGCTCACAGTCACTGAAAGTAAACGAGTCTGTGAGTAGGTGGGAAGAAACAGAAAAAAAACAAAGGGCGGAGCCAGAGAAGAAGTTAGGAACCCAGCACATTGGTAGAGGCTCAGGGAAGCCGAAGTGGGAAGCGCAGCAGGATCGAGGAGAGCAGTTCTGCAGTTAGTTAGTGGCCCGCTGCCGGGCCGGCCCACTGCCCCGTCTTCGGGGGCCTTAGCATCTTCTCAGTGCTCCCGACAGTGGAGCCCAGACTCCGTGGTGGTGGCCGGTGTCCTCCTCCATCTAGTAGCAGCCTTCTTTCCAGCCTCGTTTGCTCCACCTCCCTATCAACCACAAACAGCCACAGAATTCATCACTGTCCAGAATTACACCTCACACTTTTATGTCTTTGGCTTTTGTTATTTGCTAAGTCAATAAACATTATGTTCTTCTCGCTAAATTAATCTCAGTCTCTCTCTTTTTCTCTCTCATTTCCCGTATTTTCCCCACTAAAATCTGTAGCAGAGCACTGGGTTTTGTCAGGTGGAAAGCATTATTTAATGACCCTGGTTTTTAACCATCTATTTGGAGAATAATAATAAAAAATTATTTTTGTAAGGTATGTTTGGGGTTTACAAAGTTTTGTTTGCTTGATAGCAGTTTTAAATAGGATGCCTACCTACCATAAGCTAACCACAACCTGTGTTGCATGCCTTAAAAGCTAACACACTTGCACCAATGTTTAGATGCAAGGAGTTTGCAGAAATAATTAGGGGGCCAGGGGCAGTGGAGGCCTAAATTATGAGAGTATGCTTTCACATCAGCTTAGTAAAGTCAGGGTACAGTCATGAAAGGAAGGCCTTTGGATCAGTGAATTAAATAAGCATAAAGAATTAGGGACAGTTCTCATCTACCCTTTCACTGATGTTTTGCATAAACCTAGATAAAGTCCTTTGGGGCTTTTGTATTCCACTGAAAGTAGTGGAGAAGCAAATGGTAAGTTCCCCTATAAAACTGATATAAGGTAGGTAGGATCATCATGTCAAAGCATTCTAAAGTAAAATTTTTTCTTTTACTTTGAGAAAAAAAATTTTAAATATAGAAAAGTACAAACAATAGTGTAACAGTCCAAGATTCTGCTACTCAATTTTCTCTTCATAGTTAACACTTGGCCATAATTGCCATATTTGCCATAATTGCTTTAATATTTTCTGTTAATAAATAAAACAGTACAGAAAAAGTTCCATTTTTAAATTTATTTTTATTATTATTTTTTTAGAGATGGGGGAAGGAGCAGAGGGAGAGAGAGAATCTTAAGCAGGCTCCACGCCCAGCAAGGAGCCCGACATGGGGCTTGATCCCACAACCCTGAGATCATGACCTGAGCTGAAATCAAGAGTTGGGCGTTTAACCTACTGAGCCACCCGGGTGCCCTGATAAAATTCCATTTCTTAGATCCCATCTCCAGTTTTACTGTCACAAATTTAAAGTAAATTTCATGTCTCTTTTTATATTTTTGGTGACATTTATGTAATGATGAACAACAGATGATACTGTTTTGTGTTTTTAAAGCTTTACCTAAAGAGTAAACCATATATAGATAGCTAGATAGATAGATAGATAGATATCTTTCTCAAAGCATTCTTTAAAATAGGAAGTGCTATTTTTAGCCTTTTAATCTCCACATGTAGGTTGTTTAATTAAATTATTAAGATACAGCTTTGGAGTAATGATGGGGGCAGGATGGAAGAGTTCACTAGTTGAGAAATTCTGGTATGAGATTTGGAGAGTTACTGTGTGCAGACTCAGTCCTAGTAGAAGGCTCATGTAGCACTAATCTCCCAATTTTGTTAGTTCTGTGGTCACAGGTGACTTGTAAATAAATCTGCTTATGTGTTATGCGTTTATATTCAGTATGTACCTAGACATACGTATATGTGTATGTATTATTAAATTTAGGCCATATGATTGCATTCAAGTATGTAAAGTTACATATTTATAGTAGTGTGCATTAGTAAGGAATATTTTCTAGATATTTATCTTGATTTATTTGGAGAAGGTCCCAGTAGTTTTCATGAACCCAAAGGGGCATTACTTTTCAAATGTGATGCGGTAAAAATTTGTTCTTTTCTCAAGGAAATGCTTGAGATATACTTATTTCAGTGTTTTATAATTGTGTTTTTATCTATTTGTTTGCTCTTATTAGATTGTGAACTCCTTGAAGATAAGGGGAGCACATTGTATTTATATCTGTATTTTCAAAGTCACCTTTGGCCATTTAGTCACTGTTTTCTGTCAGAGTAGTCAATTTAGTTGACGTAAAATAGAACAAAATAATAGTTATCAGATACCTGTGTCCTGAAGCTGTAAGGGATGCATAATATTTTGATCCAAAATTGACAAAATTTTAATAACTGGATCAATCAGTTTGTACAACAGATGAAAAATAAATGTGAAGTACTAATATTACTTAATTCTTCTGTGAACTATGTAGGAACAGATTATATGTACCTTTTGAAATAAACTCCAGAATCAATAAATAAGCTACAAAGTAAATTCCATAGAAATGGGTCTAAGAAATAGGGTCAGGTTCTTTTTTTCTTTCTTTTTTTTTTTTGAGAGAGAGAGTACAAGCAGGGAGCTACGGAGGGAGAGGGAGAAACAGACCTCCCGCTGAGCAGGGAGCCCGATGCAGGGCTCGATCCCGGAACCCCAGGATCATGACCTGAGCTGCAGCCAGACGCTTAACTGACTGAGCCACCCAGGCGCCCCAGATAGGGTCAGGTTCTAAAAGGGAATTGTCAGTATCATATTTAAGACCATACCTTGATAACGTTTATGTTCCAAACATACTTAGTTGTTGTAACTTGGAATACATTTTCTACAGGAAGAATGGCTTAAGTAATTTCCATATCATTCTTCTGATCTTGGTACAATTGCATGTAATTTTTTTTACTGTATTTTATGGAAAGTTAATGATTTCTAGTATTTTTTTCAGAGTATATTAAAATAATAATAGGCGTGAAAATATATAAAGAAGTATATAGTCCTTTAACCTTTAGTTTTTGCTAGTAAAATAATGTCCAGATAGCACATGTAATATTTGCTGTCATTATTATTTCTAGAAAGTGTTTTCTTCTCCTCTAACCTCATTACTACGGCAGATGCTAGTAAGTAATGTCTTTATCTTGGAAAGCTACTGAGCAGTTCCCAGAGGTAAAACCAGATTTACTTCTGAAATATTCATTTGATTAATCTTTTGAATTATAATGTTCATTAAAGTTCATCTGAAATACAATCTTTTAGAACCTTATTTCTGGTGTCAGTGAAGTTTTAAAATGTTTACTGCATTTAGCTCATTTTCTTTCTCTTTGCACTATCTAAGTAAATGTTCTTGGTATATATTCGAGGGAGGACTTAAATGACAGGAATTGAAATGATAGCAGGCGTAACTCATTTCTTTCACAATTTAGGCCAGACGCTTGTGCTATGTGCTTTAAAAGTATTATGCTTACACTCTTAGGAGCCTAGAATTATTACTCTGTTACAGATAAGAGGACACTGAAGATTTGCCCTAGCCACCAAGTTAATAAGGTGCTCAGCTGGGATTTAGACCCAGATTTATCTTGTCTCCAGCACCCATGATGTTACTACACCATGTTGTCCCAATGAAATGAAGATTTTTACATTTTCAAACCATTATGTATTTTGAAAAATAAAGAATTTGGTTTGCAAGTATTATAGATGTTTGTTTGGGGGTATCTGAGAATAATATGATCCCTTCTGGATGGAGTGATCAGAGCAGATAAACTGAAAGGGGAGCATAACGTACTCAAGTGTAATACTCAGTGAACATTTGCCTTTGGAGCTATCAGGAGCCCTACCAAAGTCAGACTTCCAGATTCTCTTCCCCATTCTGTTTTATGCTGAACTTCCTTGTTAAACAGAGAATGGATCCTAGGCTGACCTAGGAAGAAGGATTCGGGCAGAGCACATCTTAACCTGAGAGATCAATAATACCATGGAAAAAGGGAACTAAGCCTCATTGACTCAGTAAAAAGGTCTTCAATAACTGTATGCCAGGCACTGAGGGACAGAGATAAGCAAGACATAAATTGTAAAATAGGAATAAGCTAGGAGTAGTGTGGTAAGATAAACATGGGATATCGGGGGACCTGAAAAGAAGGCTACTTTACTCCTCGCCCACTGAATCATAAAGTAGCTTCTCAGAGGAGATAACACTTGTTGGGAGTTTGAAGGATGAAGAGGAGTTAGCCAGATTAACAAGGGGAGCTGAGCACTGAAGGAAACGGAAACAGCACGCACAGATAAAACTGAAGAGCAGTCCTTTGCAGTGAGTTCTGGGTGCCTTTCAAATGAGCTGCATTGTGGCTCATTACAGTTCCCATCAGTAACTTGTAGGAGTCGAAGGCAAGAAATTTAGTATCCCAGTAATTCAAACTTTAATAAACAATTTACTACCTTGTGATATTTTGAAATATTATAGGTGCGTAGGGAAAACCTATTGAAATTTATATTCATATTTACAGACTACCATATTTATAGACTACCAGAGCTGGCAGCATCCTCAGAGACTGTCCAGTGAGTTCAGTTTTTTCAGTCCACATTAGTATTTACTGTGTGCTAGTCACAGAGGACACAGAGGAAAAAGTGGACCTTGCCTCCAAGGAGCTCACAGGCTACGAGAGGAAATAAACAGACAATTATACAAGTATGATAAAGTGCTCTAATAAGAGTGGAAGGGGACTGGTTAAGCACAAAGGGAGGCTCATTCATTTTTCTTGGAGATTAGCTAGATAAAGTTTTAATTAGCTCTTGAAGATTTCAGAAGACAGTTCATTTATGAAAGGAAGAAAGGATATTTCAGGTTAAGACTGCTGGTTAAAAGGAACAATTTACAACATTTCTCCTTAAGCCATTCAGTCTAAGTTCTTCAGCAAACAAAGATTATCTAAAATAATGAAGCAGTGTCATGGGTTTTCTTAGTTGTCTATTAATAATATAAAATAGCCTAACCAGTGGTTCTCAGTGTGTGGTCCTGGGACCAGCAATATCAACATCTCCTGGAAACTTAGAAATTCTTTTTTTTTTTTTTTTTTAAACTTAGAAATTCTTGAGCCCCAACCCCGACCTACTGAATCAGGGAGTTTGGTAGTGGGGCCCAGCAGTTATCACCTTCCTAAGTCCTGCAGAGGATTCTGATACATGATCAAGTTTGAGAGCTAGTGGCCTAAGTTAACTGTAGTTCATAGACTAGTTGAAAGTTCATGGACTTTGAGGACAGAGACCTGGGTTTGAATCTCACTGTTCTCACTTCGTAGATGTGTGACTGTCAGTCTGTCACCTGATGTCTGTGAACTTTGAGATTTTCATCTGTAAAATGAAAATAATGCTTCCTTTCTGGGGCTGTTTTGAAGACTTGATGTAATTTAAGTAACACTGTAGCTAGCACATTGTAGGCTTTAAATAAATGGGAACTACTACTGTTGTTAGTTTTTTTTTTTAAGATAGTTTTCCCAGTGAATTTATTACTTTACCTTATTGAGTGAAAATATATTCATATTTTTGCTTTTAGATTCAAATGCTCCGGAAATTAACGACATCTATGGACTACAAGGTCAAGTTGAACACAAGCTAGCTTTCCTGAGAACTCATGTGCCAAAGGAAATAAAACTTGTGGTCATTGGCCATTCAGTAGGCTGCTATATTAGCCTTGAGATTTTGAAGCTTGCTCCTGAACTCCCAGTAAGTATGCCTCAGGAGGTGACTGTAGGTGCTAGATTATGCACTTGCGCAGATCCTTCTCAGCTTTCCTTCCCTCTTTTGTCTCTTGTCTAATTGATAAATATAACAGAGAGGGGGATGTTTGGTAGCTGCCTTTATCTTTATCCATATTACTATGGGCCTATGTGAGTGTATGTTCACGCAATTTCCATGTGTTTCAAAAAATAATACTGAAGAAGGTAGAAATTTTCCAGATGAATGCCATTTAATCTAGGGTTATCTGGAAATCTGAAGTTGCATATAACTTGCCATTTATAAAGGAATATTTAAGAGTAGTCCCCAGCCAAGACCTAGACAAGAATCTGTCTTTATTGAGAGAATATTTTGCAAATGTTCATTCCTCCTTTCAAAAGAAAGAAAATTTATCATCATCATCATCATCAGTAAGCAAACAGCTGTCCTTATGGAACACTAAATCTTTATTTAGTCATAAGTCTGGATCCTTCTCCATTCTATAGGTTGGCAGCCTTTTGGGGTTCATTCGTTCACAAATGATTGGGTACCACTGGGTGTCAGATATTAAGTGAGATGCTGGAGACACAAAGACCTATTTAAAGTGCCCAAGAAAGCTAGTGAGCTAGAAGAGACTTCAAAACAAAACAGAAACTCATACTCTCAATAACATGTACCACTGAAAGGATCTATTGAATGGATGCAATTCACAACATAAATTATTTCTTGATTCAACAAACACATATTAAACACTGGCCATATGTCAGGCCCTGAGCTGTGTTTTGAGGACATCCCAGTGAATAAGACAGTCTTTGAGGTAAGAGAGTCCAAAGTCTAATGGAGGAGACACAGTAATCCATAGGTCTGGTAACTACTGTGTAGGAGTGTGAGGGAATGCTATTTAACCTTGTAATCTGAATGCAAGAGAGGAAGTGATTCCTTCCTGGAATCTCTGTGTCCTAGGATTTTGACTTTTCTCATTCCATATGATAAAAATTTCAAGAGGAGTTTCAGAGGTCCTTGGAAATTTTCTTCTACTTCTACCAGCTTGACAAACGTAGGTCTCACTCATAATTGCCCTTAGGAAATGTACAACTATAGCCTCCCTGGGTGTGGTTTTTAATACCAAATGGAGGTTGGTAATTTTCGCTTATTGGGTATAAGAAAATGTATTTTTCATTTCTAAGTGTGATTTTAGTAAATTCAGGATTGCTTTCCGTTCACTGTATTATTGTTTCTACTCTTTTTTTCCATAGAAAAGGCACCTTAATTGGAAAGGAGACTTTTTCTTTTTAGCATTTTGCATGGCTTCTGATCTTTTTTGTGTCTTCTAAATCTCCTCTAGTACTGTGTGATGAGGTAACCTTCTTTATGGTGCCCAGCCCTGCCATTCTGTGGTTCTGTCTCCACAGTTGCCAAAAGCCCTGGCTCTAGAGCTAGGACACCTAGGTTCATGTACTTGCTGTGTATTTTGTCTGTGTGACCTGGGACAAGTTATTGCGTATCTCTGTACCTCCCTTTCCTCATCTGTGAAATGGGGATAATAATATGTTCTCCAAGGGAGACTTAAGAATGGTTCCTCGGCCTTAGAAGTTTCCTAATAAGTATTAGCTGTTATTATGGTGATGGAAATAACAGTGGAATCATCGGCTCAGTCACTAGGTTAAGTACCATATCAGTTATCTACAGCTGTGTAACAAATTGCCCCAAAATGTAATGCCCTAAAACCATACATATTTATTCTCTCAACAGTTTCTGTGGGTCTGGGATCTGGCCACAACTTAGCTGGGTCCTCTGCTTCAGGGTCTCTCATAAGACTGCACTCAAGATATCTTCCAGGACTGTAGTCTCATTTGAAGATTTGAATTGAGAAGGATGTGCTTCTAAGCTCATTTACATGATTGTTGGCAGGACTCCATTCCATGAGGGTTGTTGTACTGAGGGCTTTGGTCCATCAGTGGCCCGTGGGTGGAGGCCACCCTCAGTTCCTTAATATGTGGGTCTTTCTAACTTGCCTCATTAGAGCAAGTGTGGTAGAAGAGCCAGAAAAAGTCTGCTGGCAAGATGGAAGTCACAGACTATCCCCTAATTATGGAAATCACATCCCATTACTTGTACAGTATTCCATTTGTTAGAAGCAAGTCCCTAGGTCCAGCCCCCACTCAAGAGGAGCAGATTACACTGGAGCATGAACACTAGAAAGTGAGGATCTTGTCAGAAGCTGCCTACTCCACAACTACTACAGTTAGTATTTCACTTGTGTGGTGTACAATCAAGCATATAGGTACATAGATAACATCCCAGTTTACTTCCCAGTGTAGGAGGTGAGTTGGTCCTGTCTAATAAAATATAGCAAACTGATATGAAATACAGTTTGGGGTTATTAGTTATCCCAGGTGTTTTGAAAACTTAAAAAAAAAAAACTTTTGAAGAAAAGAGTACTTGCATGTGTGAAATAATAATAGCATTACTATTTGTGATGGTTAATTTTATGTGTCAACTGGACCAGACTAAGGGACAGCTAGATAGCTGGTAAAACGTTTCTCAGTGTGTCTTTGAGGATGTTTCCAGGAGAGACTAGCATTTGAATCAGTAGACTGAGAAAAGATTTATTCTCACCATTGTGAGCAGGCATCCTCCAATCTGTTGAAGTCCCAAATAAAACAAAACTCAGGAAAGGGGAGTTCTCTCTCTCTCTCTCTTCTTGAGCTGAGACATCCATCTTTTCCTCCAGAAGAGACTAGCATTTGAATCAGTAGACTGAGAAAAGATTTGTTCTCACCATTGTGAGCAGGCATCCTCCAATCCACTGAGGTCCCAAATAAAACAAAACTCAGGGAAGGGGGGTTCTCTCTCTCTCTCTCTCTCTGTCTTCTTGAGCTGAGACATCCATCTTTCCTTCCCTCTGACATTGGAGCTCCAGGTTTGCTGGCCTTCGCCTCTAGGACTTCCACCATCAGCTCCTCCTGTTCTGAGGCCTTCAAACTCAGACTGAATCATGCCCCTGGCTTTCCTGGTTCCCAGCTTGCAGATGCATATTGTGGAACTTTTTGGCCTCCATAATCATGTGAGCCAATTCCTATAATAAATCTCCTTTCATATATATGCATATTTATGTATCCTATTGGTTCTTTTTCTCTGGGGAACCCTGACAAATACACTATTCTATAAACATAGGGAAGAAAATATTCATTGCTGAGTCCTTCACAGTCTATTAACTTAATCACTGATCTTTTTGGTTTTTGTTTGCTTCCCATTGATTCTGCATGTATTGTATAGTTTCTCTTGTGCATATTTGCGAACAGTTGTTAACACATTTGTTTTGAACCCATCTCTCCTTTTTGGCATGCACTCACATGTCTTTTGGGAAAGAAGTACAATGCATCTTAAGGTTAATCCAGCTTCTTGTAGCTCCTTTTGCTTTAGAGCTTTCTAATTATTGCTCTCCTTCCAGGTGTTCTCGCCCTTGCAGGAACCATGGTGAAAAGGGGAAAGGGAAATGAGACATGAGCGTAATGTAGTCTGTTTGTGGAGGCATAGCTCATACTGTGATTATAGAGTTTTCAGAGAGACATATGAAACTGTGTTTTCTTAAAAAGGGTGTTTTCTAGAAAATAATGCGTGCAATAAATTGTCCATAAAGATTACCCAGGGAGGAGGGTGAACATCTGTATGATTTTTTATTATTATTATTCAAAAGCTTTGTCTGGTTTCAATTAACTGCATTGTTGAAGTCCCCCCACCCCTCTTTAAACACCTGGCCCGGTTAATATCATCGGTGTGATCCCTGCTGAAGTGTTGAAATTTCAGTGTCTCTGGGCTACTCTAAGACAGCACAGTGCCTGCATGCCTGAAGTTAGCATGACACGCTCCATTTAAGATGCATTTGACAATCAAATAAGTTTGTGTAAGCCAGAGTGTTGCAATCCCTAATCATTTTGCCAAAAATAAGTTAGCTGTTATGTTTTATAACATATGAAGTGTGATAATAAGAAACTTGTGTTTCCATCTCTTCTGTTATTTTTACTGGAATATTTGACTCCCATAAGATTTTGAAGACATATGTGTAGTTTAGTAGCTGGTTTATTTGGTTTCATTTTGGTTCAGTTGTTTACAATATTTTTATAACTAATTATAGGAAACTTTGGTCTTAAAATCATTTTAAGAGACTTATTGCATACTTTAGACATTATCTGACATATTTTAATATACTAAGAAAATTGGCTCTTTTAAAAATCTGGTATTAACATTTTTTTGTTTCTTTAAGCAAATTTGGTACATAGAATTATAGAAATTCTTCCTGAGTGTAATGTCCAGTAATAAAGAATTTAAAAAGAAGCCTGAGAAAATAGGTAATTGGAAGACTATTCAATAGTAGCTGTCATGACTTGTAATAACAAACATAGTTTTAGACTCACAGAATCTTAGAACTGAAATAGGCTTTAGAAACAGTCTAGTTCCATCTTTCATTTCATGGTTAGGAACTGAGAGCAAGGTCCCTTGCCAGGATGCAGCCTCAGCTCTGTCTCAATCCAGGGGTGGGGTACAGTTATATTAGCTGTGGGTATAAAGAGCATCTAAGAAGATATTTGATGGCTCTTTCAAACTTTGGATGATAGCAGAGCCTGCAGATAGCACGGTATACTCCTGGACTACACACAACGAGCTTCATGTGGTCCGTTATATTGCAGCTCAAGGAGCAGGAGACCCCATAAAATGCTGCTTTAGCAATCGGGGCCTGGAGGGGGAGTAAATGGAACAAAAAAGTGATAGTCTTATCCCCACTATTTAGAATCTTCTTTCAACATTGGTCCTCTGTATGTTAAAAATGTGCCATCTGATTTTGCCGGTAAATTGTTCACATAAAGTTCAAGGTTGGGAGTTGAGAGACCTTGATTCTTAAGTGGACTCTGAACTGAGTTGTGAGGTGAACCTCAAGTAATTTTACTTTTATTCTCCTCTAAGCATTTGTATAGCATTTTATGAAAACACTTCGTTCCCTTCCAGGGATAGCAGATCCTTCAAAAACTTAATTTTTTATATCATTTGGCCTTTGTTGGGGAAAATGCACAATAATATAGAGCTTCCTTTGTCTGTCCTGTTGGCAAAAATATCTTCTCTCTAAATGAAATTTCCAGATTAAACTCAACTTTTTTAAGCACCAGACTCTTTTATCCAGTTGGATAAAAAATTGTCTAAAATATATTATTACTTATCTATCTTCTTCAACAATGCATATTGATTGTGGAGGAATTAGTAATTCAAGGGCATCATTTTCATAATGTTATTATACTAGAGTAAAATACAATCAAAGAGATTTTGCCTATGTCCTGAAATTTCTTAGATGATAGTGCCTTAAAAAAAAAAAAAAAAACTTGTCTGTTTCTTTTATAGTTTCTCTGTCTTCTCCCTCAGTGTTAGGTTCCACTTCTCTTCGCTACTTATAATATGTTACTATAATTTGCTTCTAGTAGAGAAAACAGATAATCATGTTAGAATTTTGTCTCAAGTAAGGATGAACAGGTCTTAAATGCATACACAAGAGTAAAGTTGATGAAGTTAAGTACATGGATTTTGTATGGCTCAGAGCTTTTTTGTTTGATTGTTTCTTTTGGGTGCCCAGTGGTGTTTTAGATACTCAAAATCTGAGAGACTCAAAATACACCACAGGTACAGCTGAGAAGCTTGAAAATTTTTACTGAAAGAATTAAAATAGCATGTTAGATCATGTGTGTGTTGATTTAGGAGTACATCTTGTCAGAGAGGGGGAAAAGATGGCGGAGTAGGGGACCCTATTCTAACTGGTCCCCAGAATTGAGCTGGATATCTACCAGACCACCCTGAACACCCATGAAATCAGCCTGAGATGTAAGAAGATAGATCTGGATCTCTACAAACAGAATATCGCAGACGGTTGGTTTCGAGGTACAAAGCGGGGAGCCGTGATTTCGCCAGCAGATATCAGAGGATAAATGGGAGGGGAAGGGAGCTGAGCCATGGGGATCCTACACTACCAGTGAGCGATAGCTTCCCATGCTGGGGACGGGGCACAGATTCGCAGACCGCTAGCGGTGGGGAAAGGACTTTAGGGCAGCCCTCCAGACAGAAACCCGGAGCGCAGGGCAAGGCGTGCGAACTGGGGATGGCTGGCGGTTTTAGAAGCACAAAGGGCAGAGACGTGCCCTGACCTGGAGGCGAGGACTGGGAGCACTGCTGAGGGGCGCACAACCCAGAACGCTGCAGTTTTAGCAGCACAAACAGAAACGGAGATAGTGTGGCCTAGAGAGCTCACGGAAGAACAGACTGCGTTCTCTCTGCTCTGAGGCAGAGGGTTGGAAACTCTCTTCTGCTCTGACTCGACAGCCGCCAGGGAAAGCCACCAGAGAACAAAAGCCTCAAAAAAACGTTTTTCACTGAGCCCATCCCCCACCACAGGGAGCAGGACAACTCTGCCCAAACAGGGTTGCCTGAGTAACAGCGTGGCAGGCCCCTCCCCCAGAAGACAGGCTAGGAAAACAAGAGGCAGGCAACCCTAAGGTCTCTAGAAAACAGGTGATTCTTGCTTGGGTTGTGGTCAATAATTTGGACTCTGTACATTCCCTCAACCACCCCTCAACAGAATGACTAGGAGGAGGAACCCCAAAAATAGGAAAGACTCAGAGATTATGACTTATGCCACAGATTTACAAATGGATTCAGGTATAACCAAGATGTCGGAGATGGAATTCAGGCTAACAGTTGTGAAGACAATAGCTAGAATGGAGAAATTGATTAATGGCAACATAGAGTCTCTAAGGACAGAAATGAAAGCTGAATTGGCAGAACTTAAAAATGCCATTGATGAGATCCAATCTAATCTAGATAATCTAACAGCTAGGGTAAGCAAAGCAGAAGAATGAATTAGTGACCTAGAAGACCAAATAATAGAGAAAAAGGGAAAAGAGGCCAGGGAAAAACAACTCAGAATACATGAAAATAGAATCAGAGAAATAAGTGACACCATGAAACGTTCGGATGTCAGAATTATTGGAATCCCTGAGGGGGTGGAGAGAGAGAGAGGACTAGAAGATAATATTTGAGCAAATCGTAGCTGAGAACTTCCCTAATCTGGGGAATGAAACAAACATTCGTGTCCTAGAGGCAGAGAGGACCCCTCCCAAGATCAAGGAAAACAGGCCAACACCCGGGCATGTAATAGTAAAACTCACGAATCTTAGAACCAAGGAAACCATCCTAAGGACAGTTAGGGGTAAGAGATTCCTTACGTACAGAGGAAGGAACATCAGAATACCGTCAGATCTATCCACAGAGACCTGGCAAGCCAGAAAGGCCTGGCAAGACATATTCAGGGTACTAAATGAGAAGAACATGCAGCCAAGAATACTTTATCCGGCAAGGCTGTCATTTAGAATGGATGGAGAGATACAGAGCTTCCAAGACCGGCAGAAACTGAGAGGATATGTGACCACTAAGCCGGCCCTGCAAGAAATACTAAGGGGGGTTCTATAAAAGGAGAAAGACCCTAAGAGTGATATAGAACAGAAATTTACAGGGACAGTCTATAAAAACAAGGTCTTCACAGGCAACATGATGACAATAAATTCATATCTTTCAATAATCACTCTCAACGTGAATGGCCTAAATGCTCCCATAAAACGGAACAGGGTTGCAGATTGGATAAAAAGACAGGACCCATCCATAGGCTGTCTCCAAGAGACTCATTTTGAACCTAAAGATACATCCAGACTGAAAGTGAAGGGATGGAGATCCATCTTCCATGCCAACAGACCTCAAAAGAAAGCTGGGGTAGCAATTCTTATATCAGATAAATTAGATTTTAAACTAAAGACTATAGAGACACAGAAGGACACTATATCATTCTTAAAGGGTCTATCCAACAAGAAGATCTAACAGTTGTAAATATCTACACCCCCAACATGGGAGCAGCCATCTACATAAGCCAACTGTTAACCAAAATAAAGAGTCATGCTGACAACAATACGTTAATTGTAGGAGACCTCAATATTCCACTCTCAGCAATAGACAGATCATCTAAGCAGAAAATCAACAGAGAAACGAGCTTTGAATGACACACTGGACCAGATGGACCTCATAGATATATACAGAACATTCCACCCTAAAACAACAGAATACTCCTTCTCTAACGCACATGGAACTTTCTCCAGAATAGACCACATACTGGGTCACAAATCAGGTCTCAACCAATACCAAAAGATTGAGATTATTCCCTGCATATTCTCAGACCACAGTGCTTTAAAACTGGAACTCAAATCACAAGAAAAAATTTGGAAGAAATTCAAACACTCGGACGCCAAAGGCCACCCTGCTCAAGAATGTTTGGGTCAACCAAGAAATCAAAGAAGAACTTAAACAATTTATGGAAACCAATGGGAACGAAAACCCATTGGTCCAAAACCTATGGGATACTGCAAAGGCGGTCCTAAGGGGGAAATACATAGCCATCCAAGCCTCACTCAAAAAAATAGAAAAATCCCAAATTCACCAACTAACTCTACACCTTAAAGAACTAGAGAAAAAGCAACAAACGAAGCCTAAGCCACGAATTAGAAGAGAAATAATTAAGATTAGAGCAGAGATCAATGAATTAGAAACCAGAAACACAGATCAGATCAATGAAACTAGAAGCTGGTTCTTTAAAAGAATTAATAAGATCAATAAACCACTGGCCAGACTTACCCAAAAGAAAAGAGAAAGGACCCAAATTAATAAAATTATTAATGAAAGGGGAGAGATCACGACTAACACCAAGGAAATAGAAACAATTATTAGAAATTATCAACAACTATATGCCAATAGGCTGAGCAACCTGGATGAAATGTATGCCTTCCTAGAAACCTGTAAACTCCCAGACTGAAACAGGAAGAAACTGACAACCTGAATAGGCCAATAACCTATAATGAGATTGAAGCAATGATCAAAAACCTCCCAAAAAACAAGAGTCCAGGGCCTGATGGATTCCCTGGGGAATTCTACCAAACATTTAAAGAAGAAATAAAACCTATTCTCCTGAAGCTGTTTCAAAAAGTAGAAACAGAAGGAAAGCTTCCAGACTCATTCTTTTGAGACCAGCATTACCTTGATCCCCAAACCAGGCAAAGACCCTATCAAAAAGGAGAATTTCAGACCGATACCCTGATGAATATGGATTCCAAAGTCCTCAACAAAATCCTAGCTAATAGGATCCAACAGTACACTAAAAGGATCATCCACCATGACCAAGTGGGATTTATCCCTGAGATACAAGGGTGGTTCAACATTCGCAAATCAATCAATGTGATAGAACACAATAAGAGGAGAGAGAAGAACCATAAGGTCCTCTCGATTGATGCAGAAAAAGCATTTGACAAAATACAGCATCCTTTGCTGATTAAAACTCTTCAGAGTATAGGGATAGAGGGAACATTCCTCAAGCTCATAAAATCCATCTATGAAAAACCCACAGCAAATATCATCCTCAATGGGGAAAAGCTGAGAGCCTTTCCCTTAAGATCAGGAACACGTCAAGGATGCCCACTCTCGCCACTGTTGTTCAACATAGTACTAGAAGTCCTAGCAACAGCAATCAGACAACAAAAAGAAATAAAAGGTATTCAAATTGGCAAAGAAGAAGTCAAACTCTCTCTTTTCACAGATGACATACTTATGTGGAAAACCCAAAAGACTCCACCCCAAATTACTAAAACTCATACAGCAATTCAGTAATGTGGCAGAATCAAAATCAATGGACAGAAATCAGTTGCTTTCTTATACACTAATAATGCATCTGTAGAAAGAGAAATTAGAGAAACGATTCCATTTACAATAGGACCAAAAACCATAAGATATCGGAATAAACCTAACCAAACAGGTAAAGGATCTATACTCTAGGAACTACAGAACACTCATGAAAGAAATTGAAGAAGACACAAAAAGATGGAAAAACATTCCATGCTCATGGATTGGAAGAATAAACATTGTTAAAATGTCTATGCTACCCAGAGCAATCTATACCTTCAATGCCATCCCGATCAAAATTCCAATGACATTTTTCAAAGTGCTGGAACAAACAATCCTAAAATTTGTATGGAATCAGAAAAGACCCCAAATCTCCAAAGAAATGTTGAAAAAGCTGGGGGCATCACGTTGCCCGATTTCAAGCTATATTACAAAGCAGTGATCACAAAGACAGCATGGTACTGGCACAAAAACAGACATATAGACCAATGGAACAGAATAGAGATCCCAGATATGGACCCTCAACTCTGTGGTCAAATAAGCTTCAACAAAGTAGGAAAAAATATTCAATGGAAAAAAGACAGTCTCTTCAATAAATGGTGCTGGGGAAATTGGACAGCCACATGCAGAAGAATGAAACTCAACCATTCTCTAACACCATACACAAAGATAAACTCAAAATGGATGAAAGACCTCAATTTGAGACAGGAATCCATCAAAATCCTAGAGGAGAACATAGGCAGTAACCTCTTTGACATCGGCCACAGCAACTTCTTTCAAGATACATCTCCAAAGGCAAGTGAAACAAAAGCAAAAATGAACTTTTGGGACTTCATCAGGATAAAAATCCTGCACAGCAAAGGAAACAGTCAACAAAACAAAGAGGCAACCCACAGAATGGGAGAAGATATTTGCAAATGACACTACAGACAAAGGGCTGATATCCAAGATCTATAAAGAGCTTCTCAAACTCAACACCCAAAAAACAAATAATCAAGTCAAAAAAATGGGCAGAAGACATGAACAGACACTTCTTCAAAGAAGACTATAAATGGCTAACAGACACATGAAAAAATGTTCATCATCATTAGCCCTCAGGGAAATTCAAATCAAAACCACACTGAGATACCACCTTACACCAGTTAGAATGGCAAAAATTGACAAGGCAAGAAACAACAAATGTTGGAGAGGTTGTGGAGAAAGGGAACCCTCTTACACTGTTGGTGGGAATGCAAGTTGGTACAGCCACTTTGGAAAACAGTGTGGAGGTGCCTCAGAAAATTAAAAATAGAGCTACCCTTTGACCCAGCAATTGCACTACTGGGTATTTACCCCAAAGACATAGATGTAGTGAAAAGGGCCATATACACCCCAATGTTCATAGCAGCAATGTCCGCAAAAGCCAAACTGTGGAAAGAGCCGAGATGCCCTTCAACAGATGAATAGATAAAGAAGATATGGTCCATATATACAATGGAATATTACTCAGCTGTCAGGATGAATACCCAACTTTTACATTAACATGGATGGGACTGGAGGAGATTATGCTAAGTGAAATAAGTCAAGCAGAGAAAGTCAATTATCATATGGTTTCACTTATTTGTGGAACATAAGGAATAGCATGGATGACATTAGGAGAAGGAAGCAAAAAATGAAAAGGGGGAAATCAGAGGGAGAGATGAACCATGAGAGACTATGGACTCTGAGAAACAAACTGCAGGTTTTAGAGGGGAGGGGGGTGGGGGGATGGGTTAGCTGGGTGATGGGTATTAAGAAGGGCACGTACTGCATGGAGCACTGGGTGTTATATGAAACCAATGAATTGTGGAGCACTACATCAAAAACTAATGATGTATGGTGACTAACGTAACATAATAAAATAAGATTTTTTTAAAAATTTCAACTAAAAAAGGAGTGCATCTTGTCTACAGTAGGGAAAAAAATAAAATCAACTATTCTGTGGAAAGTGAGATTATTTAGACCATGATGCACTTACACTATTCTGATGAACCTTCATGTCTGCAGTTAAAGTTAGATACGCTTGTGATAAGCATTCATATAACATCACTGCATTGTGTTCAACAGGCAAGATAAACTGGAGAGAGGGGAAAGAATAGGAGGTCATTCATATGTCAAAGTAAAGGTTGTCAGAGTCCTGTCCCTAGATTAACTGATAAGAAACAGAAGGCAAAATGAGGAAGTACCATAAGGCTCTGAATATTTTGAAGAAAGAGATGGCTCCTAACTGGGAAGATCAGAAAAAGCCTCATGAAGAGCTGGTATTTGAGCAGGGGAAGACTGAGTCAATACTTCGAAATGTTTAGAAGTAGAGAGTTTGATGTGTTGGTGGAAGGGGGTTGTTGTATATTCTAAGCAGTGGGAACAGTATGAAAAAATGGTTTTTATCATTGGACACATGAAAAGAGCAGTGAGTGGGCTGATCTGGATGCAACCTATTGTGTGGATGCACAGAGCAGTGGGATGTAAGAACCTAGGCTGATAGAAGTGCAAACAAGAAAGTGCACTAGGGGGTGTGGACTCTATTTCTTGGACAGTAAGGAGCCACTGAGGGAACTGTGATGATAATAGTCCTGAATCAGATATATTAATTTCTCAGCAAAAGGGAGAGTGGATTGGAGCGAGAGTGTAGAATAAGAAGCTAACAACTAAGTGATAAGCAAGTTATACTAGTTTAGATGAGAAATAATGAAGATGGTATTTGGCATTTGCCAAGGGAAATTGTTAAGAGAGAAAAGAAACAGGTTGTAGATGTATATTAGGAGAATGACTTTATTTGACAGAAAGGAGGAGGAAGAAGAGGAAGAGGCACAGGTATAGTAATTTTCCAAATTAATGACTACATTAGTCCATTAGTGGATTCTGGATTCTGCAGTGGGTTGCAGCCAGTGGCTCAGTCAAGATAGGGCAGACTGTGGTACAGTAACACAGTGTCAGTATCTTTTAACAACAAAGATTTATTTACTGCTCATACTACAAGTCTTCTGAGGGTTGGCTGTCCCATGTAGTTGTCACTGTGCACTCCTCCAGAATCCAGATTGATGGAGTAGCTTCTATCTGGCATACTCCAGTCTCATGGCAGAAGATAAAAAGGAAATAATAAACTACCCACTGCCTTTTAAAACCTCTGCCTGGAGGTGACATTTGTCACCCTTCACACAGCATTGCACAGAGCAAGTTATATGACCAAGTCTACCATTAAGGAGGCTGCAAAGTGTCATCCTCCTCAGAGCAGAGAAGCATATGTTTGTGAACAATAAAATAGCATTTTTAAATATATATATAATAGAGTAAAATAGAATAGAAAATATTAGAGTGGACTGTATTGTGAAACTTTTGTTTCACTTTTTGTGTGTTGATTATCCTAGATTACAATGTAGAGTATATATCTTACTGTGGATCAAGGTAAAAAAAAAAAAAAGAAAGCCATTACCCTAGACCAGAGTGTACCGCATGCTAAAAGAAGAAAAAGGAGAACATCAAGAAAGATGCAGATATGTGGTGGATTAAAGATGGCCACAGATTCATTGCCATTCTTCTCTCAAGGGGTGAAGTCTCCTTCCCTTCTGTTTTGAATTTGGGCTGGGCATGTGACTTTCACCAACGGGATGCAGTGGAAGTGATGTTAATTCCAAGCCTAAGGCGACTGGGAGCTTCTATTTCTTCCCTCTTGGAAGCCAGCTGCCATATACAAAGTTCAACTACCTGAGACCACCACGCTGTGAAAAAGCCAAAGGTGGCCACATAAGAGGATCATGCAGCACCAGATGTGGGTGAAACCTTCTTGAACCTTTCAGCCCATCCCATCTGCTACTGAATGCAGCCCAGGGAGTTACCCCTGCCAATGACATATGGAGCAGAAGTCCAGCTGAGTCCTGTTTGAATTCCTGACCCCACAGAATAAGAGTAATCACTGTGGTTTTAAACCATAAGGTGAGGGGATGGTACATTATATAGATAACTGAAACAGGATAAGAGTTTAGTTCAAAGAGAACGTAAAGCTGCTGGTATTGGTAATCAGAAGGTCATTAATGACCCAGAAGAGAACATTTTTAGTAAAATAGTGGGAGAAGGGGGTCTCAGGCAGTTGGTGATAAATGAATCATGTTCCAGGAACTGGCCAGTGAAGAGGAGGAGACAAGATGATAACTTAAGGAAGGCTGATCAAGACAACATTTTTTCCTGTAAGTGGGAGAGACTTTAACATATCCTGGGGGGAATAGCCCATGCAGAGAGATATGTTGAAAATGAAAGAGGAACAGGAACATATGTTGGAGGAACGTCAGCATCTATTTGTCTTTTAAATCTGCACACATAAAAACTAGGAAAGTTGACTTTTTCTTAATCGTTGACTACATCCTTGCGAAAGCGTTTTTGTCATTTAGCTTGGTTCTTCATTTGATACATGTGCCTTGTACTTGGTTCTTCATTTGAGTCTGGAAACCTGAAACAGTTTTTAAAATTGATGTATTGTCATTACTATTATACCCAACAGTCATTTGAAATTTACAGAACATGTTTACATGTAACAAGGTCATGTGACAACCTAATTTTTCCATTTTGCAGATGTGGAGACTGAAGTAACTGGGAGTTACTAACATGTCAGTTAGCCATGAAGGGGCACAACTAGGACTCTGTCTTTTGTTTTCTGACTTTCCCATTATCTGTTTTCCAGGTGAAGTGGCTAGGGAGGTGATGATTATAGATGGGTTAGAGTAAGTTACTTTAACAAACCACCAAAACCTATTTGACCTAAACATAAGATTTCTACTACTGTTTCTTTAATACTTGAGTTCTTCAAATAACACAGGGAAGGCTTTAGTGGGAAGCAGGTCGATGCTTTTGGGGGCAGTTTGGAGAGAATTTGGAGAAGTGAGAACGTGTGTGTTTTCTGGTGCAAGGAAGATAAAGGGACTTGGTGTTGAGGCATGGGCCAAAGGCAGAAATTGAACTTGGAAGACAATGAATCGGAATCCTGGAATTGAGCTGGGGGGTAGCAGGGGGATGGGAGTATGAAAGTGGGTGGTTCTGGAGACACAGTGCACAGGAGTACCACACTTATGTCCTCAGGAGCCATCAGTGACCCCTGCTACATGAAAACCACAGGTGTCAGGCAGTCAACAGCTAGCGACTCTGCTTGGTGAAAGACTCCCTTACAGAAAACAATAAATCCCCTCCTGAGGAAGGCTTGTATTGAATATGATGAAATGCAACTTTGCCAATCACTTGTGCATTTATTTAAATGCATATATTTATCTGTGTGTGTGCACACACATTATCTTTTCTAATTACCCAGGAGACTACCTTGCTAAAAGCCAAACACATGGAAAGTTTCAACTTTGTGACTTCAGCCATGTTTTAGTCATCTGCATATTTTTTTAAAATCCTAAAATTGCTTTCAAAGTGGAAAAATTGTGTGGGCTTTTTTCATCTTTTCATAACTCAAAAACTATTTAATATATTTTTCTCAAACTTTGCAAAAAAAAAAAAAATCACCTTTGGGCTGAAACCAAGCATGGAAAATTTCACCACAAAGGGCTAATTTTTTGGAAAGCTGCAAGAAAGTGAAAACAGGGGTTTATAATAAAACATTCTTCATGCATGTTAATCCTTAGTACTTTATCTAATGCATTTCATCTGAGTATTTCTGAGCACTTTTCAGATTTAAATATTGAACCATTTTAATACTGGTGTATCCACGATCCAGTCAGATATGGAAAATGTCCCCCATCTTCTCGCAGGTCCAGTGTATTGACAGTTAGTGAGATGTGTTTAAAGGGACAAGTAGGGCAAGTGAAGTGAAGTGGCCACAAGGCAGAGAAAACCTTACATACTGCTCGCACACATGTTAACACCTCGTCTTCCTGGCCTGGGAGTAGCTGTGAGCTGAATGCGGGAGAGGACAGTAGGCACTCATTCAGATAGCTAAGCCAGCATTTCTCAAAGCAGCATCAGCATTACTTGGGGTGTTGTTAGAAATGTAAATTATCGGGCCCCACTCAGAACTCCTGAATCTGAAACTTTCTCGGGCTCGGACCCAGCTATCAGTGTTCTCACAGGTGCTCCAGGTGGGGGGCCACCAACCTAAGCTTTCCAAAAGCTGGGAGCACAGAATGAATGGAGATTTTGTGGACAATTAAATCTGTCCTTGGTCTTTCGGGAATGTGTCAGTCTCTCTGGATACTACACATCACACCCTGGTTCTCTAAAGGAAAGTTATTTTTGTCTCTATTTCATGTATCCTTGCTCTTTCTGCCTATGATCTGATCCGTAAGCATTGCAACCCTCTTGAGTAAAGGTGCTGATACTCAGATTGATCAGGGAAATGGCGCTACCAAGAAGTATTTTCTCATTTCCTTGAGTTATCACGGTCACACCTGGGGTGGACCCATGTATGTCACTCTCATTTCTTTGCCGTCTTACATCCCAAGATTTAAGTGGCAAGGTAGCAGAAGTCTGTCAGTGGAAGCTGACTTAAGCCCCTCTCTCCTTTTTTTTTTTTTTTAAAGATTTTATTTATTTGACAGAGAGAGACACAGCGAGAGAGGGAACACAAGCAGGGGGAGTGGGAGAGGGAGAAGCAGGCTCCCCGCCGAGCAGAGAGCCTGATGCCGGGCTTGATCCCAGGACCCTGAGATCATGACCTGAGCCAAAGGCAGACGCTTAACGACTGAGCCACCCAGGCGCCCCTTAAGCCCCTCTCTTCTGTGTGCAAGTTCTTAGTCATGTTTTGCACTGGCCCTCTGCATTCCAGCAAACCCCAGTGTCTGTGTTAGTGTGTCTCTAGGCACTGAGGTAGCTGTGTTTGTGGCATTGTATCAAATTCTGAGAATATTCTCCTGGTGATGGAAGTCATCAGTCTGCTATATGTGGACCTTTAGCTAATCACCCAATGCTTGTTGTTAGGATGAAAAATTCAGACATAGCCTGGGAGAGGTGTTTAAGCAGTTTAAAGGTATATTCAGTTACAACCCATCTCAGTGAAGCATGAATACAGCTACCTAAGCTGATACAGATGGAAAGGAAAAAGAGACTCATTTTTAAATTGATCATTCAAAATTTTTATTATGAAAAACTTCAAAAAGAAAAAGAATTGTATAATGAATCTCCAGAACCCATTATCCAGATTAATATAGCTACTAATATTTTGTTATCTTTATCTCATTTTTTTAATACTTTCAGTTGAATTGTAGCCCTCATGGTATTTCACCCATAATTACTTCACTGTGCATCGTTATAAAAGGACCTTTTCTTATATAACTACCATGTCATTATCACACCTAACAAAATTAATGGTAATTCTTTGATAACATCTAATATAGTCCATACTCATATTTTCTTTGTCCCCAAAATGTTCTTTTACAGTTGGTTTGCAAGATCTTTCTTTAGTTTAAAAGTTTTCCTTCCTGTTACCAAAGTTCATATGTTTTTAAGTTTCAGGAAGGTAGGAGAAAAAGTTAAAAAAAAAAGTAATGTACCATGAATTGTTCTCATAACTCAACAAGTAGCTTTTTAAAACTGAACGTAAAATTGCTTAAAGAAAAGTGTGGATAGATCATGACTTTATATAGGTCATTTTAAACCTAACTAACTGTCCCTTGAGTTTCCATGTTTAGACCAGAGGATAATACAGCACGCCCTCTCAATTTTGTTTTTGTTTAATAAGAAAACAGACTTTGAACTGTTTTTGCATTGTTATTTATTAGGATTTAAAAATTTATATAAGATACTTAGTTCTCTTGTAGATAGAGTGATTGAAGATTAAACTATGCACTGTTTTTACTATGACAATTATTATATCACTGTAGCTATCATTTGTGGGTCTTAATCCGCTCAGCAAGTCTTCGATGGGCTCCTGTTCCCATTTTCTACATGAGGAACCCGAAACCTAGTACAGAAGTAAGTTGCTCAGGGTTAGATAGCTGGTAAGTGCCTATGCTAGAATTTGAACCCATGTGTGTTTGACTCCAAAGTCCGTACTCCTGCTGAAGAGCTAGCTAATAAAATCTATCAAGAAAATGTACCCAGAACAATGTGTGACCCAGTGCTTAACAAATTAGTATATGGTAGCACTGGGTAATAATGTCTGCTTATTGAGTATGTAGTAGCATTTAATAATGCTTGCTAAGTGGACCTCAACAGTAATCAAAATGAGCTGCTACTATTGCAGTATTTAAAAAAAAAATGTAGTGTTATGTGTGTATATACTTCTGTATACATTTTAGAAAGTCTGAACAGGTAAACACCAAGTGGCTTATAGTAGTGACCTCTGGGGTTAGAGGTAAGGGTATGTTGGTGGTAGAGACTCTGCATCGTTTCTGCTATTTTACTATGACTGTGTGTTATCAGGAAAAAAAAAAAATTCTCCTAAAAAACGTCCATTCTTTTCTTTGGAATCTATGTTAAGAAAATAATCTCAAAGATAGAGAAAACACTCATATACAAAAAATATTATTTGTTGTAACAAAAAATTGGAAACACCCTACTGTCCTCCTATAATGAAGAGGTTAAGTAGAGTATGGAATGTGCAAGTATCAAAAATACATTCTCAGAAGACACTGTAGAACATAAATTATAAAATGTTAAGGGTGTTAAAATATATACAGAATATATGAGTACAGCTATATTAAAAGAAAACATACATTTAAAAGCTTGAAATAAAATTACCAAAATGAATATAGTGATTGTGTCTGAGTGGTGAGTTTGGGGGTGATTTTTTTTTCTATTTACTTTTCGTTTTAAAAATTTCCTTTAATGGCATATGTTTCTTCACTGTCCTAATCATTTGGAGGTTATACATTCTCTCTGTTTTTTAAAAACAGCAATGTGATTGTAAGAGTTCATAACAGAAAGTTGGCTCAGGAGAGAAAATTGTTGGTTATTTGTTACACAGCGATAGATAACAAATAAGAGGGGAAAAGTAAAAAGGTCAAGTCTGCATCATGGTTCTTGTGCAGGAGAACTCTCCCCCCGGACCAGTAGCGGCACCAGGTGGATAGCAGCATCTTTAGCAATAGCTGTGATCCTCGCCTCTTATCTTACCTACTCTTCCTCCTCTACTCAGGTAGCTAGGCTTTTGTCCTTCCTTGCAATTTTTTATTAACCTGCTTCTCCCCACTCCTAGAATAATTGGGATTATTGATAGGTATGTCTTTAATGGTCTCTTCCTGACTGTTATTTGAATGTGATTAAAAAAAAAACAACAACCACAGGTTGGGATTAGCATCGTCATTCATCATACTGTTAGAATGAAGCAGGTTCTTTTTTAGAATAGGAGAGCCATCATCGGACCATGAGGTTCATAGTGGCTATGACTCTAAGAGGCTCTGCGGTATGAGTGAGTGGCCATGCTAAAGCAGAAGTGTTATCTTTGTGAATACTGTTACAGTTAGATGGATACAGGTCTGAAAAATAGAGCTCATACCTTGCTACATTTAGACTTTGTTTTGCCAGTGAACTGGGCGTTCACAGAAGAGCAGATTCATAGAGCCTTAGTGGATGGAGGACAGAAGAGATAGCATGCAAGAGTATGAAAACAGATGAACACATTTCTGTGAAGTTGTTCTTCTGTGGCTCTTATTTATTCTATCCAGAAGATTCTTTTTAGGTCTATCAGTTTGTGGAGATGAGAATGGTGAATGTGATCTAGAAAGGAAAAGGCTCTCTAGTATGGTTATCCTGCGTGCATGAGGCTATTTTACCCTCCCCTCTTGCTCTTATGGAAAATCTGTGAACAGTATGCAGTGCAGGCCACAAAAAATTCCCTGAAGTGGAAAAGGCCTAGCAGGTACTAAATGAAAGATGCCTCGCAGAATAAAATGTGGTTGCTTTGAGATCTTGCATTCCAAGCCAGTTCAGACTAATTGCATTTGGTTGGGAAGAAGCCAGATTATCAGGTGTCAGAAAGGTATATTGATGAATGGGTAAAGATTGAAGCCAGCATCATTTCTGGCAGCCTGTCCCTAGGAAAGCAGACAGTAAATCATTTCCCAGTATCAGTCCTACAGAGACCAGAGGGAGCGCACATAAATGAAGCCTGTAGACAAGCCAGAAACTCCATTTCAACAAATAATTTTATCTCCTCACCAGTAGAGTTCTGGGAGCTTCTGTAGTAAACCAAATTGAGTGTTAAAGATTCAGCCTTTTCCTTTTTCATAGCCCAGGACCCTTAGGGAAATGCTGAGGAGCTTCTTGAGCCCCATTGCAGAGGAGAAAGGCTCTGAGGGCTTCTGTCATATTATATGAATGTTGACTGATGCCGATTCAGAAGTGATTTCATAAAATCTTAGGGGCCCATTGTGATTATCTGGGTACCGGGGAGTTCTCCTCCAGGTTCTCTGAGGGAGATGGCCTCCTCTGTCTCCCTCGGCCATAGTCCCTGCACCTAGTGCGTACCTCGTGCTCCCTCCTACCTATTAGTATTTCTTCCTACCTACTTCCTTTCTGCTTCCTCCTACCACCACCCAACAGATGCCTTCCATCCATCTTCTGAAATCATCTGATGCCAACTCCTGCGTGAACTCTTTCCTCATTCTTCTTAGTCATTTTTATTATCCTTCCTTTGAAACCGTTTTCTCATAATTCTTATATATTCCACCTTGTATTATAGGTATTGCGTATTTATTTGATTCTCCCTATTAGATTTTTAAGCTTTTCTTTTTTTTTTAAGCTGAGGTATAATTTACATACAACAGCTCTTTTTTCTCTCCCTGCCTCAATCTAGATACTTTCTGCAACCTATTTTTCAGTACACCAATCTTCCCTTCAGCTATGTATAAACTCCATTTACACCCATCTTTTTTTTTTTTTAAGATTTTATTTATTTATTTGAGAGAGAGAATGAGATAGAGAGCATGAGAGGGGGGAGGGTCAGAGGGAGAAGCAGACTCCCCGCCGAGCAGGGAGCCCGATGCGGGACTCGATCCTGGGACTCCAGGATCATGACCTGAGCCGAAGGCAGTCGCTTAACCAACTGAGCCACCCAGGCGCCCCTACACCCATCTTTTGTAGTCTCAATTCAGTTATTGTAATTTTTGCTTTTAAAATTTCCATTTTATTATTTTTGTTGTTACCAATTCCTGAAATTCTGTTGTGTTGGATACTTTCAATGTCCAAGTCTTGTGTGGTTGCATTTCTTTTCTTTTTCTTTGTTTGTTTCTGGTCGTCCATCTTGTCCCTCAGTATGTTTGTATACAAATCAGAGTTCTCTAGAGAAACAGAACCAGTAGGATATGTGTGCATATAGAAGGAGATTAACTATAAGGAATTGGCTGACACAATTCTGGAGGCTGATGAGTCCTAAGAACTGTAGTCCGTAAACTGGAGACCCAGGAGGACGGATGGTGTATAAGTTCTAGTCACAAGGCAGGCAAGCTTGAGACCTAGGAAGAGCTGATGTTTCAGTTAGAGCCCAACGGCAGAAGAAAAACCACGTCCCTGCTCAAAAACAGCAGAAGGAATTCCCTCCTACTCAGCCTTTCTGATTGGATGAGGCCCACTTATATCAAGGAAGGCAGTCTCTGCTTCACTTGATCCACTGATTCAAATATTTATCTCATCCAAAGCACCCTCACAGATGCACCCAGGATAGTGTTTGACCATATCTGATCACCCCATGGCCCAATCAGGTTGACACAGAAAATGAACCATTGGGGCGCCTGGGTGGCTCAGTTGGTTGAGCATCCAACTCTTGGTTTCAGCTCAGGTCATGGTCTCATGGGTCATGAGATCAAGCCCCACGTCAGGCTCTGTGCTCATCGGGGAGTCTGCTGAGATTCTCTCCCTCTGCCCCTCCCCCAGCTCGCTTGCTTGCTCTCTCTCTCAAATGAATAAATAAATAAATCTCAAAAAAAAAAAAAAAAAGAAAAGAAAATGAACCATCACTGCTTAGTAAGGTGTTCTTTTTTTAATTGAATTCCTGACGTTATATATGAAAAATTGTTAAGACAATATGAGGCTCCTATATTCCTCCATGGAGAATTTCCTTTTGCTTTTGACTAGCAATTACAGTAAGGACTGATCACACGTTAATGCCATCTGGACTCAGGCTGAGTCAACGCTACCTCTGTGAGAGTTGGTCTATGTCCAGTTGGTCTCTACTTCTAGGGGGTAACCCTTCAGTAGTTCCCACTGAAAGCCTGGGGTGCCTTCTCTTGAATGGGCACCAAATGCCCAAATTTTGACCCTTGAGCCATGGTATACTTCTAGAAACCCAGCTTCTTGTCCTCTTATCTACTGCTCATGAATTGGTAAAAAAAGAAGAGCTATTTGAATAACACACCTCTCTTGAGTTCTCTTTTTCTCTAGGATTTTGGCCCTTTCAGTCTCTTCTGCTGCTCTTGATGCTTTCAAAGGCACTTTTAAAAAATACTTTTTCCAGCTTTTCTAATTGTTCTTGGCAAGAGGATTGCTTTGCAGTAAGCTAGTCTGCCACCCCCACTCCCCATCTCCACCATTACCAGCTGTTGCCTGGCTTCAGGTTCTTCAAGCTCTGCTGTTGAAAAGTATGCCATTTCAAGTTTTTGATTCTTTATGTGACTCGTTTCTTCTCGGGACAGTTTTAGAAGCTTCACTTTATCCCCATTACTACATTTTATGATGATAATCCTTGGACTGTTTATCCTTTTTAATATGGAAACTGGCATCCTTATGTACCAAAAGCTTCTCCTGTATTTTTTTCTCCTTGTTTTCTCATTATTTACATGTTAAACATCCAGAAATGATTCTCTTGATTTCTTTTACATTGTCAATCTCTTTCTTCCTTCCCCCTCTTTTTAGTTTTATACAGTGAGAAATACCAGATATTTTCCCAACTTTTTCTTGTAATTTATATAATTAAACTTTTTATTTCAGCCTTCATGAAAGTAATTTCTAAGATAATTTCTTGTTCTTTGTTCCCTTTTTGTAGTGTCCTTTTTAATTCACGGCTTACTTGCTTTCTCTTTCTGAGGAGAAAAATTTCTGGAGTTTTGTTGTATTTCAGCACTATCACGATTCATTCTGAATTCCTTTTTTCATGTTTCGTTTATGTTGGTCTGTCTAGTACAGTTGAAGCTTTGCTTAAATGTCTGACATTCCTTTGTTATCTATTCATATGTAAGAATGAAGCACTGAAAATCCTAGGAGGTTTTGTGTGAGAGTGGGCCTTATCAGCTAGTCGGTCTCACTGCAGGGTGATTGGACAGGTATCCTGACATTGTGTGTGTGTGTGTGTGTGTGTGTGTGTGTGTGTGTGTGGTATTCCTCAGCATCACTATCTATATGGTTTTTCTCTAGAGCCATTCAGTTTCTCCAAAAAAATTCCCCAAATCTCCTGCCTAAGGGCAGCAGCATCAGAGCAAAACAGCATGAGAGGCTGGTGTTTGCATGTGAGAGTTTCAGCATTTAGTGTTTGGGCTTTCATTTAATCCCTCTTTCCTGTGGGCCCTTTGCCCTGCCTTTCTCTGTGCCTGCGTACCTAGCTCAGAAAGCTCTTTCCTTCAGTTTCTAAATAAACCCACAGTCCTGAGCTGGGCTTGGAGAGGAGTTGTTGCTTGGGGATATTGGATGAGGCAGACATCTTGGAAGCCTCACTGCCCCTCAGCCAGACCTGCATTCATTCAGTCTGCTAGGCGCCGTGCACCATCACTGAGCACCTGTAATAGACAGGAAGGTGCCCATGAACAAAGCGGAAAAGAAGCTCTGCCCTCTCAGAGTTCACAGTCTGCTAAGGGGAAATGATAATAAACATGAAAAATGTAGAAATTAATATGTTCAAAGGTGATACCACTTTGATAAAGAGTGGAGCAAGATCAAGGGGATTGGAAGTGCCATGGCTGGGGGATAGAGGGCAGTGGTGGACTGTACTTTATTATTTATCATTTTATTTGGAAACAGTTTTAAACGTACAGAAGAGTTAGAAGAATAAGAATAGTACATAGAACACCATATACACTTTACCCACATTTACGATTGTTAATATTTTACCTCATTTGCTTTATTATTTCTTCTCCCTCTCCCCACCCTCATACTCCATCTGTCTCTGTCTTCTCTCATATATGTAGGATAGGGGTATGTATACACTATATATATATATATGTGTGTGTGTGTGTGTGTGTATATTTATATGTGTATATACACATACACATATCTATATATATGTGTGTGTGTGTGTATATATATATATATAAAATATTAGTTGCTGGCTAAAATTTGAGCTGGTAACAGAGTAAATGAGGCCCATTTCAATCATACAGCATTTTCAGATACCATGGAACATTTTTAACTGATAAATTCGTGACCTATCATATTTGTATGCCAAACACTCTTAAGAGCAGAGATGTTTGTAGGCTCTCAGGAATGCCATCCAACCCTGTTAGAGAAGGTAAGGAAGGGCCTTCCCAGGGGCACTTGTCCTCTCTCTGAGCTCCGTAGAAGCCGAGGTCTCAGAAGTTCGGTGAGTTGCAGCATTAGGACTCAGAAACTAACTCAGGTGTTGGCCAAGCCCAGGAGACCACCCAGAGGGATACTACCTTCAAGAACTTGGGAGTCAATGGGAGGAGGAGCACCCTGTTCAGAGGCCTAGAAGGGAGAAGATAATGTTAGGATACTTCGATATATTTCTATTTTTTCCTGATCTGAAAGGAGGACACATCCTTAGCTCCTCCATTATCAAAGCTGGTAATGGGGTTTCTGCATGAACTTCAGTTATTTAGGCCTAACCCTTTGCTGTGAATCAATTACTTCTTTTCCCAAGTTTTAATCTCTGTCTCCTGGGGTCTTAGCTGCCCTGACTGCCCTGGGGTCTTAGCTACCCTACATTTTTGCTGGATAATATGTAGCAAGAAAGCCGTACTTTGAGCCTTCCTTTTGACTTCTGAGAAGGTAGGCGTGTTGTCTGGGACAGCTTATGTGGAAGAAGTCACTCGCTGTGTGCTGCTTGGCACGCACCCAGCGTGTGCCTCTGGCCATGGGCCTTTCCATTGTTCCACTCTCTCTGTCTGAAAACCTGTGATGGATACCTTTGCCTCATCTTAGCTCAGGTATTAAAATGGTACTTTAGTATATGAAACAGAGGTGTACATGTTTCACAGTGTCTTTAGCAAAGTTAAATGGGGAGGAGTCTTTTATACAGATTTCCCCCAAATAACCCTGATCTCTGTCATCAGCACTTTGCTCATGGAGGTACCCAGTGAATATTTGTCAATTTCTCTTTCCAAGGCCCTTCCCAAAGGTTCCTAGGCCATGATGAATCAGAGGTGTCTAGTGCCCATTTTAGGGTTCTGTTGTACTCTTTCTTTCCTGTAGCGTACTTCCTATCATGCATTATTATAAATGTCTCTCTGCTCAGAGTCAGGTTCTCTAAAAGCAGAGACTACTTTGTCTTGTCGCCCAGTGAGTCTCCTGCACTCCCCACAGCATTGGTGTATTGTAGGTACTAGTATATCATGAATGAATGAATCAACCATCCAACCAAAAAACAAGCAATAGACCTAATGAATGACCCTTCCTTCTCAGTCATTCTTGGCTTAAGCTTTTAAAGACTGCCATTTCTAACTTTGGAAAGTCCCAACCCCATTGTGAACAATTGGGATTTTTTTTTTTTTTTTTGCTTCCTGACCCACATAGACTACTCTAGCTCCAAGTTTAGGGAATTGCCAACTAGCAAAACCATCCTTTCTGATTCTATGTAGCTTTGCCATTGAAAACCAAGAGAAAGCTGAAATTGCCAAAGGCCCATAGTAGTCCTGTGAGAATGTTGTAGTACACAGTGTAGATGTGAGGATAGATTGGCTATAGTCCCCATTCACTGAGGCTGCCTGGAGGACACTGTTCAGTTCGGGGTAACATGCTCTGTAATAGAAGGCTGTGCTGCCCAGCAGCCTGTGAAGAATAATCTGCAGTGAGTCTGTGAGCATCACTATTTTCTACTTGAGTTCTTTGTGATTCTGAATCTGAAAGACTCAAAAGGAAGTGAATTCCAAGAGATACCAAGCTGAGAAGAAGAGCACTTTGCATTCAAAAGAAAATAAATGTGAAGTGTATGAAATGACAAAAGCTTGAGAAGAATGGGCTCTAGGAAGATTTTGAACCTATGTTTCAAATGTTTAAGTGTAATCAGTCATAAGCTATATAAATCTGTCTGCAAATATGCAAGCATTCCTTGTAATTAGCAGCACCGACATGTAGGTTAAATGCATGGAATGGCTTTTTTTTTTTTTTTTTAACATTCAGGTAATTAAAGTATAGAAAAATCTCTGTCCCAGAGGGTCATGAGTATAATTCACATGAATGGAAAATGATAAAAGTGGTCATTTTCTTGAATGCCATCCATCTTAAGAAAAACATGTTGAAGTGGCATAATTTTTTTCAGCAATCAATTGTTGAAGGATCTCATGCTTTACTTCTTAGGATATGGAGTTAGTGATTTCTGAAGCTGAATGGTTTGAAACACTCGTAAATATTGGCCTGCCTCTAACAATAATGATGGTGATTGGCTCACCCGTAGGAAATTAGGTCACAAACAATGATTGCTAAGAAATTATTTTGTATGAAAGCATTTAGTGTATATAATAGTTAATGGCGTGGGCTCTGGAGTTACCCTGCTTGAGTGTGTACCTCGTCTTTGTTGCCAAACCTCAGTTTTCTCAGGAGTGAAGAAACTTACTTGATAAGGTTGTCACAGGTATTAAATGAGATAATGTACATAAGGTGCCTTAACATAGTTCCTAGAAAGTTAGTAAATGGACAGTACTACTGTTATTATAAGCCCTTCCCTACTGTGGGGCATATTCCTATCATACTCCTGTATGAAACTGTTAAAACAATACAAGATCTCAGAAAGCAAGCACTTGATCATTAGAACTGAGTGGCATCTGCGGTTTATAAACTGCGTACATGTGATTAAATAAGCTGAATAGTCTAAGGAGAGGAAAACATGCCTCATGGGGAGAAGAGATAAACAGTTTAAACTAGGATTATTTCTAGGTCTGTGCCTTGATCCCTAGCAACTTTATCTTTAAAGGCTGTGTGGTTCTCTAACACGTCTTAACAGTGTTGGCAATCATGTGAAAGGAAAAACCCGTGTGCTGTGTGCTCTTGTTTTCATCATTGCAGTAAAGAAGCACCCTGCCCTTACTGCAGCAGGTGGGCTCAGCTAATAAACAAATAGGGAAAGTGGCAGTGATTCTGCTCTTTTGACATTGTTGAAGTACCATTTATCTTGGCTTCATTCAGTCCAAACGTAGAGGCATTGTGGCTGCATCCCAGAAAGACGGATATATCTGTAGTATACTATCTGAACAATAACGTTTATTGATGATTCTTTAGATTGTACTCTTTGTTTAAAAAACATGCCTATTTAATGAAACAGATTGCATATAACCCATGTCTGAACATCAGACATCTTACTTATCTTACCTTCAAATTGTTCCTAACTTCCTTTCCATCAAATAATTAACAATAATAATAAATTCAGAAAAAATAAACATCAAAATACTATCTCTAATCCCCCAAAATGTACCTTCTATAAAAAGTCCCACGAAAACAAAAAAAAAAAGTCCCAATGTGTATATTTACTTTCCTGCACTATTCAAGAAAACATGGTGGTGCTTCATCATCAAAGTTGACTCTGGTAGATTTCAAATGAGCATGTGAAGTATATGAGAATGTTTCCTTAGAGTAGAATGAACTGGCCAGCCTAGAAGTTCTTTCTTTAATGAGACCATAACATAAGAAAATGTTTTGTCACGTACACAAATTTGGAAACCTTCTCTGCACAGCTGTGTTATAAAATTGGGTATACTTCCTTGACCTTGGTGATTTTTTTGCCAATAGGTTTCTGTATGAATAAAAAAATGTTTATTACTGTGGCTTATCCTATCAAATTTGGACTATAAATTTCATTGAAGTTACCATTATGGTATCTATGAAAAATGTAAGTTTCACCCAACAGGTAATAACTGTTGTTCTCCAAAGGCAAGAGAGGAAAACCAGTCTCATCAACTAAGTATTAGTTGTGATAAGCAATCTTTGGTCTTCTTACAGTTTTGAGAGGTAATGATGCATTCAGAGTATGTATTCGAACTTCCTTATTGTTTCAGCACATTCCCATGATTTCAGAGTGCACTTGAAGTCTCATTTTATTATTGATACAGATCAACCACATGTAACCCTGTAGTTGCTCGTGTATTTTTAGAGTTTCCCTTGCATGCAGTTTTGTTTAACATGGGTCACAGTAATGGATCATTTATACAAAGTAATGGATTGCTTCCTCTTTCTGCCAGCTGATTTGATCAGTCTGAAGTTCTTTGTACTGTGGGTTACATAACTAGTATGGAATCTGTATGGTATATTTTTTAGTATGACAGTAACTGTATTAACCATTTATATTCTCTAAATCTTTTAAGGACATATTAATAAACACAAAGAAGCCCTTGTTTTGAAGTGAGTAAACTTGAAACTAAAATGAGCAATGAGTTATCATAAAGGACTAAACCATCAGACTTCTGGGAAAGCAGGTCATTTTCATTAGGTGATTATTCTGGTTTAACTGTGGATTGGCCAGGAAAAAAAATGAGAACATTTCTTTCTAGCTTTCCCATTTAATGTATTTTTCTGCTTTTACAAACAGAGTTCAAGAGAACATATATTCGTTTTACTTTCCTAATGAAGAACTTGTAGCACCTGAGGGTCCTAGTTCTGAATATTTTCATTTATCATCCACGGTGCTATTTTATAAGTGGCAGAAGGTTTAGGGGATTAGGATTAAATGTACTGATCTCACATTATTCCCTGGAATTATCCTTTTAGCCAAATCCCTGATGATAGTAGTTGGTTTCATTTTTTACTAATACGGCTTAAAAGTTGCCTGGAGGAGAAAATAAGATTGAGAGCTGAACAGTTAAATTCCAGTTGGTGGAGACTGCATTATTCAGTGACGTTAATTCTCCAGGTATCATTCATAGGATGTAGTTGAAAAACCGGAAAATAAGCAAAATTGCCTTTGTGTTTTCAGAATTGAAAGCCCAAAGAGCATATGAGCCCAAATACATAGAATGATTCCTTTAAAGTTTGCTAACTCCCTTTTATTCACAGTCCCGACCAGCTGGTCTCAAAGAAGAAAGAGAATTTGGACATCCTTGTTGTCAGCACATGCAAATCTACCTGATGTCTCATTGTAATATAGTTTTCCATTGTATGGGCATACCACCATATGTGGGTCCACTCCTCCTTATGAACTCTCATCTCCAATCCTTGGCTACTCCCAGTAATTCTTTTTTCCAGTTTTCCCAACAGCATTTATTGAACAACTTTTCTTCTCCACTGATGCTTTCATCATAAATTTTACTCCCGCATGTATTCAGGTTTGTTTTGAGACTCTTTTATGTTCCACTGAGCTATGTGATTGTTTTCTGATAAATAGTTTCAACTATTGTAGCTTCATAATCTGTCCAGTATTTCAGAGAGCCGATCTCTTTCTCTTCTTTTTCAGAATTCCTAGTTAGTGCATTTTATTTTCCAAATGAACATTAATACAATTCATTAAATTTCAAAATAAGAATCATCTTTTAGTATTTTAATTGGGATTGAAATGAATTGAATTGATGCATTAATTTAGTGGGAGAATTCAGATCTCTTTTGCAACAGAAGAACAAAGAAATGTCCCATTGTGTTTTAAAGTTTTCTTTAGATAAGTGCACTACATTTCTTCTTACATTTGTATTTAGCTATTATTTTTGTACATGGGATTTTTTAATGTTTTAAACATAAGTCATAAATAATGGTAATTTTGCCTTTCCAATATTTATAACTCATTTTTTATCTTGTCTAATTTCATTGATTTAGCACTTTTGAGACAGTATTAACAGTACAACAACAGAGTAATTCTATTAAAATGGAAGTCAAACACATCAATCTTGTTTCCAGAACCCTTCAAAGGCTTCTTAGCTACTCACAGTAAAACCCAAAGTCCTATCAGACCCTACATCCTCTCTCCCTCCTGCTGTCCCTGTGATCACAGCATGACCTGCTGTCCTTTCACACACCCCACCCCAGTGATACTGTTCTCTGTGCTTTTGCTCAACACACCAAATTAGGTTTTGTCTTACACCCTTTGCACTTAACTTGCTCCTCCGTCTCCCAGAAAAACTTTTTTTCCGAATATCTTCCAGCTCACTCCATGACTGCCTTTGCACAAATGTCAGCTTTCTTTGTAGCCTTCCCTCGACACCCTATTTAAAACTACACCACCACTTCCAGTAATTCCTAATCTCCTTTCATTGTATTTCTTCCCTTTATCACCATGGACTTGAGTTTACTAACATGCACATTTTTCTTATTTATTATTTTATTATTTATTGTTATTTATTCCTTAAATTGTCCTTTAATTACTTTAGAATTATTAATCATTTTTGTGACTTACATACATGCTTTAATCACTTTTGGATCATTTACTCAATTATTTAATATTTATTATCAATTTTATTTATTATTTATATCTTTCTCATTGCAAAAGATAGTAAGAAAGAAGAAAAAATAAGGTGAAGGTACACAAAAAATAAAAAAGCAACAAAGTAGGATTTTAGGTTTAGATTTTAGACTTAGCTCCAAAACATTAGGAATTATTTAAATAAAAAAGTAGTAAACATATTAATCATATTAGTTAAAAGACAAAGGCTGTCAGATTAGTTAGAGAAAAACATCCAAATATAACCTCTGAATATAAGGCCATAGAAAGGTAGAAAGTGAAAGAGTGGGAAAAGTTGTATCTTATAAATTCTAATCAAAAGAAAGCTGTAGTAGCTATGTTCATATTAAAATAAGCCCTAAGGGAAAAGCATGCTAGAAATGAAGAGAGTTGTTTTTTTTTTTTTTTAAGATTTTATTTATTCATTTGACAGAGAGTGAGTGAGCATAAGCAGGGGGAGGGGCAGAGGGAGAGAGAGAAGCAGACTTCCCACGGAGCAGGGAGCCCGATGTGGGGCTCCATCCCAGAGTCCTGGGATCACAACATGAGCCCAAGGCAGACACTTAACTGACTGAGCCACCCAGGCGCCCCTGAAGAGAGTTCTTTCATAATTATAAAGGTTTACTCTGTCAGGTAGTAATAGTCAATATCAGGAATGAAAGAGGTAATATCACTACTGTGGTCCAGAGATTGAAGTATAATCACAGGATATTATAAATAACTTCATGCCAGTAAATTTTGAAGTTTAAATGAAATAGACAAACCCCTAGGAAAAGAAAACATTAAATATATTGAAGAAGAACTTTTATTATTTTTCCAAGAAGAACTTTTAAAAGCCTGTATGGTCCTAAGCCATTAAATAAATTGAATCCATCAATAGGCAAAACTTCCTAAAACTATACTCCAGGCTTCACTGATGAATTCTATCAAATATTTGGAGAATAAATCATTATTATTTTACAAAATCCTCTAGGCAACAGAAGAGGAGACCATACTCTCCAACTCAATTTCCTCAAACTAGCAAACCCTTTACATCTAAACCTGGAAAAAAGTAATACAAGAAAAGAAAGTCATAGACCAGACTCACTTATCAACATGCAAAAGTCCTACACAAAATACTAGGAAACCATGTAAAAAGGATGAATCATGACCACGTGGGTTTATCCCAAGAATGAAAAGTTAATTTCGCATTAGAAAATCAATTGATAGTTTACCACATTAATAAATGAAAGGAAAAAAATCATAAAATCATCCCAATAGATACAAAAAAGGTAACTGATAAAACTCAACATCCATTTATGATTTTTAAAAGCAATTAACGAACTAGGAATAGAAAATGTTTTTAATCTGACAAAGTATATCTCTAGAAAACCTTCAGTGCATATCATGTTTTGTGATTATATTGGGAAAAAATTTTTTTTTAGTTTGGGAACAAGAATTACTTCTGTTAGCATTGTATTAAGGTTTTGGTTAGCTTAGGTAATGTAAGAAAAAAAAGATACAAGGATCTGAAAGGAAGAAATAACACTATCATTAATGTGGATGATAAGACTATGTACTTAGAAAATCCAAAATATCTACAGACAACTTATTAGAACTAAGGGACTTTAATAAAGTTTGCTGGACACAAAATCAACATGTAAATATTATTTATATCATATATAAGCAGCAACCATTTAGAAAATGAATTTTTTTTTAAGACTTTATTTGAGACAGAGAGTACAAGCGGGAGGGAGAGGGAAAGAGAATCTGAGGCAGACTGCACTGAGCACAGAGCCCAACGCAGGGCTCGATCCCACGACCATGAGATCATGACCTGAGCTGGACAAAACCAAGAGTCTGATGCTTAGCCAACTAAGCCACCCAAGCACTTCTAGAAAATGAAATTTTTAAAATACCCCATTTACAATAGCATAACAAAATAAGTACCTAATAATCTGACAAAAGTTGTGCAAGATGACTACATGTAAAATGTATAAACATTTTTAGAGACACAAAAAAAGAGAACTATCCCATGTTCATGGGTTGGAAAACTCAATATTGTAAAGATACTACTTTTCCTCGAGTTAATTTTTAAATTTAGCACAATCAGAATCTCAATGAGATGTTTGTGGAACTTGAATAGCCAATTCCAAAATGTTTATGGAAATGCAGAGAGCCAAAAATACCCAAGGCATTTTTGAAGAACAAGCTGGGGTTTAACTTACTGTACCAAATATCAAAATATAATGAAGCTTTTCTAAGTATGACACTGTGCTTTTGGCACAGACTGAGAGAGGTAGGCCAGCAGAACGGGTCAGAGAGCACTGAAAAGAACCCATTCACATCTACATGGGATTCACAACAGGAGTGTCCATGCAGAAAAGCAGGGAAAGGGCAGCCTTTACAGTTCATAGTGCTGGGACAATCACGTTTCCATATGTTAAGAAATTAAATTAGACCCATATTTCATGGCACACATAACAATCAGCTTCAGGTAGATTATGAACGTAAGTGTGGAAGACTAGACCACAGAGCTTTTGGGGATACTATTAAAGAATGCTAGCTGCCGGGCCCGCGGACTGTGGCTCACCTGGATTTGTCAGCGTGGTGTGTTCCTAAGGCTCCTGGTGAGACTGGCGAATGAGAGCCCAGCTGAAGCCAAGAAGTCAGTTCCTTCATTTTTCCTTTGCGGCCACTGCAGCTGCTAACACCTGCTTCCAGCCTCAAGGGAGAAGACTTCCTGTGGTTGGGAAAAGTAGCTCCTTCTTGGCCCTTCTGCTGGGAGGCCTCTGCAGGGCAGCTAGAAACCCTGCCTCGCCCAGCACCAAAGATTGCTCTGTGTAAATCCATCCCTGTTTGAATCTCTCACGACTTGTTAAGTCCAATAGAACATTGGTAGCACTTACAGGTATAAAAGGACTCGTGATGTTAGAACTACCCAAAACGTAAGGAAAGACTTCTGAATTTGAAGGTGTAAAAATCAGTGGTTAATTGTTACACCACTGCAGTGCTGAGAGAATTCATCATTTCTACGTCTCGGACTCTTAAAGCATGCTGCTTGGTAAACAAGTAAGTGCCAGATCCCCAAATTAAACTGGTAACATTTGACAAAATGATAAAATTGTACTTTCTGTGTGAGTTCCAGACACCCCCTAAAGTGGGGTCTCAAAAACAGAGGCAGAAAATGTAATAGTCATTAATGTCATGTTGTGTAAGAGTTCGTATTGGTCCATATCTTTAACACAGTATTGTGAGACTTCGTAATTTTTGCCAGTCTGACGGGGATATTCCACATCTCTAAGAGTGACAGCAGTCACATTTGACTGTGAGCCATTGGTCGTGGTCCTGAAGAATGACTTTGGACAGAAAGGCAGAAGTGCAGTAGCAGCATACCACTGTTCAGGGCTGTTGGATTCTTTACAGGCGCCTCCTGCAATGGCAGAGGCCTGCAGTTATGATGCTGGTGCAGCGTGCCCTGCTTACCTTGTGTTCTCACTCTGTGGTGGTTATGGCAGAATCAGGAATGCCATATCCCAGTGCTACACCAGAGGGGAAGAAGACCGAATATCAGAGAAGTCCTGGGATTCCAGAGCTGATCTCATTCCTTCTCTGTCTGTGTTTGAATACACTGGGTTGGAATTCACACTGAAAGTGGCATCCAGGGAGGATGATTCCTTTAACTGATTTTTCTTGGTTAGTCAGACTTCACAGAGATTCCATAACCTTTATGTGAATCTTTATATATAATCTTTGTATAAACCCATTGCAGAGTAGGCAGCTGGCTCTGAATGGAGGATTCTGGATCATACCTGATGCTCTGGAGTCCACAGTCATCTGCATCACAAGTCCCCATGAATGCCTTAATTAAGCACACACAGTCCATCTACCATCTCCTCTGCTTTGTACTGAAGAAGATGTTAAGGTGGCAGAAACTCACATATTCTAGCTGAAACCCTACATTCACTCCAAAAGCACATTATGAGCATTTTACATGTAAAGTTGCCAAGGCAGCATTTAAAAAAGTCATCAGAAAAAGCTGTGGCTTCCTGCTCCCAAAGAATGTCTTATTCACCACCAAGACCACAAGGAACAGTACATTCTTACTGATGTGACAGAGGAGGAGACCTAGTAGAGGTCAAATTATTATGACCAAAAAGGAAACAACTAAAATATCTCAGCTACTATTGAGCGAAAAGGAAATGGCTGAGCACTCAACTGACAGATATGACCAAGGAAAAACAAGAAAGATGATTAGAAAGAAAAGAGTCCTCCCCAGTTTCACCCTCAAATCCCTGTTCTTTATTAGAGACACTAACAGAGAGACTGTATATTAGTGAGAATTACAGATCAACTTGAACGTTTGGGCAGTGCCACCCTACAGGTTATTATGGAAAAGGACTGTCAGTGTAGGTGTACTGTCGGGTCCTTCCAGGAAAAGTGCATTCAGTTCATCCAAAAGGAGGAATGTAAACACATAAGGGAAATGACAAATCACTGATAGCTGGAATCAAAGGAAAAGACTCCACTAAGAGGTAGCTTTACCTAATTTCTAAAGGAGCATTTTGAATGAAAAAAAGTAATATCTTCATGAGTTGAGGTTGGACAAGAACTTTTTGAGCTAGGCACAAAGAATAGTAAGTACAAAAGAAAAGATTTAAATTCAACTGCATTGAACTTAAGGAATTTATGTCCGTTAAGAAAAAAATAGAGGAACAGGCAAGCCAAGACTACAAAATGACAAAGGACTAGTATCTAGAATAAAAAAACAAAAAGACTACAAATCAAGGAGAGAAAATGATAGGCAGCCTAATAGAAAAGTGTGCAAGAGACTTAAATAAACATTTCAGGGATATAGAAAATGTAAACACATAAAAGTTGTTCAACCTTACTGGTCATCAGAGAAACACAAAGCCACAGTAAAATACCACTATTCATCAGGTTAGTCAAAATTAAAGAGTTTGTCAGTACCAAATGTAGTGCAAATATGTAACAATAGGAGTCTTGTGTCTGTTGGTGTGGGGGTACATTAGTACAACTACTTTGGGAAACTATTTGGAATTACCTACTAAAGCTGAACTTACAGATACCATATGACATAGTATTTCTACCTTAGTGATATTATCAACAGAACTACATGCATACATGCACCAAGAGACACATATAAAAATGTTCATAGCAGCATATTTGTAAAATCTCTGGACTGAAAACAACCCAAATATCTATCAGTAAAATAAATAACAGTATATTCATACAGTGGAAAACTATAGAGCCAAGATAATAAGCTGTTGCTACGTATATCAACATGGATGAATCTTACAGTGTTGCGTGAAGGAAGTAAAACACAAAAACATACTGCTGATTGCATTTAAATAAAATTCATCAACAGACAAGATTGAACTTTGGTACTAAGGAATATGTGTTAGTCTGCTCGAACGGCCGTAGCAAAATACCATAGACTGGGGGCTCAAACAAGTGACATTTATTTTCTCGCCATTCTGGAGGCTTGAAGTCCAAGATCAGCATGACAGCATGGTCAGTTCCTGGTGAGACGTGTGTTCACCAGACCTCTTTGTATGTGCTTGGGAAGAGAGAGCGAGCTCTCTGGTGAATCTCCTTGTAAGGACACTAATCCTACCTATCAGAGCCCCACCCTGTGACCTCATTTATCTCTACATATAATCATCTTTTATCACATTTCAGGGGAGTCACAATTCAGTCAATTGCAGGATGGTAACTATTAATGTAAAGCAAAAGAAGGAAGTGATTATAGTATTAAGGAGTGTTAAGTATTGGTATAAAGCAAAGTAAGGAAGTCAGGATAGAGGTTACCTATGATGTGAGCAGAGGTAGGAGTTGGGATTGGAAAACGCCATCCTGGGAGTGTTTTGTTGTTGGATCCACATAGCTGTTCATTTTATCCATTATGTGTTAAACTGGCCATTAAAGTTTTATATGCTTTTCTGTTTGTAGCTTATACTTAATTTAAACATTTAAAAAAAAAATAAAACCATTGTGTCCATTCTCATTTTCTGTTCTACAATCTGTTAACATTGGTGATCTATTTCACTTATGTTACTCTGTTATTAATAGGGATTGTGCTTAACTATTTGCCTTTTCTGGCCCCTCATAGAAATTATTTTTATATATTTTTAAAATATTAATATGGTAGATAATGGTAAATTTAAAATGTTTTAGCAATGCTCTTCTTTCTTGTGGAGTATATATTTCCTGATATCCTGATGAGTTCAGTTGAAATTATATTTTTGTCCTTGAACATTTTCCCACGTAGGTAGAGATTTCCAGCTTTGCTTGTTTCTGGCCTGCACTTTAGTAAGGTTAAATTAGGTGTTAGAAATGTATTTGGTGTATTTGGTCCTCTTAAAGATTATCTTTTATTGGTAAGAGTAAGGAAAAGACATTTTCCAAAGTGAACTATCCCCAAATATAATCAGTAAAAGAAATGCTGACTAGAACCAGGGTTCTTTATGTAGCTCTACTTTCTTCTGGTATCACTAGTCAGTCGAGGTGGTGTAACTACTGAGATGGGACATGAATTCCTAATTCCAGCAGCCTTTCAAAAGGATTGTGAATTGCTGTCCCAGTCAGGAAAGTATCTAGGAATCTGACGTGCTCCTCACCCTAAAAATTAACCCCAGTAACTCAAGGGGACATCCTTATATTCTCCCCCAGATGGCTTGTGCAGTAAGAAGACAAGCAGATGGTGGTTCTCTTTCACAACAGATCTTTAGTCATATTCTGAAACCCCATTTGTCCATACTGTATGGAAGAAACAATAAAACAGTGGGTTATCCCTTAAGAAAACTTCTCATCAAAGTATGTTTTTTATTATAGATAATTCGCTCCTTTCTGCTCTTTCCAACAATTGAGCGAATGGCCGAGTCACCAAATGGCAGGATCGCCACTCCACTTCTGTGCCAGCTTCGATATGCTCTCTATGTTTTTGCCTACCTTCTACTTAAACCATGGCCTGAGAAAATCAAGTCCTTTGTGATCAGAATTGGCCTTCGAATGATGAACCTGCAGAGCGAATTTTCGGTTCTGAATGTATTAGAACCATTCTGCCTTGGTAAGCACATTTTAAAATGTGTATGTTTTTCCATCTCTTTGTGTCTTCCTCGCTTTTTTTCTTAAGTGTTTTATAGTTTTCAGAGTACAGATCTTTTACCTGTTTGGCTAGGTTTATTCCTAGGTATCCTGTGGTTTTTTGGTGCAATTATAAATGGGATCGATTCCTTGATTTCTCTTTCTGCTGCTTCATTATTGGTATATAGAAATGCAAACAGACTTCTGTGCAGTGATTAAAAGAATGAAGTCTTAACTGACTTGCCATTTGCAACTACATGGATGGAACTAGAGTATATTATGTTAAGCGAAACAAGTCAGAGAAAGTCAGAGAAAGACAAATACCGTATGATTCACTCGTGTGAAGAAACAACTGATGAACATAGGAGAAGGGAAGGAAAAATAAGATAAAGAGAGGGAGAGAAACCATAAGAGACTCTTAACTATGGGCTAATTGGGTGATGAGCATTAAGGAGGCACTTGATGTAATGAGCACTGGGTATTATATGTAACTGACAAAACACTAAATTCTACCAATGAAACTAATAATACTCTATGTTAACTAACTTGTATTTAAATAAAATTTAAAAAATAAAATTTAAAAATAAAAGAAAGGAAAAATAAAATGTATATGTTTATTCTAGTATCAGAAAGTGGTAAGAGAATAACCTCAGACAGTCGGTGAATATTGAGCAAGGAATTATTTGTTGGTTTCTTTCTCCCAAAAGCTTAAAAAAAAAAAAAAATAGACATAAAATAAAAATAGAAGGTTTAATTTTAATTTTCATCAAGCTTTAATTTTAAAACTTATCCTTCTGATTCTCCACCCTAGCTGTCAGATGGTGGGAAAAATTCTGTATATAGTACATATGTAATCTTTATAGGAATCCAGGGGGCACCCTGTTAGTCCAGTGTGAGAACTTAGGAGAAACCAGCCAAGGAAACCAGGCCCAATATTCCTGTAGAGTGAACAGGCAGTGCTTTTATTTTCCTCTTTAAATGTTTTTGGAGGGGTTTAAATGATAAAAGTAATAAATAATAGTCATAGTAATACAACACTGGGTGTTGTGCTGATTATATTTTCTGAATGTGCCAGGAAATATTTGCTACTTTACTTTTTGGCTTCAACCCTGGTTTGTAAATGTAATCTGCCTTTTTAGTTAATAGTAATTAGAATATTTATAAATCATTTTCATAATAAAATAATCCTTTCTTAAATGAAGGGGGGGAAATCGGAGGGGGAGATGAACCATGAGAGACTATGGACTCTGAGAAACAAACTGAGGGTTCTAGAGGGGAGGGGGGTGGGAGGATGGGTTAGCCTGGTGATGGGTATTAAGGAGGACACTTACTGCATGGAGCACTGGGTGTTATGCACAAACAATGAATCATGGAACACTACATCAAAAACTAATGATGTAATGTATGGTGACTAACATAACATAATAAAATAAAATTGATTAAAATAAATAAATAGATAATCCTTTCTTAATCTCTAGCTCAAAAAGTTATTGTAGGATTAAATATGATAATGTATGCAAAGTATCTATATAATATTTTATTTATAATAAGCCTTCAGTGAATGATATAACAACAGTTGCAGCAGCAGCTAATGGCACTGTTCTAAGCTTTTACTTGTAGTCCTCAGAACTAATCAGGTTTGGGTATTTTACTGTTGCCATTTTATAGTTGAAGATACAGAGATACAGAGAAGTTACATGATTTGCACAGTCATACAACTAGTGGGTAGTGTTCAAACTTTGGCAATCTACCACTATGCTAAAACTTCCTTTTACCATAACTGCTACTATCATCTTTTTGCCCCAGTTGATCATAAAGGCAGGACTCCTGAATAAAGCTTACCATGCTCACCTGCGTTAAGAGTGCCACACTAAAAAAAAAAAAAAAAAAAAAGAGTGCCACACTATCATGTATATAATGAATCTAGAAACAAGTCACAGCCCTGTTGTGCAGCTACAGATTGGTTGTATGAGGTATTTTTTCCAAATATGTAGTAAGAAAAGTGATTGCAAATACAAAGTTCAAATTATTTTCTGTATTTGTAGATTTGTGTCTGTTCCATACTCTCTCCAACCCCCATTCTTTATTATAGACTTAGCATAGCAGTGGAAGAAGATGAGATAGGAAGAAGGGAAGCAGGGCTAGGGACAGTTATAAAAACCACCAATGACCGAAGTTGGAGAGGCCCCTTAAAGACGTGGTCCGGCCCCTTATCCTTTCCCTCCTATTATAGAAGAGAAAGAGATGCCCTAAGTGAGAAAGGCATTGACTGCAAGTCAGAAACCCTTCCCCTGTCTGGTTCTTGGTCATTGATCAGACCATAAGTTAGACTTGATGATTTCTAAGGGCCAATACACCTTTGGAAATTATTTGAGACCAAATGGAAGTTACTTGAAATTGCGGCAAATGAATATAAAATTACTCCACATATACTTCAATAAATCATTTTATTTCCCTAGACATAAAAATAGAAATAGAAGGTTCAATTTTAATTTTCATCAAGCTTTAATTTTAAAACTTATCCTTCTGATTCTCCACCCTAGCTGTCAGATGGTGGGAAAAATTCTGTATATAGTATATATGGACTCTTTATAATAATCCAGGGGGACCCTGTTAGTCCAGTGTGAGAACTTAGGAGAAACCAGCCAAGGAAACCAGGCCCAATATTCCTGTAGAGTGAACAGGCAGTGTTTTGGTATTTTTCTTTTTACCCTATAGAGGAGATTATAAAAAGCATTTTCCAGTTAGGGACTCCCATTTTCCTCCAAGGAATTCTGCTTCCAGGAAAATGGAATGGATGTACTTTTCCCTGCTTTTCCTACTAAGTACCAAAACCCCTGCATATTCAGTAACATGTAGGAAGGCAAGAGAAAGAACACAGAGAAACAAAAAAATAGAACAAACAGAAAACAAATAATAAAATAGCATTGAAGCTCTAACATACCAATAATTACATTACATGTAAATGGTCAAAATACACCAATTAAAAAACAAAGATTGGCAGAGTGGATTAAAAAACATTACCTAAGTATGTGCTGTCTTCAGACATCCCAGTTCAAATATAATTATATAGGTAGATTGAAAGTAAAAGAATGGAAAAAGATACATCATGTAAACATTAATCAAAAGGAACCAGGAATGACTGTATTAATATTAGATAAAATAGACTTCAGAGCAAAGAAAATTACGAGGGACAGAGAGGGACATTGCGTAATAATAATAAAAGGTTCAGTCTACCAAGAAGACAGAAGACATAGCAATCCTAAACGTGTGTGCACCAAACAAGAGAGCTGCAAAATATAAGAAGCAAAGCCGATAGAACTGAAAGGAGTAATGGACAAATCCCCAATTACAGTTGGGTACTTAAGCACACCTCTCTCAACAGTTGATAGAACAAGACAGAAAATTAGCAAGGATATAGAATTCAACCACAGTATCAACCAACAGGATTTAATAGACTTTTATAGAACACTTCACCCAAAACATCTGAGTTTCAGATAGGCATTAGATAGGCAGCCACCTGTGCTTTGCTTATACCTCCTTAGAAATAGTTTCTAAACCCAAACCAGGACATGGGGTATATGAACGTTTTATTTGTTTTTCTGTATACGTTTAGTGACTATGTAACACATATGACATATAGTCAAGTGTTTAATGTTTTTAACTAAAAGAGGTAATTATATAAAGGTATTTTCCAATTTTTCTACACCAGAGTTCTAAGCACCCTCTTTGAGAAGTGGGCTGATTAAGCTGCACATAAGAGAAAGGAATCATCCATCCAGCTGTAGCAGTTGACCTGCTATGTCTTCCAGAGACCCCACGTGCAGGCATCAAGAAACAGATAGTTCGGGGGCGCCTGGGTAGCTCAGTTGGTTAAGCGACTGCCTTCGGCTCAGGTCATGATCCTGGAGTCCCGGGATCGAGTCCCGCATCGGGCTCCCTGCTCAGCGGGGAGTCTGCTTCTCCCTCTGACCCTCCCCCCTCTCATGCTGTCTCTCTCTCTATCTCATTCTCTCTCTCAAATAAATAAAATCTTAAAAAAAAAAAAGAAAAGAAACAGATAGTTCGGACATGACACACTACCCTCCTTGGCTCAAGGCAACCAGTCTTCCAGCCACATTGCTGCTTGGGGAGCCCTGGGATTCCTTTTCCACACAACCACTGTAGAGTGATACTGTGTGCAAATTAGACTCTAGACTGAGCTCCCAGCTGCCTTGCTTCATCTCTGTGCCAAACAACTAACGTGCAAACAAACTTCTGGAGCACAGCTCTGCTATTTCTGCCATCCTTCCTTCTCCGATTTTCTATTCTCTTTGTTCTAGATCTGGCCTTCTGATGTTCAAGTGAGCGGTACTTCAGGGGTCTTTTTCCCTGTTACCCACTCAGTCTGTGTACCTTGGGGAAAGGCAAAGCAGGCAAAAATTACTTGTCCTTTTTCTTTGGGTTCTTGGTTCATGGTTTACATGGGTCTTAATTAAGTCTCCTGGGAGTGACCCTAGGCTGATCCTTAACCAAGCATTTCAGTCATCCTAGCCAGCCTCTTCCTACCTGTCCGCTTGGGATCCCACATCACCCTGGTCTCCTCTTGCAACAAGTACTCCGGAAACTGCCTTTGCCCGGGCTTGCCCTGGCTACCCCTTAGGTGATTCCCATTACCTTGCTTACTATAAAAGGAAGACGGTCTCAGCTGAGCGAGACCAATACTCATAAGACCTGGGCTTTTGCAAATGATTAATGGGCTCCTGCCGAGCTTATATCCCATGAATGGTGAAGGTAATCAGTATTCAAACCAACCCACTTGAGTCGGAAGGTATGATTTTTAGGTTACACAAAGAGAGGGCTCACCAAGGGAAAGGAAGACTGGCTCCAAGATCATTCTCGGTGGTCTGTGCCATCCGTGACATCCCCTGCAGACCTGTTTCTCTGGCTTTCCTGTCATCTAGACAGTGACCTTTAACACGCCCGCTTGACTTTTAGGAAGCCTTGCAGTGTTTGCACATTATGTAATGTCTGTGCTCCAGTAGAAATCTCACAGAAACAAACGGAGGAAGTTTGCTAGTCCAAATAGTGGATAATAAATCCTGCCCTATCTAGATAGACACTGATTTTCTGTATCCTTTAGTTTATACACATATTTTTTTGTTGTAGTAAGGTCTGAAAAATTCAAGGAACCAAAATATTCAAGTATTTCAAATGCTATTGCCCTTTTGGCAAAGAAGGCACTTCCTACAGGCTGGGAGTCTACGCATTAGCCTTCTTCAGCAGATTGAGGGAGTGAAACATCACTTCCTACCCAGCATTCAAAGAGTACCCTAATTCTAGTTAGCATACTTTATAAACTGTACCACCATGTTCATCAGATCAATTTGCGTAATCAGATTGTTTTAAATGTTGTTTTTAAAGAAAATATATGGGGTTTTTTTTAGCTTAATTTTAATTCTGGAATGTTTGCTACTGCATATTTTCTTTACAATAGATGTTCTTCTGTTTCATAAGAAATAGGCTTTTCACTGAGACAGCTAAATTGGATCTCTTGATCAAAGCTAAAAGCAAATATATTTTAGCTTAGCAATATCACAGGTCAAGATAATTAAAAAATATTCTAGGGTCATTAGTTAGGCCAAATTCATGTTTTAATTCATATCAGTTATCTATCTAGAAAAACATAGTGCAGAGACAAAGGGCATTCCTGGTAGGTTCTGTTACTTTGTTGCATACATTCTTATAAAGAAAACTTTCATTATCTTTCCTTTCCTTGATCTATATGGAAATAACTGTTTTAAACATGTACAGTGATATAAAAAGAACACACTTCTTCTCAAAATATTTTTAACTCAATCTCAGAATAATTTTTTGAGTAAGACAAAACCAGACTCCCATGTTACCTATTCCCTAATTTATGTGTGTAGCTTAGAAAAATCTATTGTTAAAAGGCAACTGCAGCTTTAATAATTCGTGGAAATTTAGCCTAAAATGCAACATGACAGAAAAGTTTTGTGTGTGTGTATGTGGTCAGTATTAGGATTTAGGACAAAAGGTGATTGGATACAACACTAGGATATCACCTCAGATTTAGAATTCAATGATTCAATGAAAGTTTTACTATTAACATAAGAATAAAAAAAAAAGTTTTACTATATTTTTCTAAAGAAATTTATATGTATATATTATCTGCTACTCTAAAAAGTTGTATTATTTTTCCCCAAAAGAGAAAAAATCGTACACCTTGAGTTGTGTTTTTCCCTTTGGTGAACTCAGCATCACAGAGGTAAGATGATCTGTTTGCAGACTAAATGGATGGTTATAATAACCAGTATAATGGCAAAATCAAACAAACAGGGGCATTCTACTGTGAAACCTTACAGGAGGCTCTAGATTACCTGTCACCAAACCAGCAAGACAACTTGGCTTCCAGTCCCCAAGTTCTACCTCGGAAAACTGTGTGTGCATCTGCCCTGTATCACTCACTGTGGGTGTACCTCTCTCTGCATTTTCCCTCACTGCTGAGACCAGTGCTTTATGAGGCCTAATTTTTGGTCAGTCTCAACAGAATCTCTTAGACTCTCCCTCTTCCCTGCAGTGATTTGTGCTAGTCTTATACCAGTACCTCCCAGCTCAGCTCACCAGTGTCCGTGTGTGTCTGCCTTCAGTTCTGGTCTCCACTGTAACATCAGCTCATGCACCACTTCAAGGAAAGCAGCAGGTTTTTCCTCCTGGCCACCCCCCCCACACACCTCCCAAAAAAACCAACACCAGCTCAGTCCCTTCCCATTTCATTTAACAACGCTTACTGACACCTGCCATGAACCAAGTACTCAGCTAAGCCCTGAAAAGAATAGTAAATGAAATAAAGCTCCTGCCTTTAAGCTCACTTCCAGCATGGCAAGGGAGACAAATGTGAAGAATTGTCATCTGTCACAGGGCGATCATGAGAACAGATGCCCAGCATGAGTGGTGCCAATAAAGGAGAAATCAGTTCTACCTAGGTAAGGAAGGGAGAAGACAAATGAATTTGGACTTGAAGATGAGTTGGGATTTTTCTAGAAAGACAGAATAGCATCAAGACAGGTGATGGAGTTCAGCAGAAAGCAGTTTTCCATCGTAGATTATGTGTACTTGGAGAACTTAGTGATGCCATCTGACCTGTGAGCTGAAAGTCTTACTGGTCTTCCAACGTCAGCCCCCACTCCTTTCATTCCATTAGCCACTCTCCTGCGAGGGGAAGTCCTGTAGTGATACTTGAACACTAAGCAGGTTTCAGAAGATACAGTAGCAAATAGAATAGAATATTAGACTCTTCGGTGAGTTTTCTTATACCTCTATTTAGATTTGTAATGGGAAAAAAGTAAACAATTCATTCACATTCTTCTAAATCATTCTCTTTCCTTCATGTTCATGTTTTTGTTTCCATTACTCCTGCTCCTGGATATTTCCTTCACAGTGGTGCTTGAAACTCTGAATTCTGCTGGGTTTCCAGGAATGCTGTTGACAGTCATTGCCAAGAGAAATGTGTTTTCCCCTTAGGAAATTACATGTCCATTTGGTATTATTATTTCTGACCACTGTGTTGTGTTATGAGCATTTCTGAGGAATGAAAAAGATGGCTTCCTTGGAGCAATTACTGGAAAGGAAACTGGTATGTTACTTTCTTTAAAAAAAAAAAAAAGTATATACCCAGGGGCACCTGGGTGGCTCAGTCAAAAAAAAAAAAAAAAAAAAAAGTATACTTAGATCAGAAATTATCAGGGGAAAAAAAAGAATAGAAATAAAGATAGGGTGAGGTACATTCCCTGATTAAAAAGAAAAAAAATTTACTTTTAGAAATATAAAATTCCTTATAAGTTATTTGAATTTTTAAGTTGTTTCTGATTCAGGAATAACACTACAGAAAAGTGATTAAAACATGAATGTTTTTACCTCCATGAATTATCCCAAAGTAAACTCCCATGTAACTCCCACCCAGCTCAAGAGTCACTGTTGCCTCGATCTCAGAAACCTCCCTTACTGGCCCTGCACATCCAAAAATCCACTTCTGAGCTCATTTGGGTTGTTGACAAAGTCCAGTTTATGTGACTTTATGACTGAGGTACCCACTGTCTTGCTCACTGTGAGCCAGGGGTCCCTCTCAGCTTCTAGAGGTCACTCTTCGTTCCCTTCCACATGAACTCTAGCTTCAAACCAGCAGTGGTACTTCTAATCCTTTTAGCACTTTGAATCTCTGACTTCCTCTTCTCCCACCAGCCAGAGGAAAACTCAAATTTTGAAGGACTTGTGTGATTAGGTTAGGCCCACCAGGATAATCATCCTTAAAGTCATCTCTGCTGTATAGCATAACCTAGTCATGGGGGTTAGATGTCATCAGATTCACAGGTGACACCCACACTCAAAAGGGAGGAGACTGTAGAAGGGCAAGGATTATCTGTGTCAGCTTAGAATTCTGCCTACCATAGACCACTATTTTCTGCTGCTCTTAAATGCTACCTCTGTCTGTCAAAAACCCAATATCCATATATGTGTAGTCATTTCTGGAAGAGTTTATATAAAATCAGTATTATTTCTTCCTTAAATGTTTGGTAGAGTGGACCAATGAAGTCCTCTTACCCTGGAGTTTTCTTTGTGAAAAGGCTTGAAATTACAAATTTAATTTCTTTAATAGATAAAAGACTTTTCAGGTTATCTGTTTGTTTTCAAGTAAGCTTAAAATTTGTGACTTTGTTCATTTTATCTCAGTTGTTGAATTTCTTGGCATAATGTTGTTTACAAGATTACCTGATTATCCTTTTGGCGTCTGTAAGATCTATAGGGTGTCACTTCTCTTTCCTGATATTGATAATGTTTTATATCTTATGTCTTCTCATGTATTTTTTTTTCCTGATCAGTCTGGTTAAAGGCTTATCAATTTTACTGAACTTGTTCTTGTTTTCATTTATTTTCTCAGTTGTTTTACTGCCTTCTGTTTCACTAATTTCTGCTATGAATATTATTTACTTTATTCTCCCTACTTTGGAGTTAATTTTCTAGTTTCCTACAGTGGAACTGAGGTCATTCATTTGAGATCTTTTTCCATTTCTAAAATAGGTTTTTAGTGCTTTATAAATTGCTCTCTAAATACTACTGTGGTCATGTCCCACAAATTTGGATATGATGTGTTTTTATTTTTATTCACTTCACAATACTCTCTTATTTCCCTTTAGATTTCTTCTTTGACCCAGGGGTTATTTCAAAATGGGTTATTTCATTTCTATATATTTGGCGATTTTCCAGGTATCTTTCTGTTATTGATTTCTAATTTAGTTCCATTATGGCCAGAGAACATGTTTTATATGATTTTAATTGATACATGTTTTATGGACCAGGATGTGACTTTACTTGGGAAATGCTTTGTGGATACTTGAAAAGAATGTATATTCTGTTCTTGATCAGGAGACTGTTCTATAGATGTGACTTAGGTCAAGTTGATTGATGGTGTCATTTTCTGTATCCTTACTGACTTTCTTTCTAACTGTTCTAATCATTTAGAAGATGAATATTGAAATCTCCAACTATATTTGTGGATTTGTCTGTTTCTTTTTATATTTCTATTAGTTTTTACTTCACATATTTTGAAGTTCAAATATATTAGGTGCAAAAACATTTAGGACTTTTATACCTTCCTGATGAATTGACCCTTTATCTCTGGTAATATTCTTGTCTCTGAAATCCAGTTTTTCTGATATTAATGTAGTCATTCCACCTTCCTTTGGGCTAATGTTAGCATGATGTATCTTTTTCCATTTTTTAACTTTTAGCCTATTTATGTCTTTATATGTAAGATCCACTTCTTGTAGGCAGCAAATAGTTGAATCTTGCTTTCTTACCCACTCTGCCTTTTGATTTGAATGTTGAGACAATTTATATTTAATGTAGTTATGAATTGGGCTGGCTTAAATCTGTAATCCTGACATATATTTTCTATTTGTCTCCTTTGTTCTTTGTTCCATTGTTGCTTTTTTCCTACCTTCCTATGAATCAGTTGGGTATTTTTTATGGTTTCATCTCCTTCATTGGCTTATTAGTCATTCTTTGTTTTGCTGTGTCAGTGGTCACTTTAGGATTTACAATGAACACCTTTAACTCTTACAGTCTTCAAATGATATTATACCACTTGAAGTATGCCATAAGAAACTTAACAACAGTGAGCCCTTTCTCCCTCCTAGCATTTGTGATACTGTTGTTATATATTTACTTCTTTGATATGTTATTACTGTTTTCGATTAAACAGTCAATTGTCTTATAAAGTGATATAAATAACAGAGAAATGTATTTTAAATTTACTCACATAATTACTATGTCTGATGTCCTTTATCTCTTTGTGTAGACACAATTTCTATCAGATATCATCTTGCTTTCAGTATTTCTCATAACATTTCTTGTAATTCCTCTGATAGTTAATTCTTTCAGCTTTTGTATGTCTGGAAATGTATTTTCTCTCCATTTTTGAAAGCTATTTTCACTGACTATAGAATTGTAGATTGGCAAGTTTTTTTCCCCTTTCATTACTTTAGAAATGTTCCTCCATTGTCTCCTAGTTACACCATTTCAAGAAGAAATCTGCTGTCATGTTAACTCTTGGTTCCTCTGTATGTAATACAGTTGACCCTTGAACAATATGAGGGATGGGGCACCAACCCCCTGTGCAGTCAAAAATCTGTGTATAACTTCTGACTCCCCAAAAATTTAACTATTAATAGCCTACTGTTGATCAGAGCCTTACCAATAACATAAACAGTCAATTAACACATGCTGTGTATGTTGCATTTTTATATACTGTATTCTTACAATAAAGTAAGCTAGAGAAAAGAAAACATTATTGAGAAAATCAGAAATAAGAGAAAATACATTTACAGTACTGTCCTGTATTTATCAGAAAGAATCTGTGTATAAGTGGACCCACACACTTCAAACCCATGCTGTAAAAGGGTCAACTGTAAATCGTTTTTCTCTACTTTTAAGATTTTCTCTTTATCACTAGTTTGAAGCCATTCATTATATACTTTGGTATAGTTTTCTTCATGGTTCTTGTGCTTTGGGATTCTTTAAGCTTCTTGAATTTGTGGGTTTATGGTTGTAATATTTTAATATTTTTTCAGGTATTTTTTCTGTACCTCCCTCCTTCAGGGACTCCAATTACATGGTATATGATGTATGACACCACTTTGAAGTTCACTTGTGGTTCACCGAGGTTCTGGTCTTCCCCTTGCCCCCCCCACCCCAGTTTCTTTCTTTCTGTGTTTCCTTTTGGATAGTACCTATTGCTATGTCTTCAGTTCACTAATTTTTCTTTTATGATATCTACTCTGCTGTTATCTCATCCAGTGTATTTTTCATCTCTAGAAGTTTGATATGAGTCTTTCTTATATCTTCCCTAATTCTGTTTAACATGCTCAATATTTCTCACTTCTCAAATATATGGAATAGGTTATAAAACTTTCAATATCTGTGAATACCAATTTTTAAAAAATAGCCTAATCTTGATATAATTAAAATGCAATAAAACTCACTCTTCAGTGGTTGTTTTTTAGTATATTCTCAGAGTAATGCAACCTTGATAAATGTCTGACTTTAGAATATTTTCATCACCTCAAAAAGAAACCCCATCACTCCCCATTTCCACCTTCCCCCAGTCCCTGTCAACCACTAATCTACTTTCTCTCTCAATGTATTTGCCTATAATGGACATTTAACATAAAAGGAATTATACAGTACGTGGCCCTTTGTGACTTGCTTCTTTCATTTAGCATGGTGTGTCCAGGGTTCATTTATGTTGTAGCATGTATCAGTACTTCTTTATTGCTCAATAATATTCATTTTATGCATATTTTGGTTTTCCATTCATCAGTTGATGACCATACAGATTGTTTCTACTTTTTGGTTATCATGGACAGTGTTGCTGTACATGTTCACATCAAATTTTCTGTGGACCTCTGTTTTCAGTTCTCTTGGGTTTGTGCATACAAATGGAATTGCTGGATATATGCGGTAACTCTATATTTAACATTTTGAGCAACTGTCAAACTATTTTCCAAAGTGCCTGTACCAATTTACAGTGCCACCCACAGTGTATGAGGGCTTCAGTTTCTCTGCATCCCTGTCAACACTGGCTTTTGTTTGTCTTTTTTCTTGTAGCCATCCTGTTAGATGTGCTGTGGTATGACACTGTGGTTTTGATTGCATTTTTTTGATGACTAATGATGTTGAGCAGCTTTTCACACACTTACTGGCCATCTGTACTTCTTTAGAGTAAGGTCTATTCAAATCCTTTGCCCATTTTTATTTATTTATTTTAAGATTTATTTATTTATTTTAGAGAGAGAAAGAGAGCGCATGCGAGCATGGGGGTGAGGAGCAGAGGAAGAGGGAGAGAGAAACTCAAGCACACTCCAAGCTGGGTGTGTGGAGCCCAATGGAGGGCTCAAGCTCATGACCCTGAGATTACAACCTGAGCCAAAACCAAGAGTTGGACACTTAACTAATTGTGCCACTAGGTACTCCCTTTTGCCCATTTTTAATCAAGTTTTATGTAAAGAGTTCTTTATATATTCTGGATACTAGATCCTTATTGGATATACGATTTTTTTTTTCATTCCTTGGGTTGTCTTTTCACTTTCTCGATGGGGTCCTTTACAGTGCGAACGGTGGTAATTTTTATGAAAATCAGTTTATTTTTCCTTTTCTCAGTTGTGCTTTTAGTGTCATGTCTTAGAACCCATTGCCTCATCTGAGATCACAAAGATTTATTCTTATATTTCCTTCTAAGACTTTTATAGATAGATTTAATTGTTAAATTTAGGACTGTGATCCATTGTTAATTAATTTTTGTATACGGTATAAGGTAGTGGTCCAACTCATTCTTGTGTGTGTGTATATCCAGTTTTCCCAGCACCATTACTTGAATGTTTGCCAATTTTATTATCTTTGTCATTTTGGAGTCAGTTTTAACTATTTTTTTCCTTATTTTGGGTTGTATTTTCTTGCCTTGCATGTTTGATAACTGTTTATGGCATGCTTTACATTGTTAATTTTACCTTTTTGGGTGCTGGATATTTTTGTATTTATGTAGATATTCTTGAGCTTTGTTACAGGACAGTTATGTTATTTGGAAATAGTTTAATGCTTTCTGTTCTTGCTTTTAAGCTTTGTTAGTTGGTTGCAAGACACATGTAGTTGACGGCTAATTTCACCCCATTACCAAGGCAAAACTTTTCCAAGTTCTACAGTTGATACGCCATGAATTACGAGATTTTCCTGCTAGGCCAGTGGAAACAATAACTACTCCCAGTTTGGGCATTGTTCCCTCCCAGTCCTTTCAGGTGGTTCTTTCCCCAGCTTCTGGTGGTGTCCGACATGATAGTGCCAGTTAGTACTTAGCTGGAGCTGAAGAGAAACCCTCTGCTGATCTCTGGAGCTTCCTCCCCACCCCCTCTTTCAGCCGCTCTCTCCCCTCCACTACTCTGCCCTACAAAACCAGGGCACTCACCTCCCCAGAATACCAGCTCGGTCTCCTTGTTTTACAGTGTGTCCAGAATTTGTTTGAATCAGCGGTGGTAAAGTGACACACATGGAGAACTGCCTTTGGAGTAAGAGTTTATTACCTACAGTTCCCAGGAGGAGACAGGGTAGAAAGAAGGCATGAGGAAAGTGCAGGATGCCAGGGGCCACCTTGTTTGGATGGAGAGATTATTGACACTGATTAATTCCAGACAGCAATAGAAAAAAATATAAGTTTTCCAAAATTTTAGGTACAGCTAACCACTTGGTGAATAAAAACAGAATTTGTGCTTTCAGACTATTTAGTGAAAAGAAATTTTTAAGAGATAGTAAAGGGGCATGTGGCTGGCTCAGTCAAAAGAGCATGCGACTCTTGATCTTAGGGTTGTGAGTTCGAGCCCCATGTTGGGTGTAGAGATTACTTAAAAAAAATAAATGAACTTTAAAATAAATAGGAGAAGAAAACATCATTCACTAAAGGGAGTAGAAAGGAGAGTTGGAAATCAAAAGAAAGCAAAGCATATACAAAACAGGATGACTGGAGTCAGACCACATCTCTCTTATATTAATATATGTGACTGTGTTAAGTCCCTTTATTTAAGAGATACTTTCAAATTACATTTTTAAAGAGGTCTGCTTATGATTTCAAGAGACATACTTAAAACAAAATGAGGAAAGATTGAAAAATAAAGAAAAGGACACATATATCAGGCAGATGATGACAGAAAAGCAAGCAAAGTGACAGTAATACACCAATCAAAATGGAACCCAAGGCACACAGCATTTAATGAAAATTTGCAGACCAGTACAAGAAAGCTACATAAATTCACATTGTCTCTGATTCTCTTCCTCTTTCTCCGATATGTGACATCTTGAAACTGAGAGGGTCAACTTTGCTCATTATGCAGTCAGTACAATGGAACTAACCCTCAGTAAAAACTCTTAGGGAGCCTTTAAACCTATTTTAAAATAAACATTCATTTTAGTTGTAACTTTAAAAAATAAATAAATAAAAGGTCAGGAAAGTTTCACATTAGTAACTGCATGCAGTTTCCCTGGTATACATGAGTTAGCTGTAGAAGTGTGTGCTTTTACTCCTTAAATCACAAAAACACATCGATCGGGTACACCATACCATACCCCATCAGCTGTGGTGGCTGACATTCGGCAGTCCTGTCGCTGCTGTGTGCCACTGTCGAGAAAGGCAGGTGAGGGGAACATACCTCTCTTGGCCTCAGTGACACCTCACATCAGCAAGACAGTGCTTGCTGAAAGGAAAAGGGGGAACAGGAATTAAATCCAATTAACTTGACATTTGTGTTCGTTCTCTGTATTCTAAATGTTTGACTCTTTTTTTTAAATGTAGCTAATGTTGCCTACCTTGGGGGCCAAGAAATGATGAAGGTGGTGAAGAGAGACAACGAAACCATAAAGACATACTTACCTAAGGTAATCACTTTGGTGCTGCAAGGAAGTAAGTAGATGGGCAGAAATATTTACTGAGCATGAAGTGCTAGAATTGGTTAAGAGTCTGTAAGACCTCAAGGGTTTGTAGATTTCACATAGAGTTCTACTTCTAGTTCAAATAAGGCAGATCTTGAAAGTTGCATAGGAAGTAAGTAAAGCTGACTATACACTTCAGTATATTCTTAAATAAAGTTTACCACCTGTTTTTGTTAGGTTTGTTTCTAGAATCAGTGCTTCTGTCTAGGGTCTTATACTGAGGAGATCTCAATAATATTTATCAAATAAATGAGTTATATCAAAATGTGAGTAAAACACTGGACAAGAACTAACATCACTATGACCTGTTGACTCAGCCTGTCTTTCTTTATTCTCCAGTGCATTAGAATAGGAATGTTCAGCTCTGACACCAAGACCAGATTTCTATACAAGGAGGTGCAGAAAGGCAAAGATTGAAATATTTAGCATTTGGGAGTTACTGCTCCAAACATTAGCATCTTTTTTTATTTTATTTTATTTTATTTTATTTATTTATTCCAGAGAAATAGAGAGCATGGGCAGGGAGAGCGGCAGAGGGAGAGGGAGAAGCAGACTCCCCGCTGAGCAGGGAGCCTGGTGGGGGGCTTGATCCCAGGACCCCGGGATCATGACCTGAGCCAAAGGCAGACGCCCAACTGACTGAGCCACCCAGGCACCCCCAAATGTTAGAGTCTTACACAAACACATTTGGAAGCACCAATCTCTGAAACTGTGAGGGTACTGTGTTTGAGAATATGTCTAAGAACCCTAGAATTGGTGGCTCTGGTACTCCCATGGCATCATTTGTCTGCTGTCCATTCTGAATAGGATAGAACTGAACTGTCTAAATATGATAGCCACCAGCCACGTGTGGTTCTTTGTGGCTAATCTGAAAGGAGATGTGCTGTAAGTATAACAGACATATTGGATTTCAGAAACTTAGTACCCATAAGAGATAAAATATTTCAATAATATTTTTATATCGATTACATGTTGAAATGATAATATTTTAGACTATTGGGATAAATAAAATAGACTGTTAAAAGTAATTTCATCCATTCTTTTATACTTTTTAATGTAGTTACTAGAAAGTTTTAAAGTACATATGTGCTTATATATTTCTGGGGGGCTGTGCTAATCTAGAATCTAGAGCTTTACAGTCAGTGCTGAGCTGTGACATCTGCAGGGCCCAGTGCAGTGAGCCCTGCTGAGTAGTCAGCTCTTCCAGGGCCCAAGAACCTACAGTCTGCAAGTCATATCTCAGATACCCTCCCCTTAGGTTTAGAATGTCTTCATAAACTTTGAGACATTTGACTTCAACTTGCTACAGTGTTAATTCATATTTCTAGAACCCAATACAATTATCTTAAAGCAAAAATGTATATGTTCTCTTAAAAAAATATTTTCAGAATATTGATCTATAGGAGCTTCACCCGGAGAGGACTTTTGAAAATCTGTGTTTGACTTACGGCCATAGTGGTCATCTTTTTCTAGAACAGCATTTGGCTAGAGATTGAAATTTTGAAGCCAGAAGGAAACCCTCACTAGCTGAATGGGGGAGGTTGGGGCCTCAGAAAAACACTTTTCTCCAGGGCTTTCAGCTGTTTCCAGTCACTGAAGGATGTAAAAATACAAGAAAAACAGTATTTTATTTTTCAGCTAAATTATAAGTGAATTTGTTTCAAAAATGCATTTAAGTCCTCAAGGCCAGAAGTTCATAAAAACAACTCAATTCCCAGTTAATAAGATGCCCACTTCCAAAATTCACACTTGCAGAATGACTAGACCCATCATGTGTCGAAGCCTGTCTTACCACCTGTGGAAGCCAGCTGCTATAAAGTACTCATCATTTCTGGATTCTGTTTGTATGTTGTGCTCAGAAAGAGGTCAAAAGAAGGTGCTAACTTATTCCTGTCCTAAGTTAAATCCATATGCAAGTGTAATCATTCCCAGATCGAAGTCTGCTTATGGTAACTGTGTCAGGACTGTAAGTTCACAGAAACTTTTAAAAGAGAAATGGGGGTATAATGGTAGATGGCAGGCCATTTCAAGGTTATTATTAACACAGTCACAGGAATAAACTTTTCCAACTACAGAGAATAGTTTTGTTTTGTTTTTTGAGACAGCACTAAAGGGACTTGTGGAATTTGGGAAAGCAAGGCATTGTTTAGTTTAATGGTGCAAAACTACCTTGCCATTAATTGATTATCCTTTGTACCGGCTCAGTTTGATCTCTCCACTAGAATAAGCAAAACGAGGTACAGAGAGACAGAAAGTTTATTACAACTTTTTGTTTCTGTAATGAAGAAAGAGGAAACATGCTGTAATTTAATATTGGTGAAGGTTGATTCAACAGACGTCCCAGTCTGCTTGAGAAAATAAGGAAACTTGGAAGGGCACATAGTCTTAGGAAGGTGGTGGGCATTGCCTCTTGCCTTCCAAACAATCCTGATAAGTGTTTCAACTTGAAAACCGATTTCCAAGACTAGACATATCCCTTCTTAGATACTCTGGTCAAGGATACTTTGTCCCATTTCAGCCGCAAATATAGGGGTTCAAAAACTTCCTACCTATCCAGGACTGTCCCGTGTGGAGACTCCATGAACCACATATTTTGTTGCAAAAATACTTTAAGGTATCTCAATTATTCAACAAATTTTAAAACAGTTCTGAAAAATGTGTCTTTGTGCCATCTAGTCAGGAAGCCACAAGAAAGTCTAAAAATAGTCTCTCTACTACATCATGTGGACGGCTTTGGGATTCTTTCTGATCCCCTAGAAAACTATCATACCATAATCAGCAGGCTTTGGCTCTACATTGAAATTTTCTACCACTGGATTTCCATTGTCCATGTGAAGAGAACTTTTATCTTCTTGAGGTAAATGGGCCTTTTTAACTCTGAAAAATCTACTGGGCTGATTGCCTGCCTCCCTCCCAGGTCTAGAGACATTATACACAGTATCAGACAGTTGCATTTATTAGCAGTGCTTCAGTACTACATAAAGTTGTTTCCCTTTCTTGGAGCAAATATACCAGACTCATAGTTGTTTCTAAAAGAGTGTACCATGACCTGTGGCATCATAGGTCGTGTTCTGTCTTCACCGGACTGAATCCTACCTGTCCTTTAAAACTTGGCTCCAGAGGCGCCTGGGTGGCTCAGTTGTTAAGCGTCTGCGTTCGGCTCAGGTCATGGTCCCAGGGTCCTGGGATCGAGCCCCATGTCGGGCTCCCTGCTCGGCAGAAAGCCTGCTTCTCCCTCTCCCACTCCCCCTGCTTGTGTTCCCTCTCTCGCTGTGTCTGTGTCAAATAAATAAATAAAATCTTAAAAAAAAAAAAAAAAGGGGGGCGCCTGGGTGGCTCAGTTGGTTAAGCGACTGCCTTCGGCTCGGGTCATGATCCTGGATTCCCAGGATCCAGTCCCGCATCGGGCTCCTTGCTCAGCGGGGGGTCTGCTTCTCCCTCTGACCCGCTTTCCTCGTGCTCTCTCTCATTCTCTCTCTCTCAAATAAATAAATAAAATCTTTAAATAAATAAATAAATAAAACTTGGCTCCATTGTCATCTCCAAGAGGCCTTCCCCAGCCCCAGCCCCTGGTTTTGGTTAGATGTCCCTCCTGCAGCTTCCCTGGCTCCTTGTGTAGTTATGATATTGCATTTTTTACACAGTATTTAAGTAGTCAGTTTGCCCCTCTTGTCTACTTACAGGTCAGAAACTATGTTTTTCTCATCTTGGTATCTCTAAAGACTCAGAACAATGTATGATACCTGCAGAGTTAATAAATAAGTTAATGTATACTAGATGGATGGATGGGGAAGCCATCAGGGTATAGATTCTAAGCCTTTTTTGTGCCAGGGGTCTCTTTGTCCCTCTCATGTATGGACCCCTACTCAGAATAACATTTTTAAGTATGTAAAATAAATACATGAAAATACTACCAAAAAAAGCAATTGTATTGAAGTACAGTTATCACAATAACTTAAAAAAACAAATTTATGGTATATAGTATGTGCACCTTTATTAACACATTAAATAATGAGATATAATAGAATTAAAATTGTAAATTTGTAGCAATGAGCATAAATAACTTTTTAGTTATCTTCAAGTTTCCTGTGATTTGAAAATTTCCATAGTTTTATAGGTAACAAAATATAGGTGTTACTCATACAACTATTGTTTGTTGCCTATATTCCTAATTGAAGGAAGTACGAAATTATAGTTAGAGGTTAGCAAAAATAAAGATGTCATCTGTTTCCCAAGCAAGTTTACATTACCCCTCCCCCGCTGTCACCGCGTCCACATGAACTCACGTGGACCCATAGATGCCCCAGTGAGGAGGCCCTACTCTTGTGACACCCACAGACAAGGTTAGGCAGCATGATGGTGTGGCTTGGGTGGTGGCAAATGTTACACTAAAAAGATGAGGTTATTTTGAGCTGTTGGGGAGCTAGTGCATGGTTTCAGCAAAGGGGTAATGATCAGGGTGATATACAAAATGTTTGACCACCATCTGACATAGCGACTTACCTATCCAAGCCTGTGCCATCCGTGAACAGCTAGCCAGCTGAGAGTGACCAGTTCATATCAGTCATCCCTAGGAATGTGGCTGGATTAACAAATGAGAGGGATTATTGGGGGGGATGTCTGGAAAATATTAGAGCAGAGGGAAATTTGAGATAGGGAGATCATTCAGAAGGCTTTTACAAGGACTGAGGCAGTGGGATGGGGGTGGAGAGGAGGTAGGATAGGGAAGATTGAGGAAGTAGAATCAGAAGCACTTGTACTAATAGGACATGAGAGAATGAGAAGGAAGAGTCTCAGATTATGTTTCCTATGTAGATTGGTAACAAGATAGGGAATGTGGGAGAAGTACCAGCAAGTCATGGGAGGTGGTTGAGAAAGTAGTTCATGTGGGTACTTGGTTTGAGACACCTGTGGGACCCCCAAGCGGACACATGTCTGGCAGGCAGCTGGACATATGGGTATGAAGCTTAGAATGGTGGTCGGGCGGAATTTGGATTTGGATATAATGAGGACAGACTCGAAGCCATGAGCCTGGGTAACAGTAACAAAAGGGAGTAGTATATGGAGAGAAGACATCTAAAGATTGATCCTTGGGAGCACAGCTTAAAAGGTTGGGAGGAAGTAGAGGAGCTAATGAACAAGACAGGAGTGGAGGGGGAGGGATGGGAATGAGAACCAGGAGAGAATAAACCCAAGTAAGAGAATCAGCTGTACCTTTTCGCCACCCCAGTCCCATTTCTTTGGGGAGCCCCTGGGGTATGTTCTGCTTTATGAGCCACCTGGTGTGTCTGAGGCAAATAGGTCAGCATTCCCTTGTTCTGTCATTGTTCTAAACTGTAAGGGAATGTATGTCTCACTCACAGAAAAGTGAATTAGTGTTTGGTTTAGAAACTTGAAGTTTTCATTTAAAACTCACTTAGGAGGGAAATTCTAAACTGCCGTGACCATCTCTGGCCTAGGCATATGGAAACAGCTGGTCTGTGCTCCTGCCAGCCCGAATCTGAACACCACTGTCAGTCGGCAAGGGTCTCAGATCATTCCCGGCAAGAACACACGAGGTGCAGCTTTGTGACAAAGGCGGGCAGCCGTTAAGGGGCCACCTGCAAAGTGGTGCTGTCCCTGCCCCCAGGGGGCCAGGCCAGGGCGACAGGGAGGTTTGGGAAAGGGGCAGAATGTCCTCAGGAACAGGAACCCCTCTGCTATGGCTCTTTCTTGGCCCCCCTGAGCCCAGAGGTGCATGTTGCCTTTGGGAACCTTGTGCAGTTGTTTGCAGACTCAGGCATGTAAATCCTTCGGACACGCACACGTCCTGCTTAGCGGGGCATAGGAAGTCTGCCTGCACCAGCTAGCCAGGACTGCCTTCCGCCACGCCTCTGTCTGAAACTGATGGTGTTAGTTCTGCCTGTGTCATCTGAAACCTGTTCAGAATGTCATAATCATCCTGGAAATACATAGGTTTGTTTTTATCTCAATCATTTGAGATTGCAAGGAGCTGGTGTGTACTGGGGAGCAGTCTTCTGAGTCGCAGCCTGGGCAGCTGGACATATGGTATGAAGCTTAGAATGGTGGTCGGGGCGGAATTTGGATTTGGATATAATGAGGATAGACTCGAAGCCATGAGCCTGGGTAACAGTAACAAAAAGGAGTAGTATATGGAGAGAAGACATCTAAAGATTGATCCTTGGGAGCGATCAGTTCATATCAGTCATCTCTAGGAATGTGGCTGGATTAACAAATGAGAGGGATTATGGGGGGGGCGGAGCTCTACCACTGGCTTACTTATGGAACCTTGATTAAGTTACGTGACCTCACTGTGCCTCCTTTTTTCATCAATAAAACGGTTTAATAATAGTATCTAATAGCATACATTTGTTCCAAAAATATAATGCTATAATTGATGTAAAGACCTTTCAAGAGTATCTGTCATGGGCTAAGCACTCAAAAGTTTATTATTATTATTACTATTGTTATTATCATAAAGTTAGTTATATCCTAGATATGCCTCTGAGTGCTTTAAAAAGACTATTTGCTTAACTTCTCCCCCCCCACACACACTCCTTCCCAGATATTTTCATTCTGCAGTGAAAGATTTTGGTGATATTAAATATATAGCCAAGAGACCCTGGAATGCCCAGCCCCATTCTAGGTCACAGCCACTGCTCCCCTTGAGATGCCTAAGGGAAATGTTGTACAGGAACAAACAGTGGTGAAGGAAAGTGCAGGAGTACTTAATCTTTACCAGGACTTGGGCCAGTACCCTCGTGCAGAGAATTCAGATGAGCTGCACTTGGCCATTTCTCTAAGTTAGTTAAACAAGACCCTTGAGCACATCTGCCAGTTTCCTGAGGCATATGACTAGGGAGAAACAGAAACAAGAGGATAAATTTGTTCCCGATGCCTCATACTCTGTAGCCTCACCAGAAGAAAGTTGATGCCTCAGGTCAGCTTCTTACTCCAGTCCCGGTTAAGAAAGAGACAAAGCCAGTCACTAGCTTGTCCAGTGCTTTCCATTTGGGAGTGTGTTCTGGCCCTTTACACTTGAGTCACACAGAAAGGAGAGAGCCTCACTGTGCAAGCCTGTTGATGCTCAGTTGTAGCCACTGGAGAGGGGTCCAGTCAGTAACCCACTGGCTTTTCTCCTCCTCCTCCTCCACTTCCTTTGGTGCCTCGAGTCCCACCGCTCCCTGAGGTGCCTGCGCAGGGAAGAGGGCTCTGGTCATAAAGGATTGTGTTGTCACCTCCATCCTCAGCCACGTTTCTTCATCTTTGGGGATTTTAATTCTCATGTTCTCAAGAATGATAATTGAGCCAATTCTGGATGAAAGGAAGAAAGGAAACAAGGTAAATTGGAAAATGAATTTCCTAAACTATCTCCCTTTCTTTAGCAATTCTTCAAGTTCCTAAAAAGCGTTGCTCAGAAAGACTGCAGTGAAATTGTAAAGCTTAGTGACTGCTATCCGTCTGTTCCCAAGAGGAATGTGGTTTTTAAATAACAGAAAAGAAGAGGCTTATGTTACAGAGTAGGCCTCTTCTGCGGGTGCAGGTCTGACTATCCAGGGAAAACAGCAGCCTGCCCTGGGTTCTCTGCAGGGGTGGAATACATGGAGGAGGGTTAGTACCCTGAGCCTGGGAAAGCTGGAGGGAGGGGGGGATGCAAACAGGAAAATAAAGGCAGGACAGGGAGATCTAGCTGGGGGGTACCTAGATGTGCAGGTACTGATTTGACCCCTTGGTAGGCAGCTAGCTGCTTTGTATCTGATCTTTGGCTTCTTTGAGCATAAACAAAACAAGAACAAAACAAAAAAAAACAGACCCAAACCTGTCAGGTGGCAGTTATTTCTGAGAAGGAGAGGAAAAGTGGAGAAAGCAGGAATGACAATTTTTCTGACTTCTCAGAGCATGAAGGAGAAAATGTGTCTCTTCCCTGAGCATCTACACCATTGCTCTGTGGTTACTCTCGCAATGCAGCGGGCTTCCCCTGCGGCACTGCGTGACAGCTCAGCACTCTTTCTAAAGAAGTCGGCTTGTACACGTACTGGGCACCCAGGGAGCTACAGCTCTTCATGGTATGCTAACAGAGGAATCTGCAAAAGCAGCCCAGGAAAGCAGGGGGTCTTATCTCTGCTGCTGTGAGAGCCCGGGGGTTCCCCCTGTGAACCCTACCAGGAGGCGAAGTGACAGTCTTCGAATGCTGGTGCCGTCCTTCATTTTAGAAAACAGTCAACCAGGAATGCCCAGATGGCACTGCAGTGTAGGTTCCAGGTCTCGTTAATAAGTAAAAGTGGTGAGAGTCACCTCAGCGAGCCAAGCGTGAGTGGTGGCTTGAAGACAGGGGCTGTGTTTCACTGTGTATCTGGTTGACAGCTGATCTTGGATCTTCCAACCAGTGTCTTTCCCCATGATCTTCTCGGGAATACAGCATGTCTGTGTGTGTGTGTGTGTGTGTACTATATGATAATAATGTATATAGTAAAGCGCTTTGCTTTAGGCTTAAAGAGTGTATAAGGGGCGCCTGGGTCGGTTAAAGCAACTGACTCTTGATTTCAGCTCAGGTCATGATCTCGAGGTTGTGGGATCAAGCCCCATGTCAGGTTCAATGCTTGGCAGGGAATCTGTTTGAGATTCTCTCTCTCTCCCTCTGTCCCTCCTCTCCCGCCAAAAATAAATACATCTTTTTTTAAAAAAGGAAAGAAAGCATATAATACTTATATATTTTCTGAGCCTGACATATCAAAAGCAGCTTATCAGAAGAAAATATATTTTCTTAAAAATTAAAGTCATGTGGCTGCTTTCTCCTCTGACCTGAGCACAGCTCCTACTGTAGGGAAGAACCTAGACAGATGTTACCCCCACAGGAGATCCCCTTTGTCTTCATTGTCATCAGCAGTAGAATAGCAACTGCCCTTTAGAGTGTTTACTATATGTCAGGTACTTGACACGCTTGTTTTCTGATCTTACCATCTCACACTTTACAGAGAAGGAAACAGGCACAGAGAGGCTAAGAAATTGGCCCAAGATAATAATGCTAATAAATGGAAGAACCAAGATTCCAGTCGAGGCAGGTATGGCTCAGGGCCCAAGCTCTCAACATTGCACCCACTGCACCATTCTCCCCCTGTAACTGCATAATGAACTTGAGCAGTTTCACAGATTATTTTACCATAATAGAACATGAAGGCTTTATGAGAAGCCCTTTCACTCTGAGTATATTAGCCCTGAAATACCATTTACCCCTCTGCTCAGGTGTACGCTCTATCATGAAACAGATTGCCTGAAGACCACTTGAAGAGAGGAAGTTCAATTTGTTTAACCGCCAGGAACTAGTTTATACCAAACTTGGCTATGTGGTGAATTATGTTCTAAGGAGCTTCTCAAATTCAGCTTATCTGTAGGGTTAACAAAATGAATAAATGAATAAATGAATGAATACGTAAATAAAATAAATTAAATAAGTAAAATTAAATAAATAACATTCAAAGACTATGAAAAACTTCCTTTTATTAGACCTGTGATTCCTGTAATGCCTATAGTTCTACTGGATTGTTGAACAAAGAGAAGTAATACAATCAGAGATTTTTTTTTCCAGTTTTATTGAGATATAATTGACACAAAACATTGTGTTAGTTTAAGGTATACAACATGATGAATTTGGTATATGTATATATTGCAAAATGATTACCACAGTTAAGTTTAGTTAACATAATCACTTCACGTAGTTATAAATTTAAATGTCTGGTGATGAAAACTTTTAAGGTCTACTATATTAGCAGCTTTTAAGTATACAGTACAATACTGTTAACTATAGTCACCATGCTGTGCATTAGATCACCAGGACTTATTCATCTCATAACTGAAAGTTTGTACCTTTTGACCACCTTTACCCAATCCCTCCCACCCCTGTAGCCCCCATCTCTGGAAACTACCAATGTGTTCTCTGTTTCTAGGAGTTCTCTTTTTTTTTTTTTTTTTGGTAGATCCCACCTATAAGTGAAATCATACAGTATTTGTCTTTCTCTGACTTACTTCACTTAGCATAATGCCTTTAGGGGCCATCCATATTGTCACAAACAGCAGTATTTCCTTCCTTTTTATGGTTGAATAGTATTCCCGTGTGTGTGTGTGTGTGTGTGTGTGTACACCACCAGATAGAGATTTTTGTGCTTTTTTTCATGTTTATTATTTTAAGATAAGTCATTGAAAGTGATTTTTATTAGTTATTAGCTAAATCAAATATATAAACCTAGGTCATAAGATGGTTTCTAGCATTTCTTTTGTTCTTAAAATAAATCCTCTGTTAGTAATGCATAAAAGCCAGCAATACAAAACGTGTACTAAAACAAAGCTTTGTTGACTCCTTCAGGGCAGAATTCGGGTTTTCCTACGTTGGGCTCCTGTAACAGTACCTCTCTCTCTGCCTATTGTGTTGAAGGGCCAGTTTGTACATGCCTGTGTTTTTCCCTAGTCTGGCAGCTTCTCCAGGGCAGAGCTGTTTTACTCACTGGTGAATTTCAACCACTTAGCTAATACCAGATGGGAGATACGGTTAGAGTCATTTTTAGTGGGACTGCTTTGAATCTGTGAGTTTTAGCAGCAAAAAGTGAGAGAAAAAAACACCCACATGAGAAAAGACAAATGTGGTTTCTGTATGGTGGCAAACTGCAACCATTTGCAGGGACATTTCTGCAGGGACATATCTCCTTAGGGGCACACTGAAAGGTTAAAGGATAATATGTCTGTGAGCACAGAGACCATAGTAACCATAATTCCACCTTACCGCAGAAAACACGTGAGGAAAAGCAAAAAGCAGTCCTGAGAAGTCAGAATGTACAAAAACTGGGAAAATTAAATTTTGTGTTTAATAGAGAAATGGATTACTTAACATGACAGCAATTTGGAAACACAGAATAATTCCCATTCAATAATGTGTACTTCTTATCAAGTCCCATGCATATCAAAGCAAGTGCCAAGGAGAAAGAAACTACAGGAAATAATTTATCTTCTTACAAACCTTTCGATTTAAATGTGCCGCTGATAGCCTGAGATTCTCAGGTAACAATTCCAGTAATTTCCCAGCAGTTATCCCGCCCATGACATGCAGCGCCCTGGAACTACATAGACTGTGAAGAAGGATGTAAGTACAGGTGTTGGGTGTGCTCCTGCCCTTGCTGACCACACTCAATTCTCATAGCCAGTTTAAGACCCTCTCCCTCCAGTCTTTAGCTTTTGTGTTTTCATAACATGGGTCAGTTCTTTTTTTTTTATTATGTTATGTTAATCACCATACATTACATCATTAGTTTTAGATGTAGTGTTCCATGATTCATTGTTTGCGTATAACACGCAGTGCTCCATGCAGTACGTGCCCTCTTTAATACTCATCACCAGGCTAACCCATCCTCCCACCCCCCTCCCCTCTAGAACCCTCAGTTTGTTTCTCAGGTTCCATAGTCTCTCATGGTTCGTCCCCCCCTCCCAATTTTCCCCCCTTCATTCTTCCCTTCCTGCTATCTTCTTCTTCTTCTTCTTCTTTTTAACATATAATGTATTATTTGTTTCAGAGGTACAGGTCTGTGATTCAACAGTCTTACACAATTCACAGCGCTCACCATAGCACATACCCTCCCCAATGTCTGTCACCCAGCCACCCCATCCTTCCCATCTCCCAGCACTCCCAACAACCCTCAGTTTATTTCCTGAGATTAAGAATTCCTCATATCAGTGAGATCATACGATACATGTCTTTCTCTGATTGACTTATTTCACTCAGCATAATACCCTCCAGTTCCATCCATGTCGTTGCAAATGGCAAGGTTTCATTCCTTTTGATGGCTGCATAATATTCCATTGTATATATATACCACATCTTCTTTATCCATTCATCTGTCGATGGACATCTTGGCTCTTTCCATAGTTTGGCTATTGTGGACATTGCTGCTATAAACATCAGGGTGCACGTACCCCTTTGGATCCCTACATTTGTATATTTGGGGTAAATACCCAGTAGTGCAATTGCTGGATCGTCTGGTAGCTCTATTTTCAACTATTTGAGGAACCTCCATACAGTTTTCCAGAGTGGCTGCACCAGCTTGCATTCCCACCAACAGTGTAGGAGGGTTCCCCTTTCTCCGCATCCCTGCCAACATCTGTCGTTTCCTGACTTGTTAATTTTAGCCATTCTGACTGGTGTGCTGTGGTATCTCATTGAGGTTTTGATTTGGATTTCCCTGATGCCGAGGGATGTTGAGCACTTTTTCATGTGTCTGTTGGCCATTTGGATGTCTTCTTTGGAAAAATGTCTGTTCACGTCTTCTGCCCATTTCTTGATTGGATCATTTGTTCTTTGGGTGTCGAGTTTAAGAAGTTCTTTATAGATTTTGGATACTAGCCCTTTATCTGATATGTCATTTGCAAATATCTTCTCCCATTCTGTCGGTTGTCTTTGGTTTTATTGACTGTTTGTTTTGCTGTGCAAAAGCTTTTTATCTTGATGAAGTCCCAATAGTTCATTTTTGCCCTTGCTTTCCTTGCCTTTGGTGGTGTTTCTAGGAGAAGTTGCTGCGGCTGAGGCCGAAGACGTTGCTGCCTGTGTTCTCCTTTAGGATTTTGATGGACTCCTGTCTCACATTGAGGTCTTTCAACCATTTGGAGTCTATTTTTGTGTGTGGTGTAAGGAAATGGTCCAGTTTCATTCTTCTGCATGTGGCTGTCCAATTTTCCCAGCACCATTTGTTGAAGAGACTGTCTTTTTCCCATTGGACATTCTTTCCTGCTTCATCGAAGATGAGTTGCGCATAGAGTTGAGGGTCCATTTCTGGGCTCTCTATTCTGTTCCATTGATCTATGTGTCTGTTTTTGTGCCAGTACCATACTGTCTTGATGATGACAGCTTTGTGATAGAGCTTGAAGTCCGGAATTGTGATGCCGCCAGCTTTGCTTTTCTTTTTCAACATTCCTCTGGCTATTTGGGGTCTTTTATGGTTCCATACAAATTTTAGGATGATTTGTTCCATTTCTTTGAAAAAGTTGATGGTATTTTGATAGGGATTGCATTAAATGTGTATATTGCTCTAGGTAGCATTGACATCTTCACCATATTTGTTCTTCCAATCCATGAGCATGGAACGTTTTTCCATTTCTTTGTGTCTTCCTCAATTTCTTTCATGAGTATTTTATGGTTTTCGGAGTACAGATTCTTTGCCTCTTTGGTTGGGTCAGTTCATTGTTAATTGTAAAGAGTAGTAAAAAGAACTGATTAGGAATGTTGTCCCTGGGTTTATAACCCAGCTTTACAACTCGCTAATTGTTTGAACTTAAGCAACATACTCCCACTAAGACTCAGTTTCCTTTTCTGTAAAATAGGGATAAAATGCCTTCCTCAGAGTGTTGTTGTGAGGACTCCATGAGTACAGACCTTAGCACCTTATTCTCAGTTTTTATCAGTTCATTATTATGTGTTGTGATGGTAATTTGCTTTGACATATGGACATAACAGTAGTATACACTCTTAACCACCATGCTTTGGTGTCCAGTTCTTCCTTTCTTTCTACTTCACCTGTCTGCCCCCAACCCCCACTAGTACCTCTACACACCCCATCCTTTTTCAGTTTCCTGTTTAGGGTTACAGATGCAGAGTCTTCTGTTCAGATCTATTGCCTATGACTTGTAATCTATAGGGACGGGAAGTATCTTGAGCCAGTGTATGTAAAGGCATTCGAATAACCATGTGTTTTACTTGTAAGCCAAGATTTTCATAGAGGGCCCTTCAGTGAATATAGTCTGAAGAAGAATTACAAAAAAAAAAAAAAAAAAAGACCTTACCGCACCATCACTTAGAGATTTAACAATATCTAGCCACTCTAAATGGTTACTGGTCATGGAGGATTGAGAAATAAAATTAGATGAACATATGGGCAATCTGGAATCCTCACTATTAGGCCATCTTGAACACTTTGTGTTAAGGTTCCTAGTACATGCCTTGGGTAGCACATGCCCGAACTACTTGGACATGACTTGTTTCTTGATACCCGAAGCTAGGTGTAGGGTCCCTGGAATCCATGTGTATTATTCCTGCTCAGCTGTCTGACACTTTCATGCATGAGGGAAGGAATGGTGTTTCCCCAGTGCTGAGGCTCATCAAGCTGGACTTCTCAGGAGAGACATTTCAAGTGGTGATTGCCTCACTGAAAAGTAAATGCTGAGTTCGCCATAGAAAGAGTCTCTGAGATGTGAGGCAGAAGCAGCAGCGGGTGCAGGATGGTGATAGTCCTCTTCGTCGGAGAGGCTCTTTCTGCCTGGCCCTCCTTCCGGTTGACCCTTTCATAGTAGGGCTTCTCCCAGGACTTCACCACCAGCTTGTGCTGCTCTGAGGGCTCCCAGAGTGCCTCTCTCGGTGTCCAGGAATCTTCCAGCAGGAGAGTGCGCTGGAGCAGAGGAACACCCCTGACAGCCACAAGCCCAAGTCAGCATTTCCAGATTTTGCAGCACTGTTTCCTACTCTGAGGAAGTGCAGAACCACTGGGCACGATGACTGTTCCATACACTATTTCCCAGATAGAATTTCAAAGGTTCTTGTGGGTAAGGGTAGGACGTGGTGTAGAGAGAACCTAAAGTTATTAGCCCTGTTGGTAGGTAATTAATGCCTGCAGGCAGCTGGTCCTCCCAGGATACCTCAAAGGGAAGCTGTGGCTGGGTGGCCCTGGCGGGAATAGTCACCCACTGGCCGTGAGGACACACCACACCTGAGCTGTAGAGACACTGACCCCCGAAGGAAGGAACCAGGCCACTGCCGGGTCCTCTGGTCTCCAGCAACAGGAAGGACCTCACACTCTGGTACGAGCCATGGAAAAATGAATTTCCGTTTTAAGGCCTTTGGAGTGCCCAGAAATGGTTGCAGTGAGCAAAAACCAGGAGAATGGGAGGAATAAGTGAGCAGCCTATGAGCCACAGATCCTTTGCAGCATTCAAAACTAAGACCCCAGGTGACACCCAGAAAAATCTCTGTGAAGTAATTCATAGGAAGTCTGCACTTCCAGGTTTAGCTGTTAGTAATTGACTCTCTGGACTACTAAGTCACATATTTTCCTCTTTACAGTATTAATTATCCTTTTAAACATTGGTTAAGTCATAAGGGTATTGTAATAAAGACCAACGTTTTTATAAGCGCAGTCTCTCTTGTCCATATTCAGCTAATGGATTTAATGGCTGTTCGAGCAGAATCAGAGGACAGTAACATGTGCCCGTCCTGTCCTCCCACCTTACCTTGACTCCTCCAGCCTCTCGTCGCCATTGTAGCCAGAGTACGTGGCCTACTGTGCAGACCTTATCATGACACTTCATTGTGTGAAGTCCTGGGGACTTCCTCTTTCCCCCACTATCTGAAAGTTGAGCATTCCCATGAAACCTTTTATAAGTTGAAATGGCATAAAGCAAAAAAGCCATCACCTCCAACCTATATGGTGAAAATTTTTCGAGTGTTCCCAGACCCCAAAAATAAGCTCTCGTAGGCTTTTCTGATATCTTAGGACACATCTTGCTAGTGGGTGCACACAGTAAATTCAGGTAAAGCACAGATGCTTGCAGACACAGTTCAAAGCTCTGGTGGCTGGATGTGGAATGGCGTTCCAGGGGGGAGGTGCGGCGGGTGCAACACGCAGCCTCTCTACCTGCCCACTGCCAAACAAACACTGAACACTACTTTCACCTTTAGCCTTTATTCATAAAAGCGAAAATCTCTTTGGATTTCTTTCAGTTGGCAAAAATAGGTACTAACATAGGTATTTCATAAAAGCAAAGCAGCAGAACACAGACTTTGGAAAAGCAGGGGTTACCTGTGTATATTTGTGTGTGTGTGTGTATGTGTGTGTGTGTATCATGAGCAGGTCTAGATCAGTATCCATTAAGGGTCTTAATAATGTCTTCACGGAGACTCTGTCTCCATGCAGCTGCTTGCTCTCACCTGAAGTATGAGTATGTTACCTGCCCACTGAATCAACATGCTCTCCTGCTACACGGAGCCTATTCGTAGAAATGTTACCAGGGTTCTGGTCACTTTTCATCTGCTACATTGAGAAGCCTGAGTCTATCTGATTCATCTTTGGATGCATTCAACAAACCTATTGCATCTGCCTACCATGTGGGTGCATGGAAACGGTGAAGTGTGTAGTGAATGAATGGTCACTAGTCACTCAGTGTTTATGTCTCAGTAACTCGTCCTTGTCCTCACCAGTCATCTCTCCAGTGCCCATCCCAACCTCGATGTACGCAACTTGGCTGGCACGTCCTTTTAGTGACTCATGGGTGATCTCTCACATAAGACTCTCCCTAGATGGGGATGGGTTTCTTTCCATCAGATGCCTCTTAATTGGCTCCTGTACACCATGAAGGTCACGGCCTTGAGAGAGCCATGCTCTGGAGGGAGCCTGGGGACTAGCCTACAGGGCCAGGGATGCGAGCTGTTTTCAAAGCACTGCAGGTTGCTGGTGTCATGTTTGTGTTGGAAGAGGAAAATGTTTGCTAATGAAATGTTTTTGTCTTGCCTTTTAGCTTACATTTTACTATGGAACTACAGATGCTTGGTGTCCAACGGAATACTATGAAGACATAAAGAAAGATTTTCCAGAAGGAGATTTTCGACTCTGTGAGAAAAAAATACCTCATGCTTTTATCCTCCATTTTCCCCAGGAAATGGCTGACATGGTAGCTGACTGGCTAAAGGATGATCTGTCTAAAATATAAGTACTGACCTGGAAACATCACTGACAGATAATACATAGCAGCAGTGCTGTGCCTTCTCTTACTAGCTAGTAGTATCCTTAGTCGGCAAGTGTTCATTGTTATGTTTGATATTAGAAGAGAAAAACAAAAAAGAACCTCTTGGCTTACTATCAGCTCCCAGCTAGCTCCCCATACTACCGGCCGAAGTAAACACAATTGATGAAATACACCACAGGTTTAACAGCACATTTTCCAAGACTCAGGGAACACAGTGATCAGTGACCTAAACAAGACCCCTTCCTTATGTTTCCGTGAGATACGCCAGTGGCACCATGCAGTTGATATTAGCAGGATCCTTGCAGACAAAAGGAAGTCTAAATTTAGTTGATTTTAATCCACTTACCATGTACAATAGGCTCTCCTAGAAGAAATTATGAAACACCTACTAGAAAATGTGAAAGAGATCAGTGAATGTGAAGTGTAGAGTCAGATATGTAAGTGTATGAGATCATGAGGACACACAGTCCAGTAGCAGGAAGTGATGAGTAGTGGATCTTGGAAGTGGACCTGGGTCTCCCTTAAAGACAAGCTGAAGATCAGCCCAGACTAACTTTTTACAGGTCTTGGCTGAGGTCATCGGAATCAGGCTGGATACCAGCATGGCCTCCGTCACCTCCCCACTCCCCCTCCCTCCCCATTCCCACCTTGCAGCATGTCATGAACCACAAACAGAGCCGACATCAGTGGGGGAGGCACCACGTGTCTGCATCTCCAAGAAGTTCCCCCAAGGAGTGAGACTTCCTGATCTTCCTGCGTTAGACAGAGAATAAAGTTCACCAGACATTGCTTTGGCGAAGGAACCCGGTAAGAGTTGTTGAAGAATCCTGACTGCCTCCTGCCACAAGACAACCAGCAAGCTCTGTGCTGAGCCCTAGCCTGCCAGGTTGTGTGCTCCCTGCAGGCTCCTCTCCTGCAGGGCCAGGATGTGGAGGCCCTGGGTGTCCCAAAGCCAGCCTGTACCTGTCTCCTGGAGTTGTCTCTGCTGTGATTTTTCCAAGAAAACTACATTGAGGACCAGCTATGAGCCAAATACTACGCTAGGCATCGAGGACCGAGTTCTTAGCTATGTCATGATTTTTTCTTCTGAAAATCTTCCAGTAATTTTTGAGAGGGCATCTTTCAGTCGCTGAATAGAGAATTACCATAAATGAGTTCTACATTTCTGCCTTGGCTTTGTTAGTTGGAAAGAAATTGACTACTGAACCAAAATAAGCCATAATGAATTATGTAACTTCACCTTCTCTGGATGCCTTGAGGTCCAGTAGAGAAGAAGCTTGTTCTCCAGCCTAGAGTAGGCTCATAATATTTCTGCCTTCCCTAAAATGACTCAATCCTGGGACCCTAGGGGCCAGTAATTCCCACTGACAGCAGTGCTAGTTGACAGTTGATCAGAAACATTCAGTTTTCTCCTAGAGGAGACCCCTCATGGTGTTACCATTCCTTAAGAACAATAGAATGTTGTCCTTCCTTTCAAAGCCTAAAGCCCCGATGAAAGATCCCGCTCTGATATGCTGCCAACCCAGTGGTGAGTGTTGAACGAGTTACTGTCCCTTGGCATGGCTTCTGCATCCAAGCAAATGACTTCTCAGAGGGGAAGAGCCAAGCCCCAGGCCAGGAGTGCTCTTGGCCCTGGAGAGAAGCCAGGAGACACACACTGGCACAGGGCTGTACACAAAATCCTGATCAGCCTCTGTGTGGGGAGGCCTTCTGGAAGTCTCATTTTAGAAGCTTAGGATTCATGGCTCTGGAGTGCCTTGTGTATAGGAGATGCTCAGTAGTACTGACTTGAAGCATTCGAGCAAGTGAATCACACCTACTCAAAAGGATAACACCACCCCAGCTTTTCTTTCTGCATTACTTTATTTTACTCCGTATTTCACAAGTCTACATGTATGACATTGTGTCTTATTTTGGTTTTTCAGAGCTTAAAGAAATGATATAAAGTAAAAGATATGGGCTTTTTCTGTTTAGCATCTGATCACCAAATGAATTTGCAAAATAAATGTTTTACCAGCACTTAATGACTGCCTGGCCTGATTTCTGTGTTGGGGGAGGAGGGTATAATCTCAGCAGTCCTCCTGAGTTAGACTCAGGCCAAAGTCTCTCTGTTAAACTGAAAAGCCATTTTCTCAGTACGTCTTTTAGAGAAGGAAGATTCCGATTTTAGGAGATTGAAGTTCATTTTATTTCATTAGGAATTAAACAAAACACTAAATGTTCTCATGCATATGTATGAGGTGATGATACGGTATAAGAATTCTGGAGGCCTCATCATCTGATTTTTAGGCAACTTTCTCTAATTTTCCATGCCTCGGTGTCCTCACTTATAAGATAGGATTAATAATAAAGCATACCTCATATTGTTGGAAGAATTAAGTGGGATGATAAAATTAAAGCATTTAGTACAATTCTTGGCCGAGAGTATCTTCTCAATAAAGATTGGCTATAATAATTATTATCATTATTAAACATCATCATCATAAAAAAGAAAAGACTAAAATTGATAAGCAGTGGATGAAATTCATTTTCCAGAAGCATTTCTGCCTGTATGTACCAGTCAACCACACGGATTGTCCTTGTCAAAGATTTAGCTTCATAAGGGTTTATCTAGTGCTGAGTGAAAAGTCTAAGCTGGAGTCATACCCAGTGCCCACAGGTTGTTCTCAGGCTGCCCCGGGCCAGGGGACAGAGAGGATTTCCAGAGGCAGCTCCCATGGCCCTCTGGACTCGTGTCCGAGGTGGCTAGGGACCTCTCACCATCCACTTCTCCACCCAACCCTTGGAGAGCCAGGGACCTCCAAAGGCTTGATTGCTCTTCACCCTACATTATATTAAAGTTAATTCCATATTTTTTTTAAAGATTTATTCATTTATTTGAGAGACAGCTGGCGCAAGTAGGGGGAAGGGCAGAGGGAGAGAATCTTCAAATAGACTCCCCACTGAGGGCAGAATCCAACAAGGCGCTCAATCCCACAACCCTGAGATCATGACCTGAGCTGAAACCAAGAGTCAGACACTTAACCGATTGAACCACCCAGGCGACCAAAATTAATTCCATTAAAGGAGACTAAAAAGACATGACAACTTAATGTAACACTTGATTCTGGATCAGATGCTTTCTTATAAAAGAAAACATTGTTGGGACAGTTTGCACAACTTGATCGGGGTCTACAGATGAGCTAGGAGTAAGAGATGAATGTTAATTTTCCAGCTTCAGTGGTTTGTGAAGAGAATGTCTTTATTTGTACTAAAGACACACTGAAGTTTCTGGTGGTGATGAGGCATCATGTCATTTTACTCCTAATGGTTCAGAGAGGAAAGAAAATGTTCTTTGTACTTGGCAATTTTTTTATAAGTTTGAGATGAGTTTGAAACTTGTAAAAGCAATTTTTAAAAAGTCACCATGCTCTCTCCTGCATCTGTCTCTCATTGCTTCTTTTCCAGAAAGTAAATTTCTTCTTCTAAGCAGTAAGTGGAGATCTGAGTTCACATCCTGGATCTGTCATTTACTGGGTTTGCGATGCTACATTGGCTTAGCCTCCCTGAGGCTCCCCTCCCCCCATCTTGTTGTCCATGAAAATACTTGCTTTCATTTGGGGATGTTAGAATGTTAGATTTGGGGAGGGTTTTTGTTTGTTTTTAATGGGGCTAACTGAGGTCATGCATAACAGCATCTAGCACCCTGTCTGTCTTATGGTAGATGTTCTGTAAAATGGTACCTGAAGGAAAGTCTAGCAGACTTTTGCTGTCTCTTCTCTTTGGTGCAGCGGACAACCCAGTGATGTTTCAGCTTCGACATGGTTTCACCCAGCCTGCAACTTGATTCTTGCAGTCTTAGCATTTCTGGTGCTTTTGGGGGGGGGGGGGGGGGAAACAGTTGCTCACCTGGCTCAGCTTTCTGGCCCCAGGCCATGCAGGCCTCCCACATGCAGCGCAGGATGTTGGAACATCACCTTGAGGACCTTATGGTGGATTTAGAAAAGGTGCAGGAAGCAAAACATTTCTTAACCTGAGACATCATCTTTGTCCTGGCCTTCTCTTGCAGGACAGAAGAGGACATCCTTGGGCTGCTCCGTCCCGTGGGAGGTGGGGTTTAAAGAGGCGTCAGTGGCTGGAACTAAGTGTGTCCTGTGAACAGATCTCTCTCCAAGGCCTTAAAGCGGAAGCTGTCCTGCAGGAGTCCCTTTCCAAAGGGGCTGCGATTCCTGCGAGTGAAGGCTCCGGTCCACGGGGGGAGCCACTGTGGGACACGGGTCTGGCCTCTTCCACCAGACTGAAGGCTCTGGTTTGCTGCAGTCCTGTGAAGAGGAAAGCCCTAGAGGGAGAGGGGAGGCGGCTGCTCCTAGTGCCAGAAAGACAGGGAGAGCTTGGGTGATGTGGGAGAGAGAAGAGAGCCCACAGAAAGAAGCTGCTGCCCCCCCCCCCCCCCCCCCCGCCACCCCGCACTTTCAGTGTCTCAGTTAAGCCTTGTGGTCCCGTAGGCCATAGGCTAGGGCCGTACTCAGTACAGACCGTCACAGAGGGGACAGGTAAGTGACTGGCTCAAGATCTCACAGCTACTGAGAGGCCGCGGGAATTCAAAGGCAGCCTCTACTCAAGAGTCAAGGCTTCCTCCCCTTTCCACGGCACCGTGCTGCCTCCTGGAGGCAACCGTGGCCGCCCAGCAAGAGCGGAAGTCTGGACGAGGGAGTTGAGGGAAGGGCAAATGCGGGCCCGGTTAGCAGGCCCAGGGTAGAATAGGTAGTTGGTAACAAGGGAATAGTTTTAGAAGAATGAGGGAGAGAACAGGGAGGGGAGCATGGGGGGCGCGGTGCATCAGGCAGCTGATCGCAAGGAGGAAGGCCTGCCTGCAGGAGTCAAAGCAGAGGCCGCTGAGCCTCATTGTGACCCTCTGCGCTCCGCCGCAGCTGACTCGGCCTCCAGGTGCTGAGCTCTCCGACCACACATGTGCTCTGAAACCTTAGGCGTCCACAGCTCCAGATCAGAGCGTGCCCGTGCCCCTACCCTCCCCCGCCCCCAGACACGGCCCCAAGGGCCAATAGCTCCTGCCTCCTAGCGTGGCTCCCTCCCTCTGAGCCCTCAGGGTGCCTTGGCCTTGTCTCTACTGGAGTACTTACCAGATACTGCTGGAATTCTATTTTTCCAATCTGCCCCTCCCACCCCCACCGCCAAACTCCTTTCTGCCCTTAAAAGGAGAGTCCTAGGACATGGAACTTGCGTCTTGTCATCTCCATGTTCTCAGGGCTTACAGAATAGGGCCCGCCGCACGGAATATTCAACAAGCTTTACCTAACTCAATACAAGTTTCTACCATACCCGATAGTCAACCTCTCAAGAAACACAATTCTCTCAGTTGGTCAGACTCTCAGGGAATCACATCTCAGGGACTCTGCGTCCCTCACGACTGAATGTGTAAATGGAAATGGGAGGTGGACTAGCTCTTTTATCCCTGAAGCCTTTCCCCAGCTGAGCCGGGCACAGCCGGGGCAGTTAGACTTGGGGACATGGAATGGTGGCTTTCTGGCACTGCGGAACCACAGAAAGCAAGGCCCCCGCACTTCGTGGCCATTCTTGTCCCCTCCAACTGCAGTGGTTACTTCCATTCTTCCATGGTCAGAAAGCCTCTGGAGTTTGAGTCTTAGCAACTACCAAATATGCAGTTAGTATTTGTTGAGCGCTAACACGGTGCAGCACCCCAAGTGGGAATTACAGCCACAATACATGAGACGGGGCTTTCAGAGCAGAGCGTTTTCATCTTGGATTGCATTCCTCAGACATTCTGGCAAAGGGGCCTGTGCTGACCTCCCTACGTTGGGACAGACTTCCTTGCTGGGTAAGTCTATGGGAAAATTCCTCTTCCCCGGGATGGGAATGTGACCCGGTGACTGGGCATCCATTACAGCCAGGGGTGCCCGTGCACCTGCAGGGCCTCCCTCCTCACAGAGGGACCAGAATCCCGTCTCTGCAAGTCCAGCCTGCACCGGCTCCACACCACAGCTGGGCCTCCTCCTGCTGGCACTGCCGAAGGGCTGCACACCTGCATGCGATTAGGACTGGCAGACACCCATGGCCTCGCAGTCCGAGGCTGCACGCTGGTGACACGTTGCAATGGAGGAGTTCCTCCCCAGATCCCCCCTCCTCCCGTACAGAAGAGTGTGGGATCTGCCGGGGCGCAGGAGCACGATGCACGCACAACCAGGTCAGGGGGGCACCAAGCCTGGCAGGACAGCAGGTGGCACGCATCCGCCTCGGCTGCTGGGCAGGGACAGGCAGAGGGCACGCAGGGCGGGTCGGGCACACCAGCACCCACCAGAGAGGGCGCAGCGGGCAGACAGCACCTCCCATTAGCGTCTGTCACTGTGGACCGTGGATGCTTGCTCGCATCAGTGTTCGGGGACGCGGATCAACGTCTAAATGCTACCCCTGACTTTCCTTTCTCCCCAAAACTGCCCCCTGTCTGCTGACTCTGCATCCCCCTCACCACGGAATGCCAGGGTGGGCCACGTGGAGACCGAGAAAGAGGAAAATGAAGAACCGACCCAGGATCCTTATAAACAATCATGACAAGACTTCACACTCTGACGGCAGAGTCTGAAATCTTACACTTGAATGTACCTACCAAGTGAGTTACTTGAAAGGTGAACATGATTTTCTTCCAAAGAAAAAAGACTCCCTTATTTAGTAGTAATGAAATTAAGAAGCAGAAGGGGAGCAGACTTTCTTGGTCTACCTTTCGCCAGAGAGAGACAAACGTGACCATGGGGACTGGCATTGACCCGCGGCAGGAACAGCCGACGTTGCTCTGCAGGAAGGGGGCTCCCCCTGGCCGCGCCCATGTCCCAGAGGAGGTAATTCTGGTACCAAATCATTCCCGTCACCTTCCCCATACAGCTGCTCTGTCGCTAATCCTCTCCCAGAAGTACAGGAGGAACAGATGAAATAGCTTTCTCCTTCCTGTGTTGCAGGAAAAAGCTGTGAGTGGCTGGTCCTCTCCCGCCCGGTCTGGGAGAGGTCCTGAAGGATGCGAGGTGGTGCCACAGAGCGCAGGTCGCTGGACTCGTCTGAAGAGTCCTGAGCAAGAGCGGCCGCGTTGCTGAAGCAGCTGCAGTTGCTGTTGGTTTCCCTAAAATATGTAACAGGCCCTGCAGAGGAAGCTGCCGCAGTTAGGCATTGCTGTGGCTGTGTGGGTCGCAGAGGCCTCCCTGTGCAGCCTCAGAGTGGGGGTGCTCAGGCTTTGCGGCCTGCTGTGTATGGAGCAAAACCTTTCCACTCGGACTGTGTTTGCAGGACAACGCTCACTCGCGACACATGGTGGTGCTAGTTTTCTAAAGCGAAAATGCTTTCTGCTGCATGTTGGCCCCTTCACCCCCGCACCCCAGCTTGGATACCTTCCCGTGCAGTGGCTTCCTGCAATACGGGCTGTGCCGTGTCCTAGGGAGCCACACCGGTCACGAAGACCCGAAGCACGTGACAGCCGAAGCTGTTTCAAGGGGGAGCGGTGGACATAAAGACCGACAGGCCCAGAGCTACCACGGAGCCCCGTTTCCATGCAGGTGTCCTACCGCCTAAGTGGCCGGCTTCTGTTCTCAGTGCGCAGCAGTGGGAGCAGACGACCAGAGAAAGGCTGAATAACAAGGCAAAACACAGTTCTCTGAAGGCCAGCCAGGAGCAGGTTTATCAATAAAATATTTAATCAACTTATCTGTACAAAATATTAAAATGGTTAATGTGAAGAGCATACAAGAGCACGTTTAACAAATATATACTGCTATATAACTGTCAAGAAAAATAGAGATTGCTGTTTTACAGTTCATTTACATTCCAATATGTACAATCTATTTAAACTTGAGAATACATATACACAGTGGGTTTGTACCTGGCCTTGCGCTCCCTGCCAGCCGGCCTGGGCGTGGGCAGCACTCACAACATCAGCGGCTGCTGCCCCAGCCACCCCGCGGAGCAGAGGGGAGATGGCCCGGTCTCCAGCCCCCAAGCCTCGGAGCTCTGCTCCGGCCAGACCAGAGCTGGAAGACTGCCGACAAGGGGATTTCAGCTTGCATTCAGTGAGTTTACAATTCTCACCACCTGCCCCATCTTACTGCCGAGCTGAGCTGAGAAATAGTGGGTATCACTGCGAAAGGAAAGGGACTTCAGGCCCCCAGAATAATACATTCTGTCTTCAGCTGCTGGAATGTGCGTATTGAGCTGTGATGGTATAGCTGTCACTTTGAGTTTTGCCCATTTCCTTAGAACCACAGCATTGGCGGCAGAGTCAAGGGACTGGCTAAGAGGCAGGCGCCCGTCTTGCCGGACGACGCTGCCCACGCAGAGCCTGCACAAAGAGGGGCATGCCGTAAGCTGGTGCCCGTGTTCTGCGGCAACCTCCTTGCTGAGCAGGGAGCCCGATGCGGGACTCGATCTAGGGACTCCAGGATCATGACCTGAGCCGAAGGCAGTCACTTAACCAACTGAGCCACCCAGGCGCCCTTGATAGGTATTTTTTTTAAAAAAAGCTTCCCAAACTTTTCTGAATCCCCTATTCTCTGATGAACGGCAAGTTGCAGTCAGTATGCTAATCCTTCTAAAAAAAAAGATGTATTAACTTTTCATTTGGGGCGAAATACTTCAGCTGAAAGACCTAAAGTGACTCAGTTATGATTCTTTGTCACAGAAAACACAGAAGCTCTTTGCACTACTGTCAAAGTGGACTACAAAACAAACCACCCCGAACAACAACCACAACAACAAAACAGCCGTTACTGTAAGGAAGCTTATGTTGGATCTGTGACTTACCCGAGGTGGAGAAAGCCAGAGAAACTCCGCCTTCCAGAGTCTCTGTTCCTGGCTTGGAACCCTCGAGGATTTCCCAGCCAGAAAATACATTCTTGCTTTCTCCCTGAACATATATCATCATTTTCTAAACAGAATGCTGAATGGCTGGCTTTCCTCGGACTCTGACAGGCCCTGACCCGGAAATGTAAACTGCAAAGAAAAATAAGCCCTGTCTTGCAGGTGCACCCCATCCTCGAACCAGCCTGCTCATCTCAAGCCATGCTGCTGCTGTCCCGAGCTCCAGGGCAAACCTGGGACGCGTGTGTCATCTTCGGCCCTCGGCAGCCTTCGGTCACTCGGAGACAAGCACGCAGACCGGGAAAGGCTTCCCCTGCACGTCGTCAGACTTGCTTCTCAGACTCCCTGGGCTGACAAGTCCAGGCTAGGGCTGCCCACGCGTGAGGTCTGCGAGAGGCCAGGCTCGCCGGGAAGCCGTGCGCGGACAGAAGACGGCCGCACGCCGTGTGCAGGTGCACCGGGCCACCACGCCCCCTCCCATCCTGCAGCCCGGGGACCGGCTTCAGGGGCTGGTTAGCCTCTGTGCCTCAGATGGGTTTGTGTTTGCCTCCAATTCAGCAGGACTCCCACGAATAAGCCTCCCAGGGCATCTGCTTTCTGTCAACCACAAGCACACCTCAGGACCAGAAGGTTCAGACGAGGTTCTAGATTCTGGCCGCCAAGCGGCCGAGCAGGGTGTAGGCTCAGCACAGGCATCCGGCCCGGCTCTAGCTGCAGGAGCTGGGTGTGGTCGCTGCCACCGCAGGCCCGACGGAGCAGTGCGGAGGCGACTGTGCAAAGAAGGACAGCCACCGGCCCACCTCCTGCCTGGCCAAATCTCCAGCTGCCCCGGGGCCACGCTCCTGTTCCCCGACGGCTCAAAAGATGGTGGAATAGAGACGCAGAAACCAAGCAGCCAGCCACATCCCGGCAGGTCTGTGCTACCCAGCGGCAAGGTGCCTGGGACTCGCTCGACCATCAGAAGCTTGTCCTTGTTTTTCTCAACGACTTGTTTCAGCTTCCTATCACCGACTTAGAGCAAGGAGAAAGTTTCTGCACCACAGCTCTTACCTGGTGGGCCTGTCTGGAATGCAGAGCTTCCAACCTGGCGGAAGGAAGTGCTCCCTAGACCAGCGTGTGAAGCGGTCCTGCCAACAGACCCCCTGACTACAGAAACACCTCTTTGCAGAAGTCTCCGTACACACACACACACACACACACGTACACACACACACGTACACACATTCAAGTGGGGCGGTTCCCTCCTGGGTACGTAGAAGGCCCCAGACACACCAGTGCGGCTCAGACACACCTCAGAGGGACCCAGTTCTCTCCCATCTCATTCCCAACATCTTCCAACTTGTCAGCTGCCTCTCTTCCCTTCCCAATCCAGACCCCTGAGGGGACAATGCAGGTCCTTCCCTGCCAGTGACAGATGGCTGCCTTCCAGACCCTCAATCCTCCCAGCCCACTGGGCACCTGCCTGAAGCCTCCTGGCCCAGGCCCACTGAGAGGGCCCTGCTTTCTGAGCCCGGGGAGGCTTCTGCATCCCCACCGACGCACTCTCAGGAGATCAGCGAGGCCCCCATGATGTTTGTGACCCAGAAACAGCTATCGTGCTGGCTCTTCTTCTCACCCCGTTCTCTGGAGACCAGATTCAAGCAAGGCAAGAGTCTGCCTTTTTCTGTGCACAAGCTCCTCTTGGAAAGAATTCAATTTTTTCCCTGCTTTGAGAAGAAAATCAGTCTATAGTCCTGGGTTATTTTCTGCTATGAGTTTCAATAAAATTACAAACAGGGTAAATGACTTGGGGAATTTGGGTTACACTCTGATTACATCCACAGGGTGGTCCGTACTCCCTTCAGCACTGACAGCAAGGTCCCCGCTCCTGCTGACACTTCCGGGAGACTGTCCTGGGAGCAGTCACCGCACCGGGTTTGCCAAATTTGACTCGACATCACACAGTCCACGCTCTTCTTTTCCCCATGCCACTGCGGTAGTAAGATGGCGGCACACTAGGATGAAGGGGAGTCCGTGCGTAAGGAATGGACAGAGCTCAAGCTGAGACAACAGAGCCCGACACCCCCTCGGGAGGACATGACCCTGCTGCTTGGAAAGCCAGAATTCAACCAGGCAAGCGTTTGGGCATCGTGTCTCCCTTAATACAGAAGCCTGGCTTCCAGCAGCACTGACCAGCCTGTCTTCGTGTTTAGCAAACCCAGCACCAACCCCCTTGGGCCTCAGCTGGCCCGCCCTGTGCTCTCCAAGCAGGGATGCCCACCCTATTCTCTAGCAGGAAGGAGTGGTTCACATGGTCTCAACCGAAAGTGCACAAGTCTCCCCCAACAAAATGGAAAATTCGCTGGACTTGAGGAAGACTATTGTGGTGGCCCCAGACCCAGGGGGCCCTGAGTTGGGAAAGGGACGCTGCCTTCGCTCACAGTGCTGACACGCTTTAACCCTGCTTGCCAGCAGCTCTCCCGAGGGTGGGGACTGGGGCTTCCAGCTGAGTGACTTGGCCCCACACCCCCCCTGCCTAGAAGACAGTCAGTACAGGGCACTCCCAGCTGCGCCGGCAGGATCCTTCTCCAAATCCTGGCAAAGCGGCTCGAACCACATCACAGCAGCAAAAACACGTCTGCCTCCACGTGCAGTGGCCCTTCTGCTGTCACTTTTACAAAGTGTGACACATCTTCTCCGTTCACCTACTTTTAACTCTGAGATGCCAGAGGCCCAAGCAGAGTTGTGGCAGGCACAGGTCGTCCCTGGGGGCGACAGGCAGCTCCAGAGCAATTCCCGGAGGCATTGCTTCTAGTCAGTAAACAAGGACACACTGAGGACATCTGAGATGATCCGAGGAACTGTCACTGCCCATGGACAACCCCCACCCTGGATGCAGCCGGGACCTCCAGATGCAGGAAGATGCCTACTTCCTACACCACTTACAACACAACTTGGTAGAAGGAGGTCATCAGGAAAAAAAAAAAAAAAACCACAGAGAAAATGGACATTTTTTTTCCTGCCACAAAAAGCTCAGGCTAAATCAAAACAGGTCTTCTCAAAACTTTGTTTTTCCGAGTCACTAAAAAAGAACCAAAATGTTTCCTTTTGTCCAAGATATTAAATAACCTAGAATTTCTTCAAAGTATAGCTAGTTTTTTCATTAACTCCCTTTCTAAAACTTCAAATACTACAACCTTTAATATTTTAGTGTCATTTTTTTATTCTTCGCTATGACAGAGCAATCACCATGCAATTATTAAAAACAGTTTAGAAAAGCGAAGGTTCTCTGGCAAAATCCATAAATGTAAGGGGACCACAGGTCACTGAAATTGGGGGGAGATGTACCATAGCTGCCACCTCGGGAATTTTGTGTGTTTTAACCTAAAGAGACTTGCATTTTTTCATTATTTATGGCTACTCAGATAGCCACAGCATATAAATTCACATTGTAAATGTATTTTCTTTTCCTTCAGGGGAATTTTACGGGATAGAACGGACTCAGGTGGAGCCCTTAAGTAAAGTAGCTGTATCTAAATTCTTAGTATTCCTCCCTCTTGAATGTTTAATCACTGAGAATTAAAATTTGTATAACTCATCTGGACCTTAGCATCCAAGACAAGAAGATGGAATGGATGCCTTTCTCAGGGACCCCAAAGGTGAAAGCCCAACACAGCCTTAAAGAGGAGTACTCAGGAGGGCTGCAGGGGTTTTCAAAGAAGCCCTCGGAGCCCCAGACAGGTGGAATCCAAATTGTTTCTCATCCCTCTCTCAGCCACTTACACAAGGCCACAAAGGACTCTGGGGCAGAAATGAACCAAATAAAACAATGTAGGCTGGCATGTTCTAGCTTCCCTAGATAAGGACCAGCAGTCCTACCATCAACAAGACAAAAACAGGACTGGGGGAAGAGGCTTCCACCTCTGCCCTCCCCCCTGCACCAAGGCTCCGTCCTTCTGAAGGGGCCACAACAGCCAAGCTGCAAATGCCCCTCTACATTGGGGCGGGGGCGGGGGGGGGGCTTCCTCCTGCTCTGAACCACTGGGTTGTGGGGAGCTGAAATCTCACAAAAGCACTTTTGTGTAGCTTCACTTCCCGTTACTATCACACTGCCAAAACTTACAGCAACAACACAGTGAAAGCGTGTAAAAGCCAACACAGACTTGATAGCTAAGCGCAAGCACATGTTGGCCCATTCTGAGCACACCATTTGGAGAGGGTTGCGCCTACCTGGCAGACAAGCCTGAGTCTTCTGCAGAAGCCCGCTCGCCCGCCCCGAGACGCCTCCCCGCCTCTTTCAAAGCCCTACGAGCCTCTTTCCCAGCTCCTTAGCAAAACCTCCTGGCAGGTCTCTAGGAAAAGGCACAGCTGCCCGCCTTCCCCCATTCCCAGCCACTGCACTAAGCCTCCTCCTCAGCACCCCCCACGGCACCGCCACCACGTTGAACTGCCCAGCCTAGGAGCTTCAGAACCTGACGCGTGCCATCCCCCCCAAGTTCATATCAGTTCAGACTGGCAGTTTATAATCTCTCCTCCATTTCACTCCCCCCCCCAAAGAAAAACATTTTTTCCCACATTCTAGATCATCCCCAATTGGAACTGACTTTTTTAAAAGGGTAGTGCTGACCTTTGCAAAGATCTGGGTAGCTCCACCATGAATTCTTTAGGACAAATGTTCCCTTTCAAAATTGAAGGGGCACGTTAGATTTTTTTAAATTAAAGAATAAACATGCCTTTTTGCAGCGGTTCCTTCCCAGAGTAAATGCAACACAAACCTTGGGAAAGGGCATGACAGCCGTTCTGTCCATTCCAGGTGCAACACCAGGCACTCAGCCACCCAGCCGGGCGTTCCCCCACACTCAGCCACAGACAAAAACGGGTGAGATAAAACTCCAGTACCCCCATTAATTCATCCATTCTGGAACCCCCAATTCCCTAACCCATTTCTACCCCATTTAGTGCCTGTTATTGTAACGTTAACACAAACAGCCTCCTCTCTCCAAAAGGGGGCGGTGGGTGCGATGGTGCGTTTGCAGAGTGAGTACGCATTCGGTAGCGTCAGGTCGTCTCTTGCCAGGGCTTTGGGTGCTGCCCAAGGTAAATGTGTGCATGAGTGAACGAGTGTGTGCGTGTGAGTGCTGGTGTGAGTGTGAACGTGCGCTCGCCCTCCACCGTGCGGGCCCGGGGCCAGTGTCCGATGCGCACCCACGCTCGGCGGCAGACCCCGGCCGCAGCTGCTCTTCAGCAGGGGGTCCTGGGTGGCGCGGCCGCCCCCTCCCCGGGCCCGCAGGCTACCTGCAGCCGCACGCCTCCACCACCATGTCCTCGTACTGCTTGTAGACCACGTTGTTGGCCGCGTCGATGTAGAGGATGCTGATGGGGCTGAGGCGCGCCGGCACGCAGCAGGAGGCCGGCGCCGCGTCGGGCGCCATGGAGTTGAGCAGCGTCTGAATGATGGCGTGGTTGGTGGGCTCAAGGTGCGAGCGCAGCGGGAAGTCGCAAACGCCCTCGCAGTGGTACGCCTCGTAGTCCAGCGGCGCGATGATCCAGTCGTCCCAGCCCAGCTCCTTGAAGTCCACGTGCAGCGGCCTGCGGCTACAGCGGCTCCGGCCCCTTCGCCCGTGGCCCCGGCCCGCGCCCCCGCCGCTGCCCTGCGCCGCTCGCGCCCCGGCCAGCGCCGTCCGCCGCCGCCTGCGACCGCCGATGACCGCCGTCGGCGACCCCGTGCCGGGTCCCGGGTCGGGCGGCGGCTCCGCCGCCAGCGCGGCCCCGAGCGCGCGGGCCTGGGCGCGGATCTCCCGGAAGAGGCTCCCCTTCCTCTGCGTGCGGGAGGAAACGACGAGCAGAGCGCGCTCTTCCGCCGCCGCGCGGCCCCTGCCCGGTGAGCCGAAGCCCAGCAGCCGCAGTGCCAGCGGGCCCCGCGAGGGACCGGCCACTGAGCGCAGCAAGAGGCAGAACGCACGGGTGGCGCGCGGCTCCTGGCGGTGGCGCCGCACGGCGTCTGCCACGTCGAACGCCTCCCAGCGCGCTCCGGCCAGGGGCTGGGCGGCCCGCGAGTGCAGCAAGCGGGGCGCTCGGGCGGCGCCGGGGCACGTAGACAGCAGGAGCAGCGGCGGGGGAGTCGCGCCGCCAGGGCCCAGCTCCGGGGACTCGCGGCGCAGCACGCGCAGCTCGGCTCCCACCACCTCGTCGGTGTCGGGAAGGCTGGACACGTCGAACAGGAAGCTTTGGCCGGTCTCGCCGGGCGATTCGTCTGCAGGAGTCGGGCAGAGACAGAGAAAGAGCGCCGTGAGAGCGGAGAGCGGAGCCCGCACTCCCTCCCGGCCGCGGGGCCTCCAAACTGCAAAGAGCCCCACTGCCCGGGATGCGGGAGCGAGCCCGCGGCAGGCGGCGCCCGCCCGCGGGTCCCGGCCCGGCCAGAAAGCTGCCAGCCTGGCCCAGAGTAAAGGGAGCCTTCGCCCTGACTATTGATTATCGGGACCGGGGCTTCGGTTCATCGAGCCAAAGTTCTGCCACCGCGACAGCCCACGGGCATTCACTGACCGCCGAGCCCCGGGGCCAGGACCACACCCCTACACCCGATGACACTACAGTTCTGCTGCCTGACCCAGAGCCACGGGTTTGCGGGGCCTAGATCGGAAGCCAGACTTTCGGGCGGGTGGCGGGGCGAAGGCCGGGTGGGCGCCTCAGAAGTCCTGAGCCTCTTCCAGGGTCCGGAGGCCAGGCCGAGGTCCCGCGCTGGGCCGGGACTGCTCATTATTGCCCTGCTGAGGCCACGAAGTCCCGGCTGTGCGAAAACGGAAAATTCGTGCCCCCTGAAAACTTTGCTCCTTGCGCTACCTCTCTTCCCCAGCTCAGCCTGGACATTCCTGCTGGCCACCATCTCCCGTGCAGTCTGGGCCTTGCGTGCGAGTCGTCCAGAGGGGAACGCGTCAGCGGGGCTGCAGACCCTCTGGCGCATCCAGCCTCCCGGCTATGCTGAAGGGGAACTAAGGCCCAGATAGGGAGGGGCCCCGGCTCGGCCCAAGGTCTCCTAGCGGTGAGCGCTGCTGCTGGCGATAGGAGACCCCTGGTTTAGCCTCTCCCTGCTTTCCGCGACCTCCGCTGGAGGAGGGAAGGCGGCAGAGGAGGGCAAGGAAGCTTCTCTGAAGGGTTGGGGGCAGCCCCGGACTGCCTGCCTTGCCGCACTGAGGTCAGCGGCTCAAGGACGTCTCGCCTCCAGGACCCACCGATCCTTTGGCATATTCTTTCCCTCCGTTATGCCTGCTCTCTCAGAGTTTGGGGGTTTTATTTCTGGTCGTGGGCACTTTTTTTCTATTGGGGCTCAGGAAAAAAAAGTTGAAATTCCACCGAGCAGCAGATAAGGAGCTCCCTTTGAAGAGGGTCATATGGTTTCGTTTTGCCCCAAACTCGGAGAGACTGTGCAGACTGCCCCACCACTGGAGATTTGCTCACCCACCACTGCCGCCGCCGGCCCTCACCTCCTGAGGTCCGAAGTCTGGGCTCTGCCGGTGGCTTCTGGGGGCCTCAGGTAGCCCTGCTCCAAGTTGAACCACAGAGTGGAGAGAGAGGGAGGCCCAAAGTGCTCCGCAAGTGCGGCCTCCTCCCTGCCACTGCTTTCCCCCAGGGCTCCCTGGAGCACTTTTCCTGAGCTTCCCCTGCAGCATCTCTCCGCTCCAGGGTGCAGCCCCCGCAGGCCCTCCTTCCAGAAGGAGGAAGGAAAGGTGCCCTCAGAGCCTTGCCAGCCAAGCAGAGCTCCACAGGAAAGGTTTAGCTCAGGTTGAAGCTATCAGTAGGCCTGACTCTACCTAAGAAAGAGCAGCTGGTGCCTCTGCAGCTCAGAGTCCTGCACACCCATCTGTCCTCTATCCCGTGCGCCCACACAGCAGCCTCAGGGCTGGGGCCTTCCCTGGCCCTGTACACCAGGACTCAGGCTTGGTAGGAGTACCCCAGCATCCAGTCCCGGGGGCCTTCAGAGAATGCTTGGGACTTCCCACTGCACCGTAGGACCATCTGGGCCCAGGCTGTCCCAGCACCCAAAACAAAGCAGTCTGTGTGTAGGCATCGTGTGTGTCGGAGGAGGTGGGTGATTTGGTTACTGCACCACCTCTACCTCTTTCCCAGGCTAGGGTGTGGGGTGTGCGGCCAGCAGATTCTCCCAGGCTCGGCCTGTCTGCTGCTTCCCTTCCAGCCCTACTCCCCTTTCTTTCCCTCCTGCCTTCCATGCTGGGTCTCTGACTGGATAGAATTAAGGCCAACATTACTTGCATTTCTGCCTGAAATTAGTTAAATTTTCCCTATCTGTCTGCTTTAATGACTTCAATAGAGATTAATAAAATCCAGATGACACACAGCAACCACCACAGTCATACCCACGTCCTACCTTTGAAGGACCCAGGGCAGAGTAAGGTGGGGTGCCTGCTCTCAGCGAGGCCTGCATTCGGGCAGGGGCTCACTGCCCATCCTCTCCTCCTCTGGAGCCTGGAGTTCTCCACCTCTGGCTGTCCTGGGGGGGCCCAGGCACCCGTAGCCCCACGGCTCCACCCTGACACAGAATGCCCAGAGGGGACCTCCGTGTACCTGGTGATGCCACCAGCCTCTCCTGGGGCCATTTACTTCAGCCTGCCTCTTTCCCTCATTCCCCTGAGTTCCCCCCAATTTATGCGGCCCCCAGGAGACTAGAAGCTGCAGAGTTTGCTGCAATGCAACAGCCGCGGCCACCACCACCATCACTGCGCCGTCCCTCTCGGCCCGGGCCCCTTCTTGCTTCCGATCCTGCCGCTCCTCGAGGGGACCCGCCGGCCGGCAGGGCCAGGGCAATCCGGCGGAGGGACGGGCTCAGCCCCGAGAGCTGCCGCGTCTCTCGCCACAGTCCAGAGGGTTCGGGTGCGTGGGCCTCGGCGGAGTTTCCACCACCTGAGGCTGGGGCGTGGGGGGGGCCGCGCCCCGAAGGGTCTGGAGCTGGGGCTCGGGCTCTGGCGGTGGCCTCAGCCTAGGAGCGGACAGGACGGACGGGCGCAGAAGAGGCGTGAGTACCTTGGTTCGCCTGGTCTGCGAAGCCGGTGATTGTGTCCGCGCGGCCGTGGCGGCCAGAGCCCGAGGTGGAGGCGGCGGCTGCCCCGGCGGGAGCCCTCCCGGCCAGGTTCCGGTAAAGCGACATCATGAACTGGTGCGGCACCACCGAGCCGTTCCTGAAGCCGGAGCCGGCGGCCCGGCGCGCGGCGCGGGCTCCGGGAGCCGCGGCGGTCGGGGCAGCGGAGACGCCCGCAGCCGGGGCGAGGGTCCGCCCGCCGCCGCCGCCGCCGCCGCCCCCCGGACTCCCGACCGGCCCTGCCCCCGCCGCTCGCAGCACGGCGGCCGCTTCGAGCCCGTCGCGGGGCCGGCAGGCGCTCAGCAGCCAGAGGCACAGCGCGGCGGCCGCGCTCAGGTCCATGGGCTCCGTGGGCCAGGCGGGCGGGCGGCGCGGGCTCCGTGGCTCCGGGAAGTCCCCCGGCGCCTTTTGAACATAGTGTTTAATAATGGGGGAAGTGTGCGCAGCAAGTCGCGGCCCCCCCTCCTCGCCCACCCCACCCCCGCCCAACGCCCGGAGCAGCGCCCCCTGCTGAACACTGGCGTGGCAGCACCGCGCCCCCCACTCCGGCCTAACGCGGAGTCCGGGACAGGAGCCTCCTCCCGGCGCCGTAGCGCTTCGCCCCCACTCTCGCCTAGCGAGTGTTAACCCGCCGGAGGCTCCCGCCGCAAACCGGAGCCCCGCCTCCCTGCCCCACGGCGCTGCGAGCCCCCGCCGCCCACGCCGCGCCGCAGCCAAACGCGCCCTCCGGAGTTCGAGGCTCCGAGGCACCGCGCGCACCAGCCCAGCCTCGTCCCCACTCCCCTGCGGAGGAGCAGCACCCGCCCCCTGCCCGCTCCGGTTCTGCGAGTGCCCGAGACGCCAGAGGTGGGGCCGCGGAAGGGCTCGGCCCCGCCGGTCACTGCCGGGCCCTCGGGGCCTGGACGCACCGAGAGGCCACCAGGGCGTCCGGAGGCCACCGGGGCGCGCAGGGTTGCCACAAAGGCGCGTTCTTCATCAGCGGTTCGAAGGCTGCCACAGCCTCCAAAGACCGGAGCGCGGGGCCGGAGCGGGGGTGGGGACCCGGAGGGAGGAGAGGGCTAGCGGCTGGAAGGGCAGGCCGGAAAGACAGATGGACGTGGATCGACAGTCGGAAAGTAAAGGTTTGGGCGCAGAACGTGCGCTTAAGCTGGAGCCAACATCTCAAAGGAGCGCGGGAATCGCGGAGGCAGCCCCGGGGTGATGGGGAGACTCCTGCGCGGGAGCGGCGCCCCGAGTTCATTTGTACGTACGTCGAAAGTGATAACCTTCCGCTCTCCTTCTAGGGGGGCCGGTCAACGGAAGCGGGCTACCTGGTATGTTGGGGCGCGGCCAGAAGCCGGGAGGGCGGGCAGCTGAGAGCCCCAGGGTGGTGCCTCCGTACCTCTCTGGCCGCGGTGATGGGTGATGGGTGGAGGGGACGCCCAGCGGCCACGGCGGCGGCACCCCGGAGCGCACTGGGTTAGGGTAGGGAGGTGGTTGACCGGTATTGATCTGTTCAGCTCCACGGCAGCCCGACATAGCCCAGTGCGGGAACATCCAGCGGGTGGACGAGGTCCTGGTAGGCAGAGGGCCTGAGCCAGACAGACCCTCGAAGCAGCGCAGATGCGTTCTTTATCCTTTAAAATTTCATTTACTACTGAACTTGAAATCTAGACGGTCACTTTGAGTGGGTGACCAGCGTCAACACGATACCATAGGACCCAAAGCTGAGGGAGTCCCGAGTCTCTCCCGGTTGTGCCACACTGGCCCTCGGAAGAGGCTCGGCCCAGGGAGCTCCCGGGCGGATTCCAGCCCAGGCTCGGTGTTCCTCTGCACCAGACGCTTGGTCCGGAGCGAACTCCTCAGTCATCGCCATGTGGGCCACCTCAGAGACGCCATGGCCCTCTTCTGGGCACTTTGGTCCACCCATCACCACCGGGGCCGTGTGGGGGCAGGAGAGATCTGGCCAGGGGCCACTCCTCCTGCACCCCAGGCCCATCCGGTGGGCAGAGGAGAAAGAGCTGAGATTAGTGTGGGAAGGTGTGGTTGGGAAGGGCAGTGGGAGGCTGCCACGACAAGGGCTGCATTAACCCAGCCTGCTTTGGGGACTGAGGATGGAGTGCCAGGGACAAGGCTTTGGCCCCAGGTCTCCCTCTCTGGGTAGTGCTGCTACAAAGGGCCCTGCAGAAACCTCCAGAGCGTGTCCCTAGAGACCCCACCCAGGGGTCTCCAGCATTGCCGGTGCTGGGGCCCTGCTGTCTTTCTCAGCTCCTTCGCCCTACAGCCACAGGGGAACAGTCTCAACTGATTATGATTTGCACAAACACCCTGGAACCCTGGGCTGAGGTCAGTAGTGCAAGTTCTAGTCCTGGCTTTGACCTCGTAATAGCAAGGAGAGAATGGAAAGGTGCTGGCACAGACGTGGCATAGCGTGTGCCAAATAAACGTGTGTGGATTATGTGTGATTCCCCTGCCCTGAGGCAGTCCTTGGGCTTAGGAATTAGTACTGGCTTGGAACCCTGCGTTGCTGCTGCCCCAGTGGGAGCAGGGCCACTTAGCTTCTTTGAGACCAAATTCCCTCATCTGTGCAATGGGAGGATTCTCGCCTCGGGGAGTTGGTGTGTGGCCAGGCTAACAGGCTGGCATGGAGGAGGCTCAGTAGCCTTGCCCCTGACCCGCCCTGCACCCGGTCTGTTCTGGGGCCCAAGGGTGATGATGGCCCCAGAGAGAAACAGCTCGTAGGCCCTGGAAAGGCTCTGGAAAAGACTGCCTGCCTGCTGTCTGTGCTTGAGCCAGGACTTAACCACTCTCACCTGTGTTTCTTGTCTGTAAAGTGAGGTCATCATTCATTCCTTCGTCATTTATCCATCCCCCAATTCAGTCTTTCTTTCCAGTAAATACTCACTGCCAGTAGCCTTCTCTGTGTTGCTGGTCCAGCGATGCACAGGTCGGATGCATGGGAAACCAGGGCTGGGGGGCTTTCCGATCAGGAGCAGAGGACACCCTAGAGCTGAGCCCAGAGAAGAGGGGGGCACAGGGCCGCCTGGGCCCCGTCTGGCTCCCTGTCCTTCCCCTGAAATGGTGACAGTAACCCTTTGTTCTCTGAATGCTGGGCTCCATGCCATCTGCTCAGCCTGCCCCGTGTCACTTCATTGCCACCGCTGCTGTCTCCCGTGAGGTAGGGATGGTTATTCCCATTTCGTAGACAAAGACGGTAGAGCTACAGAGAAAGTCAGCACCTTGCGCAGGGTCACCTGCTAAGTGGCAGAGCCTGGATTCACCAGCTGTTTTTGCCCAACCCTTGGCTGCCCACGGGGGAGGCAGGCATGGGAAAGGCTTGGCCTGTAATATCCTCCCCAACCCGGTGAACAGGCAGAGGGCCCTGCCTTTCCTCTCTAGCTCTCTGGAAAATTCTTGGCAGAGAATAAACTCTGTTCCGGTGCAGGTGAAGACCATGAGTGTCACCCTGGGGACTCCTTCGTGCCGCTGCTGCCGGCTAGGAGCTCACAACATCTGCCTTGGAACACATCCTGTCCTCCCGGCTTCTGGGCCACAGAGCTCAGAGCAGGGCGGGCTCGCGGGAGCGTGTGTTCCAACTGCTAAGTTTCCATGATGTGACCTGATAGCCTAGCGGGTCAGGCCCACACACATGGGGCCTGACCTGATCCCTGTCTCTGGATGTCTTGGGGCCCAGGACTAAGTATCTGTCTGCAGTGAAGACGGTGCCCTCCCACAGGAGAGAGAAATGTGAGACCAGCAGTTTCTAGTCCTCCATCCCTGACTCTCCATCCCTGTGAAGCTGAGCAGGTGGCCCTCGGTGGGCGCACAATGCCAGGCTGGACCAGGCATGCTTGGGCCTCCTCTTGGGGGATGGGGGAGCCTTTGGGGCGGTGGGCCGGGCAGGAGGGAGCTTGCACTCCCAGCCTGAAGACCCAGAAGTCATGTTCTTCATGATGCTTTCGAAGGGGGTTTCCTCTGTCCTCTGTGTTGCCCCAGAAGTCACTGGGAAGCTGTGAATGAGGCCCTGAGGCCGGTGCAGGAAGTTACAAGAGGGCTGCAGAAAACTTCTCACTTCCGCTCATCAGTCTGGTGACCACTCCCCGACCCCCCGAAATCCAGACTCCAGCTGTCTCCCCCTCAGAGAGAGGAGGTGAGACTGGCTGCAAGGGGGGAAGAGGGGTAAAAGCAGCCTGGTGGTTGGGGTGGGTGTTCACTGACTGGGGTGGGCAGGAAGGATCCCCACATTCTCACCTCCGGACCCTGCTCGTGGAGAGCACTTCGCTGGTCCTCTGTTCCTTGCAGAAGCTGTGTGCTTTCTCAGAGCACCAGGACTCTGGTTCAGGTCACAGAATCCCAGAACCCAAAGGAACATTTTGAGTTATTTGGGCCAACGTTCCACACCATACCTGAGTGATGACAAATTGTGTACCTGTAGAGATGAGAAGCCCCCTCTCCCACGCACCTTTCTGGGAGTTCTGAGCGTGAGCGAGTTCTCCACACTGCACCTGGGATGGCCACAACAGCTCTCAAAGGGAGGTCACATGTCATCTGGAGCACCAGCCTGGCACCCTGGGTCGACACCCTTTAGGAAGTTACATTTGACCCTTGAACAAGGCAGGGGCCAGGTGTCATCCCCCTACCCCTGCGCAGTCAAAAATCTGAATTTGGCTTCTCGCTCTCTCACAACTTAACTACGAATAGCATACCACGGACCAGGAGCCTTGCTGATAACATAAACCATCAATTTTGGTTATCACACACGTTTTGTATAGAAAAAAGCAAATGTCATTGAGAAAATCGTAAGGAAGAGAAAACACATTTACAGTACTGTCCTGTGTTTATTGAAATAAATCCAGATATAGGTGGACCCATGCAGTTCAAACCCTTGTGGCTCAAGGGTCAGCAGCTGTCCTGGATTCCGCCAGCTAGAGCCACCTAGTAGTGACCTTCAAGCACCAGGAACTGCACCAGCCCCAGATGCATAGGAGCACGGAGGTCCCTCGAAGATGGCCTGCTCCACGGCTTCTGCTGTCCACAAAGAAGCCAAGTCTCTGGGAAAGGAAGCGATCAGTGCTCTGTTCTTTGGCCTTGAACCATCTGGGATGGCGGGTCCCTTCTGTGATCCTGTGCCTTTGCTATCCATGCAGCTCAGCTGGTCTCATCCCACCTGCGCCTCAGGCACCCTGTAGATGAGGCAGATGAGGGCTCAGCCTCTGCCCTGTCCACCAGGCAAGCCAAGCATTATTCTGGAAGGGTTCTGGGTCCCTGCAGCCAAGCAGTATTTTGGAAGGTAAAATAGATGCCCCCTGACTATGACTGGTCGATGCTCCTGAGAGTCTAGAGACCAGAATCCAAATCCAGCCCCTAACCTGGGGCTGCACGTCCCTCAGCCCTTCCTGGCAAATGCACAGTGAGGTTGACAATCAAATGGCCACCGTGGGTCCAGCTGTGAGAGGTGGAGAGCCTGTGAGGGTGGGGCCCACTGCCGGGGACCCAGCCAAGAGCCTTCCTCAGTCTGGACCCACCATGGCCCCTGGCCTTTGCAACTCAAAGCTGGAGAGAGGGTTAGTGGTGAGGAGGCAGGGCCCAGGGTGAGCCTGGGGTTCTGCCCCTGAAGACAGTCTCCCTGGGAGGGTGTGAAGGGAAGATGGTGACCAAGGCCCACAGAGGGAGCCAGTTACCATTGCATCCGGGCCTTCTGGTCTCTGCAGCAGTCCTCTCCCCCGGAAAGACCTGGGCGGAGGCTGCTTGGGTGTGGGAAGATTGCGGCAGGGCTCTGGCTCAGCCCCATGTCTGATGTCCCCGGCTTCTGGCGGCGTCAGGCTCCCAGGAATTTTCCATGCTCAACCCAGGGCTGCCTCTCCCCAGGTTCCCGGGGAACGGCTCGGCATCCACACCGGGTCGACGGCAGCCTGGCCTTGGGACCACCTGCTCAACCTGCCCCCTGGGGCCTGGTGTGCTGAGTGGGGGAGGGGAGGGGACAGAGAAGAAAGGAGTGGGTGGCTTCTTTCCTGGACGTTCCACAGGGGATCTCTCAGAGCTCTTCCTTCCCCTTGGGACAAGGGGTGAAGGGCTGGTGGACACTGCCATCTGCTGGTCACTCATTATAACAGCATCACAGTGTGACCAAACTCCCCCCTCCCCTCAGATTTACAAAGACCAGGACCGCCCTGCCAGTCTGGGGGAAGACTCTGGAGCCCCTGCCCCGGACCACAGGCCTCCACTGAGGTCAGGAAAGAAACTACAGTATGGGGTCATGATAAAAAGCTGGCTTCCAAACCACCTTTGCAGTGCACTAGCTTTGTGACCTTGGTTAAGTTAATGAACCTGCAGTCCTCCATCTCCTCATCTTTAAACGGAGATAGGGATTCCTACCTGTCAGGGTGTGCCAAGGTGTAAAGGGCATAAAGTAGGTAAAGTCCTTACCACAGTGCCTGGCTCAATAAATGGTGGCTTTTATTGTTTTCTGGCCCAGTCTCAGTTTAACCAGTTGGAAGGCTAGTTAATTTAACCTGTACGTCCAGCATCCTCTGTCTGGCCACTGTCTTTGAGATGTTTCCCTTCTGTCAGCTTGTTATCTTTGAATATCAGTAGTCTGAATGTTCTGGAGATTTTCTTGGAGACCTTTGTAGACACATAAGGTTAAAAAAAACCCAAAACTCCTTTTGGAATTAAAAACAGGTACTCTTAGAATATCCAATGATTTGGGGGTGCCTGGGTGGCTCAGTTGGTTAAGCGACTGCCTTCAGCTCAGGTCAGGATCCCAGGGTCCTGAGATCGAGTCCCACATCGGGCTCCCTGCTCCGCGGGAAGCCTGCTTCTCCCTCTCCCACTCCCCCTGCTTGTGTTCCCTCTCTCGCTGTGTCTCTCTCTGTCAAATAAATAAATAAAATCTTAAAAAAAAAAAAGAATATCCAATGATTTGGAATGCCTGGTCCTTTAACCTTGGTCATATAGGAGCCCAGGATTTCTGTTGTAGACACACAATGAATAGGGGACCACACTGTCTTCGTCTGGGAAGACGGGGGCTGGCATGGGTGAGGAGCAGATTTGAGGAGCCAGATGTGTCCCCCAGTCTGGGATGTGAAGCCTCCAAGGATGAGGACACTGGGACCAAAAAGTGTCATGGTTCCCACAGCAGAGTGTCTAGTGGGAGCATCCTGGGGCTGACCTGGGGACCCAGTGTCACCAGGTTGGGTGGCCTCCCTCGGGTCTTCTGGCCCCACGAGGCAAAGGCATCTGTGAGATCCGTCTGCAAGAGACAGTCTCTGAGGCTGCCCTGAAGAGGAAGAAACTGGTTACAAAACTGGGAACTTGGCCCTAGGCCATGGCCACCCCCCACATGCTCCCTGCTTACCTAGGTAGCTGATCCACCTCTAAGTAATACCTTAATTTAGGGCAACACCCCAGCTGGGTTCTGTCCTCCCAGACTTCCTTCCTGGGTTGGATAAAGAGTTGGAAGACTCTAATTAAAATGCTTATCCTGATTGCTGGGGACACAAATCAGAGACTTCGGAAAACATTGGGTGACAGAATCAAAATCCCAAAAGCCACCAGCAAAATCATGGCAAATTAAAAGAACAGTGAGACACCATTTTTTCTTTACTTCTCAGGTTAGTAAAACCACAGAAGATAAAACCTGTTACTGGTGAGCAGTGGACAAGCGGGCATTCTGTAGATCCTTGGCAGGAACGTAAGTTCATAGGTTTTCCAAGAGCAATGTGACAGCATCGACATTTGAAAGAAGGAAATGCTTTGACTCAGCACTTTCATAGGAATTTAAGTTGTCATGGGTATACTCACACAAGTAAAGATAAATACACAAGCATTTTTAATATTGAGGAAATCGCGAAAACTGGAAATTACCAAAATGGCTTTTAATAGGGTCATAATAAAATAAATTATGATACACCCTCACATGGATTGCTCTTCCCCCATTATAAGACTGAGTTAGATTTCGGCGTGTGGCATGGAAAGATGCCTGCAATATATGATACTGAAATGCTAGGTGGCGAGAGTAGAGGAAGAGGAAGGAGCCTCCATCCACACAAAAGGTTCAGGCTGCACTGATGGATGTGTGTCTGTCCACCTGTCAGTCACCATCCCACCCAAGCTCTGTACCCCAGCCCTCTTCTCTCCTCGGGGATCTCTCTTACTTCTTTCTCCTCCATCTAAAAACAGATGCACATTGTTTACATCATAAAACAATAAATCGGCCTCGGAGAGCTTCATTATTAGATATCAGTATAAAGGAATTCCCTTGTAGCACAGACTGCTAAGCTGAACTGACAGATCAAGGCAATAGAATAGGGAGTCCAGATCACAATGTTTGCAAATAATAGCGTTTGTGAGTATTTAGAATACAACATAGTGACAATTCTAGTGGAAGAAAGGACAAATTGTTCAAAAAAACTTACCAGTGAATGGTACTGGATACTTAACTAAGTATTTGGGGGGGGAATGACCCTTATCTCATGACATAAACCAAAATGAATTCCCAGTGACTCAAAGAATTGGTTGTGGAAAATATATCTGGAGAAAATTTGTGACTATTTATATAGTCTGGGGTAAGGAATACTTCTCTAAGTATAATTTCATTGTAAAAACCACCAAGAGGAGTGTCCAGGGTGGGAACTACATAAAAATCTTAAAACCTGCATGTGAAAAATGCAAAAAACAGAACTGACCTTCGGAAAATTATCCAACTCGACATCGCCAATCATGAGAGACGCTGGCATCCCGTGCCCCGACTGACCACCTGCATGGAACCCTGAGAAATCACTAGACAAATACCAGCCAAGAAGCAGTCTGCACAACTGGTGTGGATGCCCCACAGATGTCAGCATCAGGAAGACAGGAAAGCCTGGGCACCGTAGAATGAAGGAGACTAAATGCACACGAGGGCATGGCCCTTAATTCGATTCTTGCTTGAAGAGGAGGACAGGGGAGCAGTTGTGAAGAAAAGCCATTATTGGGACAAGTGGACACACTGGAATATGATCGTATGTTAGGTAAGAGTAATGCGTCCCCAGGGCGCCTGGGTGGCTCAGTTGGTTGAGCGACTGCCTTCGGCTCAGGTCATGATCCTGGAGTCCCGGGATCGAGTCCCGCATTGGGCTCCCTGCTCGGCAGGGAGTCTGCTTCTCCCTCTGACCCTCCTCCCTCTCATGCTCTCTGTCTCTCATTCTCTCTCTCTCAAATAAATAAATAAAAATCTTAAAAAAAAAAAAAAAGAGTAAT
>NW_023270305.1:8519016-8738336 GCF_011800145.1 Mirounga leonina | reverse complement strand
CGCAGTTCCTCTGCTAGGGCAGCCCCACACCCCTCTCCCTTTCCGGGGCTGAAGGACTTACCCCCTCGCTGCTGCTGGGAGGATTGAGTCTCTGCTCAGTCCTCCCTGGGACTTGTGACTGAAGAGAGTGAGCTGCCTCACCAAGGTCAGACCCCTCGGGGGTGGCCCACAACCAACAGCTGGCCTCCTCCTCTCAATTCAGGAGGACCTGCCCCGGGTTGGGCCCCTGCTGTGACCTTGGCACTCAGCCCCCTGTGTCCAGCCCTGCTCCCCTGGTCATCTGCGGGTTCCATCTCGAAAACCCAGCGTGGGCCTAGACGAAGGGTGTACATGTAGGGTATGAACCAGTCCACTTCTCTGTGAGTTTGAAACTTTCTCAAAATAAAAACTTAAGGGGAAAAATAAGTTAAAGACAAACGGGATAATACGTATCAGAAAAGGTTAGGATCTTTCATATATGATGCATTCTTACAAATCAGTAAGAAAAAGACAAACAGCCCAATTTTTAACACACGCAAAGGAAATAAACAGGAGCGTTAGAAAGAAGCATTCTGAGACCAACAAACCGGTGGAAACATGTTTAACCTCACTAGGAGTCAAATACATGTCCTTCTAAAACAAGAAATATCACTTTTCCCTTAACAAATTTGAGAGGATTGAAGGAAATGAACCCAGGGCTGGCGTGGGTTTGGGGACGAGCTCTGTGCCCAGCCTCCTGGGAAAGGTCTGGTGGCCGTTATCAAAGCCACTGAAAGCTTTGTGTCCCTGTGTGTGCGCCCAAGTTCTCCAGACTTCGGCAGTCCTTTTCCTTTAGCATCCAAACAGAAAGGCTGGATTTGCCGTGCCCCAGGCAGTGGGGGGTGTCCTGGAGGAGCGTCACAGAGCAGAACAGGATCAAGGCAGCCCTGGGACGCCACCATCCCAGCAGCGTCCTTCTCCAGCTGGCTGGAGTGCTCACCTCACCTGCCTCTCCCAGAGCTCACAAGTTGCCGACAGACAACTCCTCCCAAATGTCCATTACTTTTTAATACAAAAAGATGAAGCTCTTTGTCTTCCTGCTCTTCTCCCCATCTCCTGAGACCTTCCTTTACTCAACAAAGGACACAGAGACTCACCAAAGTGTTTTTTGACACATGAGCTGAGCACTTTGCTCCCAAACGGCCTCCTGGTGTATCTGGCTCAAACAGCTAGCTAGCCTTGAAAAGACCACCCAATCATCTCCTGCCATACACCCCACCTTTCCATCATATATCCATACCTTAAGGACTGGACAAGTAAGTTATTGTATATCGGTACATGGCATCCTAAGTAAAGATTTAAAATAATGGTTTGGGAGGTAATTTAACATGGAAAAATGTTTACAGGGTGACAAATGAAAAAGCAAGTTACAAAACAGTACATCCAGTAAGATTTTGTATTGTTTAAAGATATATATACATACATACATACATATATATATGTATAGAACAAAATGTCAAGAGAGAAGGAACAACAAAATGTTCATGGTTGTTATATCTGATATAGAATGAATGGTGAATTTTATGTCATTTTTGCACTATCCATATTTTCTGTATTTATTCTGCAATGATGAATTAGATCTATACAACAGTTCTAGAAGATTCCCTGCTTGCCTCCTCTGCTTCAGAATCATGCTTCTGGTGAAGGATGCCTCACTCACTACCCCACCTTGTCATTTCCATCCTGAGGCCCACCTTGACTCTGGCCTCAACTTCCTAGAAGAGTATTGTTCGTCACACCCCAGTCCCCGTCCTGAAATACTCTTTCCTTTGTTCATTCTGTGAGTCCACTCACTTCTCCTTTGGAATAAATGTAAACTCTTGGGCGTGGCACACAAGGCCCCCCAAGGGCAGGCCCCACATGGTGTCTGCAGCCTCCTGACCTAGCCACCCCTGGGCACGCCCTCCTCCCCAGCCCCAAGGACACTGTGCTCTCTGGAGGCATGTTGGCTTTGCACTGCTAGCTAGGACACACTTTATGTCTTCTCTCCCTCCTCCTCCTCCTCCTCCTCAAGCACCCCTTGAACAGTTTCTAGTTCCGGCCTTATGTAAGTGCTTTACAGCTGTACCAACAAGAAGCCATTGCAGAAAACCCCCACTTAGAGTGGTCTAAGCACTCGTGTAAGGAGAAGTCTTGACACATCTCAAGAAAGAGTCTAGGGGCACCTGGGTGGCTCAGTCGTTAAGAGTCTTCCTTCGGCTCAGGTCATGATCCCAGGGTCCTGGGATCGAGCCCCGCATCGGGCTCCCTGCTCCACGGAAAGCCTGCTTCTCCCTCTCCCACCCCCCCTGCCTGTGTTCCCTCTCTCACTGTGTCTCTCTCTGTCAAATGAATAAATAAAATCTTAAAAAAAAAAGAGTCTAGGGCTTGTATGATAGTTCATGGGCCATCAGGTCCCCATCTTCAATGGATAAGTCCCAAATTCATGCCTGTACTTCACAGCCACAAAATGGTTGCTGCCTCTCCAGCATCACATCTCCTTTCCAGGCAGAAGACAAGGAAGAAACAAAGAGTTTTCTCCTAGTAAGGTAAATCATCCTCAGGAACTTCTATATATGTGGCCAGAATTGTCACATGCGCCCTCCTAACTGCAAAGGGGGCTGGGGGTATGAGAGTTTCACCTTTCCAGCCTCTGTAGCAGTAAAAGTTGAAGAGGAAGGGTGCTGTGAATGGCTTCGGGGTCACTAATCTACAGTGCTTACCATACATTTCCTCTCATCCCAGTCATATTTAGTCTCAAGCAGTGCTGTGAATTAAAGGTTTCCATTATGTGTGTTTCACCAATAAGAAAACCCAAAGCTCAGAGACAACATTCACATTTTTCATGACCCAGGTCTGGAACCACCTCCTCCGGGAAGAGTTCCTTGTACGGCCCAACCCCAGGCGGAGTTAGTTGTTTGTCTTTCCCTGTGCATCTTGGGCCTGCATCCATGTTGACATCTCCAACTGTTCCTGAGTGATGTATGAGTCCCCCAAGGGTCTTCTGCATCCTCAAAGCCTGGCAGGGTCGCAGGCCCAGAGCTGTGGCTGGGAGCGTTTGCTGAGTAACCAGGGAGGTGGTGGTCCGGCTCCACTTGGGATGCCTAGACCCCTACAATGCTAAAGCGTCACTTTAGAGGACAGAGAAAAATCAGCAGATCCCCAGAAGACCCACCCCACCAGAAACAAGGGAGTGTTAGTGCATGATGCGGCCAGAGCTCGGATCAGACTCCCCATGGGCTGCAGACTGCACTGCCCCTGGGGCCCAGGGACTTTCCTGGGGTACGGGGAAACTGATGCCTGCAGCATTCCTCCAGGGCAGTGTGAAGGGAAATTAGAAGATCCTCTGCAATGTGGTTTGCATTATTGCAGCTTCAGCCATGGAAGGGGCTCCCTGAGTCAGGCAGGAAGCAGAAAATATCAGATTTAGATCCCACATTCCGTGCATTGTATACAATTATCCACTGGAGCCACATAGGGGCAAGCAGGACCCACAGACACAGAAAGTGGGATTGCTCTCAGGGACCGGGTTGCTCTGTTCTGGGGAGCCAGTCGTGTTCTTGGCAGGCACCAGGAGCCCCAAGTGCCCCAGCGCTGTGCACTCAGGAACCCTGCGGCCAGGGGTGAGTTTCACTTGCCTGCAAGCCATGGGTGACAGGCAAGCTACCAGTTGCAGCAACAAGGGGGAGTCCCCTCAACCCCCCACCTGTGCTCAGGGTGTAAGTGCTTCCCTAGATCCTCCTGGACTGTCTCCTTGACCAAACTTTAGGCTCCTCTGATCCCTCTTCTCCAATCAGCCTTGACCTTGACCCCACTCGCCCCCTGCAACCTGCATGGATGGCCCAGTCTAAGCAAGAATCCTGTTGAGTCAGCTAAGAGACAATTGCCTCCCACCATCCCACCACCCCACCCCACCCCACCCCAGAGGGAATCTGATCACCCTCCACATCTGCACCTTTGATGTCTAAGCTCTGGCCTGCCTTCAGCAAGAATCCTGCTAGGTCGGTTGAGCAGGAACCTCCTCCCCTTGCTGTCTCCTCCAGACCCTTGGGCATCGATCCCCACGTGCCCTTGCTCTACGGAGCTGAGCCTGATGCCCCTGCTGTGATAGTCCAGAGCCCACTGCAGTAGTCTCAGGAAGTCTTCCGAGGGGTTTTAACAAGAGTCAGAACAATTATCTCCTTAGCAGGGGAGAGGAAAGAAGCTTTGAGAAGCTTTTGTTGAGAAGGCCCTGTTGCTCTTTTACTGGAAGGCCTCTGGAGTCGTCAGGGGCGGCTTCTTGGGACAACGCCCCACCCGCGGGTCTAATTGATCTTGTTTGCTGGGCTATAGGTTACCTCATCTGACCCTCCTCTAAGCACCCCCGGGGCCATGACCACTGGCTGCCTTGTTTCCCAACACTCTCCCCAAGGCAGCGGAGCCCAGTAATTTGCCGTGTGAACCGGGACACTCTGGGCACTCTCCTAAGAGTGACCCGGGCGCTGTCGCCACCAGGACAAGCGGCGCAGCCCAGGCCTTGCGGTTACCAACAAGCTTCCTGCGCTTATCCTCGCGTGCCTCCCGGCCGCCGCGTTGGCTCGGGACCCTGGTCCGGGCACTAGGGGTGCGGGTGGGGAGACAGGGGGCGTGACCTAGCTGGACACGGGCCTCCGACAGCGCCGAGCCGGCGCAGGGCGGTCGGGGCGTGGTCACTGCTCGAAGTTGCAGAAAGGCCGGAAATTTACAGCGGCCGCTGGCCGAGCTCGGTGGCCACCAGGGGGCGGGCGGAGGCTGGAGCCGGGGCGGGCCGAGCGCGCGGGGCGGGGACGCGGCGACGCTGGCGCCCGCGGGTCCCGTGACCGTGCGCCCCGCCCGGAGCCGCCGCGGTCATGCAGTCCCCGGCGGTGTTCGTCACCTCCAGGTGAGCCAGACCCCCCGTGCCTGGCGCCGCGTCTCGGGTGCGCGCGAACGAGCCGATGCGCCCCCGTCCGAGGACCAGGCGGAGGCGGCTGGCCCCGTGGGCCCGCGGCGCGGCCTCGCCAGCGCCCCGGCGGGTTGCCTGGGGTCGGCCCCTCCACCGCCCTGCAGGAGAGGTGGGCGCATTGAGTGTCCCCGTTTTACAGATGGGGAAAACTGAGGCCCTTAAAAGGGTAACGAACTCGCCCCGGACCCAGTGGAAGGCCGGGATTGGCTGGCCCCGCAGGCGGGCGGAGAGGGGGTCTCCTGTCCCCTTTGCAGATGTGCGTTCATTTCTTTTGAGCCCGAAAATACGGTTTATGGCTCCTTTCAGTGCTCACTGTGTGCCAGGCCCAGTGCGTGGCCCTGGGGATGGGGGTGAATCAAAAAAGGCCCGGCCTTGCAGGGGGCACGGAATGAACACAAACCTGCGGGGGGGCCAGAAGCTAAGGGGGGGCGGGCAGTAGGTTCAGGTTCCTTGGGAACACAGTGCAAGTGCGGAACCCGACTTCGAGAAGTGGGCGAATGAGGCCACGTCCCTCAGGAAGAGTAGGAGTTAACCAGGCGAAGGCAAGAGAAGAGGTGGCAGCTCCTCAAGGAGGCAGCTCAGGAGAAGTGCAAGTTAGAGGCCTCGGAGGCAGAAGGTGCCGGGTGGGCTCACCCTGACCCAGACCTGGGGGACCTGGTGCAAGGTGGATCCTGGGAAGCATGGGATGCACATGCTTTGAGTCTTTCGTAGAGTGACTCACTTAAGGTATTTTCATAGACCCCACTCTCGTTCCCCCTACACAGGATCTTGGTCTAAGATGCCAGTTTATTGCTTAAATGAATGTATGTCTTTCCCAGCCCAACTGTTCTTTTTCCAGCTGTAATCTGAGCGCCCCTGTAACTTCAGGTCTAGAAAAATGTGATTCTGTAAGTAAACCCTGATCCCAGAACCTGCTTGGTGCCCCCTGCATGGCCCAGGGAGGTCACAGGCTGTGTCTTCATAGGCGCAAGAGGTGTACCTGGTGCTCCCTAAGTCACCTCTCCCTGAGCCTGTTTCATTCTCTGCAAAAAGGAGGTTTGAGATTGGAAGGTGTGAGCAGTGCCGGCAAAAGACACCTGTCTCAGCCACACGCAGTGGGGTGTGACTTTGGTGCGGGGTGCTTTGGAAGGGGGTGGGTGGCTTCCCTCCCTGCCCCGATCCTGCAGGGCCTGCCCACGGGCATGGGTGCATGGGTGCTGGTGATGAAGACCCAGGGGGCGGTGCTCACTCCTTCCTACTCGCACCTGCCCACAGGGTGGGTTCAGACGCTCGAGACCAGTCACAGGGCAGGCGCTTCACAGTCAGGCCCCAGCACAGCTTCCCAGCGTAGCCCCCCGCCGCTCATCACCGCGTGCATTCACACCTGCGTTCGTCCAGCAGCTACTGACCTGCTCTGTGCCAAGGACTGGTTCAGATTCAGTGGACAGAATGAAGCCCATCTCATGGAGCTTTAGTGGGGACAGCTAGACAGGAGGTAGACAGATGATGTGTCAGGGATGATAAATGGTATGAAGGAAAATTCAACAGCAGGGAAAAAGAGATAGGAGTGAGTGCTGTTTTGTCCAGGAGTGTCGTTCTGATAGAGGGGCAGTTGGGCAGATCCTGACTCCCTGAGGGAGAGAGCCATGAGGGTATCTTGAACAAGACCGTACGAGCAGAGAGGACAGCAGAGCCAGTGTCCTAGGGCAGGCGTGAGGGGGGGCGGGGAGGGATGGTGCTTGGGCACCAGCAAGGAGGCCAGCATGGCTGGAGTGGAGTGGGCCTGGGGGAGTGTTGGGTGAGGCAGTGAAGAACTGTGGGTTTGGGAGCAGGGGGACAGTGCGGGGGGTGGAGGGAGAGAGAGAAGGGGGGAAGGAAGACTTGCAGAAGCGTGCCTTGAGTAGGAGATGGCCTCAGGTAGGAGCCAACCAGTGTGTCCCCAGCGGTGGGGGAGGCTCAGGGATTTCTCTCATTGCTGCCCTTCTTGGTGAAATAAGCAGGGCTGTCAGGAGAACAGGCATTGGGGGTTTATCAGGGGTTTGTTGAGAGAGGCGGCTTAGACTCCATGTCTTGCTGTTCAGCGGATGGTCCCAGGAACAGCAGAATAGCATCAGCATCACGGGGGAGCTGGCTGGAAATGCAGACTCTCAGGCCCCGGCCCCGACCTGCTGAATCCAGATCTGCCTATTGACAGCTTCCTCAGGTGACTCGGATGCCTGTGAGGTTCGAGAAGCTTGGTCTAAGGCGTAGCTGACCACCCTACGCCCTTGAGCCATGTCATGCCCATAAATAAAGTTTCTGTATCGGCTGTGGCTGCTGCATCTGTTACCTGGAAGAGTTGTCAACTCCTAGTGTGTCCACCGCCGCCCTCCCCCCCCGCCGGGCCCAGGGCTTCTGATTCAGTGGCCTGAATTTCCCAGGTGACACCGTTGCAGCGGGGACCACACTTGGAGAAGCCCAGGTCTAGAGCAAGGGAGGGGTGCCAGGCCCAGGCTGCAGCTTGCTGCTTGTGGCCATGAATTCCCTGTGGGACCGGGTGGCATGTCCGAGTGTTTGTCCCCGTCCCGGGCAGCTGCTGGGCCCCGGTACAAAGGAGGCAGAGAACTGGAGAGTTCGGGACGGGGCGGGGGAGCTGGGGCCCGAAGCCGTGGTTCCAGCCGTGGCACCCCAGAGCCTCCCAGCTGAGGAGGCATGACAGGAACAGGAGGGACAGCAGAAGGCAGCGGGCTTGTGGACTGCGGGTCCCGGTGTGGTCAGATGCGGGGTACTGAGAGGGAGAGCGTGAGCCCGGCCGTAGGCCCCCCTCCTCTGCACTTCCGCCCGCCTGTGCTTCATTGCAGTAATGATCCTGAGTCCTCCCTCCACCCTGCAAGAGGCAGCCCCGGCTCTGGGGTAGCTCTGACCTGCGGAGACCCGGGCAGGTGACTCCCTTGTGTCTCTTTCCCGCTCTTTAAGTGGGTCCCAGCGGTGGTGTCCCCTGTAGGGCTGCCGGAGCAGGAGTGGCTCAGCTGAGGTCCCGAGAGCCTGCAGCAGCGCTGGCCGCCGCGAGGCTCACCTCGAGTGGGCTCTGCGCTCGTCACGGGAACACGCGTGCACACCGCGCGCTAAGCCAGGAGCAGCCCGGCTCGCTCGGCGCGAGGCCAAGCACACTCATTCGGTTACTGGGCAAAGGAAAGGAGGGCTGATACCTTAGGTGTGGTGTTCCATCTCACAAAGGTACATCTGGTGTCGCCTGGGCCTCCCCGCGTCATCAGCCTGTGGCAGTGTGCTCTGGGTCCCGGGAAAATGCTCGTGTAGGTGCACACTTCACATGCGGGCGTATGGCATTGTCCCTGGTGGGTGACAGACGGCATCCCCATGGTGACTGTGTTGCATGCCTGGTGTGGAGGTGGGAGAAATCCGCGCGGAAGGAGTCCTGGGGGACAGAGTGTCTTTGAGGTATTGGGACCTTAGTCCAGAGAGGGAAAGGGCCTTGCCCTGGTACAGTTTTAGCCCAGAAGCGCCCTCCTCCTAGGAGCACCCCTTTACTTGTGTTCTGGAAGTCCTACCCAGCCCATAGAAGGTTTGACCTTGATGATGAGGGGTCCTGTCCATGTGTATTTGAACACGTGGGTCTGCATTACCCCCTTACAAAGGATGGGGATGCAGTTACCGTATTTTTTTATCACTTCAGGGAAAACGTTTCGTGACTTGTTTGCCCCCCATACAACTCAGTACGTTGGTGTAGCATTGACAGATTCTGCGAGAGCTGTGCTGTTTTGCTGAGCACCCTCTCCAAGCCTCATGCAGCAGCCTTCTCAGTGCCTTGCGGGGCCCCGAGGCTAAGGAGGACCCTGCATCCAGGGCCCTGGGCAGGTTCGGTTGTAGCCCCGCTGCCCTCCGGTTCGCTGAAGAGATGCGTGTCTACCCAGGCTCCCGGCGGCGTCTCGTTCTTGCACTACGTGCAGGGAGCCAGGCACGTTCCTTGTCGGGAATAGAGCCCCCAGATGCTATCCCTCCGAATCCTGCAGGGGCTCATGCACCGAGGGTATGGAACACTCCTCCCTGTGGGTGACTTTCCACAAGCCCGTCTCTTCTGCTCCCACTTGTTTTGCTGCTGGGGACGGCCCGGGGTCTGGGAGCAGCCCATAGGCAGGACCCACGCGTGAGGCTTGGGAAGCCAGGCCTCAGGAGAGGCTGGTGTGTGGCGGGGCAGGTGGCCCGAAGCAGTGACCACTGAGGACAGCCTGCAGAGTGCCCCCCACCCAGGCCTGCAGGATCCTCCTGAGGTCCTGTCTGCGTGTCACTCGAGAGGCCTGCTGACTTAAACCTGAGCTTCCTTTGCCTTCTCTCCCTTTGGCAGGCGAGTGCAGAATGTCCACACGGGCCTCGACCTGACCGTGCCCCAGCACCAGGAGGTGCGGGGCAAGATGATGTCAGGCCACGTGGAGTACCAGATCCTGGTGGTTACCCGGCTGGCTGCGTTCAAGTCGGCTAAGCACAGGCCCGAGGATGTCGTCCAGTTCTTGGTGAGCTGGGGGCTCTGCCAGGATGTTCCTGGGGGGGCCCAGGGGGCAGGGGGCCAGGCGCGCAGACGCACCTGCCACCACGGTGTGAGCAGCATCAGGGAGCGGGCGCTTCTCTAGCCAGCACTGGGGCACAGGGGCCCCCCGGCAGAGGGCACAGCCTAAGCGGAGGCTAGCCGTGGGGGTCGCGTGCGGGGAACTGCATGCAGTGGAGCATCATCCCGAAGGAAGCGGGAGACAACGGGCAGAGTCTGGGTCATGGAGGGCGTGTAGGGAGCCTGACTTGCCTTGCAGCCAAAGAGGAGTTTTAAGTAGGAGAGTGACTCACTGGCCCATCCGGTGGGGAGTGGAGTTGGGTTGGAAGGAACCGGGCAGGGGTAGGGGGCCCAGCGACCAGGCCAGTGATGCTCCAGGGGAGGGCTGGAGGCAGGCCAGCAGTGGTTGGTGTGAGGGGGACACAGAGGGTTGTAAAATATCTCCACGGTAACATGCATATCATCTGCTGACTGACCATGTGCACCAGCGGAAGTAAGGAGCGGAGGGGCAGGTCTTGGGGCGGGGGGGCTGTGTAGAGTATAAAGTGTCTGTCTGATGGACACAGGAGGACGAATCCATGAGGCTAGAGCCAGGGACCTGTCAGGCCTAGGAGGCAGGTGTGGGAGGCGTCAGCTTGGAGGTGATGTTGAAAGTCTGGGAGTGGATGAGGTTGCCCAGAGAATGGACGTTCAGGGCGGAGGGAAGGGCTTAGGAGGGAACCCCAGAGACGGTCGCGGAGAGGGAGGAGCCTCTGAGGCCTTCGTGGAGTCACAGGAGCTGAGGGAAGAGAGAGCTTTGAAATAAAGGTAAGATGAACCAGAGCCCTGTGGTCTAGATGGGATCAGTAGCTACAGGTTTGCACGCGGTTCATTCTGAATCTCCTGGCAGCCAAGACAGGAAGGGAAACAGTGAGTGACCCCGCTCCGGTGCCCTAGGAGCAGAGACGTCACCTTCTCAGAGATAAAAATGCATGGCATGGGTCTTTGAGGGAGATTTAACACATGGGAAGCATCTAAAGGACATGTCTTTCATGTGCTACTTTGACTTTGGGTGAGAATCAAGGTCTAATGTTAGGTGGTGGTTCTGGTTCTGCTTGGCCCCGAGTGGTGGGGTTTGCAGCTCCTGACAATCTGGCCCGACCCCCTGTGGAGCTCCACACACGCCCGTTTTCGGGGACGGGAACCAGAAGAGCATATCTGAGGTCACGTCTCCGGGCATAACAGAGAGGCAGCATTCGGGGAGCCCCGAGGAGCATCCAGGCAAGCCTGTTCGTGCTGTGCCGACGGCCAGCCTCACGTGTGACGACAGCTTGACCCCTCCATGCATCACACCAGTGCCGCTTTCTTCTGACCAGTAATACCCACGCCCTGCGAAGGGTGCGTGTGCATGGCCTGGGTGGCCGTTCCTGCAGTGCTTCTCAGACATTTTGAACCACCTGTGAGGGCAGAGGAGAATGCATTTACCACCACCACCGCCCCCCCATGAAATCTGGGGATGTAACCCAAAGCCAGAAAGTCTCTGAAGTTTCATGATTTAGCTTTAAAAAAAAAAAGCATATTGCATTCTATTCCTGAAAAGGATACACATGCTTTAACATAAAAATGAATTTAATTGCTAATCAGAAAGTAAAACCAGTCCCGGAAAGGGGCACTGGGTACGCCTGCCGATTAGCGGACTCCCCGTGCGCTGCTGCCGTCTGCCCTGCACGTGGACTCGCCAGACACACGGGAGCTCCCATCCTCCGCACTCCCTGCCCCTCTCAGCCTCTTGCTGCAGTTCAGGTAGCTACTTGAAAAGCCCTGGCTTTGGAACACTGATGAATGTGGGTCCTGGATGGGGTGACACCTCTGACTTAAAACTTCCTGGCCCCTCGCACGGTCAGTGCTCTGGAAACTCGAAGCTTCCATGACCACGGTCCCGGTGGGTCCGTGGGCTGGGCCAGTGTGGAGCTGTCGGGCCAGCAGAGGGCGCTCAACCCTCAGGGTCAGAGCTTCCCGGATGGAGCCTGCCTGGAGTCACCTGTTCTCAGGACCGCGGGGGCGGGGCTTGGAGCCTGCATCCCTTGTGTGAAGGGATCCTCTTACCTTTCCTTGAGGGCTGTTCTCAGGAAAGCTCCAGAGCCAGGCTCTTGTGTTGACAACTGCAGGCTACAGTCCCCTGTCCCAGGTGACTCCCCAGTGTGTGGGGGGTGGGGGTGCTGGGGATCTAAATTCCACCCAGCCACCTGCCAGCATCTGAACCCCGCACAGGCTGGGGGTTCTGGGGAGAGTTCTAGTTGGCCAGGGTGCATGCTCTGACACCACCGTGCCCCAGGGTTCCCGGGTCTCGTCCATCAGCCACAGGCATTTCCAGCATTGGCCTGGGAGTAGGAGTGGGACTATCCTTGTTTGTATGCTCCGTGCTCCCTCAGAGTCTCGCACAAGGGGAGAGCACAGAGTCCAAGACAAGGGAGGATGCTAGGCGGCTGGTGGGGTGTGTGGCTGGGAGCTGAGAGCCCACTTGGGTTACATCCGCAGCGATGCCTCGACCCTGCCACGCTTCAGGCTGCTCACGCCACGTGAGGCCCGGGCGGTGTGGGGCAGAGACCATGCTGGGGTGGCCTCACACAGAGCGGACTCAGCCGGAGACGGGGTGCTGTCTCAGGGTGACTCAGATGGCCTGAGACGCCCTTCCTGCCTGCTTCCCTGAGGTCCCAGGGTGCGGGGAGCGGGGGTGGGGTGGGGGGAGTCCTGGCTGACAGCAGCACCGAAAACAACCTTGCCATATGTGGTTCTTCTCCACGTGAACACTGTAAGGACCGTCCCCACCAGAAGGCTGATGCTCCTGCAGGGGAGAATGATCCAGAGATCCGTGCTGAGAAGAGGTGATTCCTGTTGTTGTAGGAAGATGACCTAACAGCTGGCCAGACCATGAGGTCCCCCCACTAATGTGCTGCAGGCCCGGAATGGAAGCAGGCATGGTCACCTGTGGGCCAGGCCGGGGTCCCTGTGTCACAGGTCTCTACCTGGACCTGTGACAGGGGAATCCACCATGATTATATCTCCCCTTTGGCTACTAAGACTTTCATAATTTAGCCTAGCACGGATTAGGGGGTGTTGGGAATGGAGCCCCAGGCAGGGGGATGGGTGGAGGGTCAGAGGGAACGAGGCATGCCCAAAGCACCTGTCTGTCCTGGGGCAGCTGTCCTGGGGACCGTCTCTCCAAACAGGCCGGCCTCTGCGCTGTCTGGGCAGGGTGAGGGGGAGAATATTCGGGAAGCCTCATGCTCCTCTCATTCCAGGTCTCCAAAAAGTACAGTGAGATCGAGGAGTTCTACCAGAAACTGAGCAGTCGTTACTCCACGTCCAGCCTTCCCCCGCTCCCCAAGAAGGTCCTGTTCGTTGGGGAGTCCGACATCCGGGAAAGAAGAGCCGTGTTCAATGAGATTCTGCGCTGTGTCTCGAAGGATGCCGAGTTGGCAGGAAGCCCAGAGCTGCTAGAATTCTTAGGTACCTGAGGCTCTGTCCCTAACCTCTGAGGCCTTTGTTGGCCCAGAACCAGGCCTCACTCCCCTGGCTGGGCCAAAGCGGGCCCACCGCTGCCGGCAGGAGGACGCTGCCTGCCTGGGTGCTGGACAGGGCTCACACGGGGCCTTCTCTGTGGTCTGACCCCACCCGTGCCCCTCCTGGCCACCCCCAGAGTGCCCCAACCCATACGCATCCGCCCCCCACGTTGCCTCCTGCCAGCCAGGCCTGCAGACCGGGCCCCCGGGGACACCCCCCCAGTGTCCAGGCCTGCACAGAGGCCCCAAGGCAGATGAAGTGCTTATGTGCCCCTGGCCGGGGAGGGGTCTCCTCGGGAGGTGCTGGGCTCTCCCCCCTGACTTTCTCCCTTCTTTGGACCACTCTGTTTAACTTTTCTTCCCAATGACTGCCGTCTCTAAGCGTCACAAGACAGATAGGAGTTTTTCAGAAGACAACAGCAAATAAGCCAAAAAATTTTTTAAAGGGGTGAGGAAGAAAAAAAGCAAAGCCAGTGAATGCACAGAGGTGGGGGCAGAGCCCTGGCTACTTGTCTCCTTTTCCAGCCCCTCCCCTGCACCTGTGGGCCCCGAGTTGTTTGCTACGAGATCACAACCTGCTTGCCCCCCAGTGGGCTGTGTTGCCTGTGATATGGGGGCTCCCGCTGATCCATAACTGGGAGAAACTCCAGATCTCCTGGCCCCTCTGTTACAGAGAAGCAAGATACAGTGGTTTGACTCTCTTAGGCTTTCTGTGCCTCCGTTTCCTTATCTGTAAAGTAGAGGCATGAACAGGATCTCTCACGTGGATTTTTACAATAGTTCAATGAGTCCATACCTGTGAAATGCTTTTTACACAATGCCTGTTACACGGAATTGAAATTTTGAGTGGTATTTTCACATTTGTCCTAATAACAAAGCATAATATAAGGCAATGTATGATTACTGCCTAGATTTATGTAACGTAGTAACACATATTACTTTGACGTATGTGTTAATATCTTGTTCCCAGGCATACTATAGGTCCCTTATCTAAGGGTGTTTTGTTTTGTTTTGTTTTTTTAATAGGAACTGCTTTCAGGGGCCCCTGGGTGGCTCAGTTGGTTAAGCGGCTGCCTTCGGCTCAGGTCATGATCCCAGGGTCCTGGGATCGAGCCCCGCATCGGGCTCCCTGCTCAGCGGGAGGCCTGCTTCTCCCTCTCCCACTCCCCCTACTTGTGTTCCCTCTCTCGCTGTCTCTCTCTGTCAAATAAATAAAATCTTAAAAAAAAAAAAAAAATAGGAACTGCTTTCAAAGATCTTCTACCCAGTAACTATCTGGATAGAGGTGAACAAGTAGTCTAAACCCACATTTCTCAGTCCATCTGTGGGGAAAGACTAGATTCGTATTCCCAATCTGTCACGGACAGATACTTTCACAAATACGAAATCACATGTCTAGATGTCGTGACAGTGCCAAGCTGCTATGGATGTTTCCAGATGCTTGCTCTCCCTTTCTGTGCTTACCGCATCATGGATATCCATCTGGGGGCCATGCTTTGAGAAGTGCTGATGTAAGCCACTTTGTAGTGGAGCCATTACAGTTCATTCTGGAATCTTCCATGAGCTCACTGTGCACCCATTGGGTTCATAGTCTAAGCGCCCAGACCCTTGGAGCCAGTCTTCATCCGTGGCTGGATTGCCAGAGCTCCCTGATATGCCCCACAGATGTAAGCTGGCCGGCTTTTTTGCCCTTAGCCAGTGGACGTAGGCTCGGCTCTTGCCCTGCTACCAGCTGGTTCCAAGGCTCGCACCTATAACCACTCCACTCCAGGCTTCACTACAGGCTCGAGGCTTGGAACCCCGGCTGCCCCCTGTGCACCCAGACCCGGCACCCTGTCCCAGGACGCTGCGGGAGGCCCCCAGCTCAGGTCCCAGCACAGGAGCTTGGGTGCACGGCAGCGCTGCCTCGTCCCCTGGTTGTGGACGTCAGGGGCCCTCCTCCATCTCCTTCGACAGGCACCAGATCCCCAGGGGCTGCGGACCTCACCAGCAGAGATGTCTCTGTCCTGGATGCACACAGCCAGGCCCAGGATGATGGGGAGGCTTTCGACTTCTTCGAGCAACAGGACCGAGTGGAGGCTGAGGGTCTGCCCATCCCAGGCCAGAAGGGCGAGGATGCAAGAAACTCCTCCGAGGAGGAAGAGGAGGAGGCACTGGACCCTCTGGGCATCATGCGGTAGGTCTCCATGTCCTGGATAGGGCCTCCTTCTGGCCTGCTCCAGGCTCTCTGGTGAGGGCTCCTCTCTCCCTCCGTCCCTCCCTCCGTCCCGGGCATCTGAGAAAACCTGTTTCCCTGGGTCATCACTCCCTGTGGCCTGGTGTGCTCGGGCGGGGCTCAGATGTTACCTTCTCCTCCCTGGCCACAGGGCAGGCCCCTGGTCCCCAGTTCTGTACGGAGTCCTGGCAGGGCTGCCCACCCCCGACAGCTCAGCAGCCCAGGAGCCCTGGGCTCTCCACGCAGCTCATCACTGATGGCCTGGGGCTGGTGGCCCGTGATCGAAGCCCCCTAGGCCCCGTGTCACTGTTCTTAAAGCAGGGCTGTTGACCTGGGCCCTGCCTTCCAACAAGGCAGTTGTAAGGCCCACGAATCACATGAGTGGAAGGGACTGATAACCTGGAAGGTGCCCGCTGTGTGTGATGAAGAAGGTAGAGTGAGCCGCAGGCCCCCTGGCCACTCAGCTGAGTTCTCTTTACATGCACATACATGCACACAGGTGTGTGCACACAGGTACAGTGGGGAAGTAGAGGTAAGCCAGGTATGGTCTCAGCGGTCCCTCGGTGTCCTGGTGCTCTGCCGCCTTCCCCTTTCCTGATCCCCTGACTGCCTTCCCTAGTCAGTGCACTGCTCCCAAGCTCCCGCTGGACGACCACCCTGTGCTGGGGCAGCATGAGACCAGAGAGACATCTGCTCCCAAGGCCCGTCCAGTGGGCACAAGCTGAGGTGCTGGGGCGGGACCTCCCAGACAGACAGACTCAGCCACCCCATGGCCCTTACCACTTCTGGGCCCAAACGTGCAAGAACAGGCGGGAACCAGTGTTTCTGAGCACTTCCTACACGCTGAGCTTGGTACTCTGCACTTCATGTACTCGGTCTCCTTGACACCCTGCCTGCAAGGAGATGTTATTATCCCATTCTACAGATTAAAGAAACTGAAGCCTGCAGAGGCCGAGTGCCCTGCCCGAGGTCAGGCAGCTGGTAAATAATAGTCCTGGGATTCCAGTCTAGCTCAGGGTCCTGGACACTGCTTGGCCTTGATCCTGGCTCTGCCATTTACCAGCAGTATGTCTCTGGCAATTTACCCCTTGTCTTCAGTTTTCTGCAGTGAATAGGGTCATGGTAGCATTGCTTTGTAGGGCTCTTGTGGAGACTGAGTTACAATGAATGCTAGCGCTCGCTCTTCTCACGGCCGCAGCTTGCTGCCCCACCTCCTCCGCCGAATCAGATCGCAGACCTGGGGTGACAGTCCTTCTGCCCTGATGAGAGATCGAAGTGCAGTCAACAGACGAGAGAGGCCCGTCTCCAGAAATCAGGGAGGGGCAAGTTCAGTGTAAAGGACGTGAAAATCACAGTCCCGAAGCTCTGCCCACCATCCTCCAGCTTTCCTATCCTAGGGGAGTCGGGGGGCATGTGAGGCTGGGGACACGCAGGAGGAGGTATGGCTGCAGGGCTGCCCTATGACCAGCCTAGAGAGGACAAGGATTCACACTCAGGGAAGATCCGGCGCTGCAGGACACCCGGGCCCAGAGCCGCAAGTCGTGCAGCCCCTGATGCCCCGAGTCAGGTCCCCCGCCCTCCGCAGCCGCCCTGACCTGGACGGGGGGTGAGCAGCCCTGGGGGTGAGGCAGCGAGGTTGTGCGGGGAGACCTCTGTGGTAGCCTCTTCTTATCGGCCTTACACGGCCTGCAGGCCCTTCTTGGGCTTTATTTTGGTTGGGAGGAGGCTGTGTTTGAACTCAGGCTCTCTGTTGTTCTGAGTAACCACACGTAAAGCCAGACCGAGAAGGACTTCAGTGGTTTGCGCCAGCCTTTGGCTGAGGGTCATGCTTAGCAAAGCGGCTCCTTTTTTGGGTAGGAAAATGCTCTTTGGGGTTGGCAAGGGCCGCCTTGAATTTCCTACTTATTCCGGTAGCAGATTGTCGAGGGATGTGTCAGCCGTCTGGGACCACCTGCCCCCCAGCACTGTCGCCAGTCCCGGGAAAACATAGCACCTAAAAGGGACCCCAGAGGGGCGCCTGGGTGGCTCAGTCATTAAGCGTCTGCCTTCGGCTCAGGTCATGATCCCAGAGTTGTGGGATCGAGCCCTGCATCGGGCTCCCTGCTCCGCGGGAAGCCTGCTTCTCCTTCTCCCACTCCCCCTGCTTGTGTTCCCTCTCTCGCTGTGTCTCTCTCTGTCAAATAAATAAATAAAATCTTTAAAAAAAATAAAAATAAAATAAAAGGGACCCCAGAGGCTTAAGACCTTCTGCTGGTTTCCCCTGTAAGGGCTGGTGTGACATTAGTCAGTACTGCTGCCCTCATCGGGGAGAATAACACCTAAGGTTTCTGAGAGCTTATTAAATGCCAGGGACCGATTCCCATTCCTGGGACGAGACATTTCTGTCTCTGCTTTTTTTTTTAAGAGGTCATGACACACCACATGGCTCTCGGGACCTGTGTGGGTTTGGTGTGGAAAATGGTGCTCTAGGAGCCGCAGTGGTATCAGGCTCATGGTGTGTGTGGGTGGGGGGTGTGTGGAAGCTGAAGTTTGGGGACAGGTCGCTCCTGCAAATTCATGCAGCCCCAAATGGCAGGTCACGACTCGGCGGCGTCACCCTGACTGCCCTTTGATTCCAGTCACTCTGCAGTGTGGGAGGTGGGCAGAGCCCTGGGATTATCCCCCTTTCACAGATGGGGACGTTGAGGACAGTTGAGCAGGGACTTGGTGGAGCCTTGCAGGTGGCAGCCCCCCCACCCGTGCCCTCTCCTGGGGCACCCAGATGGGCCTGTTGACTCTTTTTTTTTTTTTAAGATTTTATTTATTTATTTGAGAGAGAGAATGAGAGAGAGAGAGAGCACATGAGAGGGGGGAGGGTCAGAGGAAGAAGCAGACTCCCTGCCGAGCAGGGAACCCGATGCGGGACTTGATCCAGGGACTCCAGGATCATGACCTGAGCCGAAGGCAGTCGCTCAACCAACTGAGCCGCCCAGGCGCCCTGGGCCTGTTGACTCTTGAACAGGCTGCCCACCCTGGCTGTTAGTGGGGAGTGGGGAGCATTGTGGTTTTCGCAGGAGACGTGGGCATTGCATGCATATTTCTCCGCCCCCCCCAGGGCCCTCAGTTGCCCTGCAGATGCGGCACCCCGCTGCCCCAGCTGAGCGCCCCGCCCCCGCCAGCAAGCGCCCATCTGGGCCTGGCTTTCTGGAGTGGACTCGGTTCCAGGGCGCGGGCGTCTGTCCGTCCTTCCTGCCGTGGGCCCGGCGGGGCGCTGTTGCCCTACCACAAGGCTGCTGGAAGGGGGGCCGGCCAGCACAGAGCCCCGTGCTGGGACTGGCCTGGCTTTTCTTTGTTTCTTAAACCTGGTGTTGATTAGGGGCAAAGGCAAGTTGCTGCCCAGTGCAGAGCGCCCTGAGGCAGAAGGAGCCTTCGGCCGGCCCGACCTGGCCCTGCTGCTCCCCTGTCCGCAGGGTTGGGAGCAGCTCCGTGCTGGGGTGACCCGCGGACTGCACGCAGAGCGCACATGCCTCTTGCGCTGGCTCTTCTCTCCGCGTCCTCCCTCGGTCCCCTCCTGTCCCGCGGAGTTTTCGGGTTTTGCTCTCTGTTTTCGAGACTTCGCACGTCTGAGAAAGATGAAGTTCTACCAGAATAGTTCTGCCTTCTGCCGGAAATACCCTGTTAGGGACATCTTTAATCGTAACTTGAATAATACACGATTGGTAACAGAAAATCTGAAAACACAGTGAAAAGGCCTTTCGCCCTGAAGGAATACGCTCTGGATGTACGTTTCTCGTAACCCCAAATGGGGCTGCGTGGTGTGCGCCATTCCATAATTTGCTTATTTTCAGCTTATATACTGGGTCTTTCCAGATCAGTAAGTAGACTTCTACGTTCTTAACTTCGTGCTGATGCGTTCTAAGTGGCATTGTCAGGCGCCTGCCTGGGGGCATTCGGGTGTTTTCTGAAGGTTTTTGCTATTACAGGCAGTGAGGAACTTTATTGTGTTTGGAGCTTTTCTCCCCAGATAACTGCCCTAGAGCCAGTTCCTGGAAGCTTTGGCCTGGGGGCCTTGGTTGTGCCCCTCCAGTGAAGGATTCTTTAGGGACTTAATCCCTCTCTTTTGGGAAGGCCTCTCTGCTTTTGCAAACCCTGCGTACTTGCGAGGCCGCTGCCTCCCACCCCTTCCTCTGGTGCCCAGGGAGCACCCCCCCCCAATCCAACCCCCAGTCCGGGAGGATCCTCAGCACCCCGAGGGACAGGCTGGTTCCTACATGGACATGCCTTCCCTCGAGGCTGGACTTCCCGCTCTCTGCTCACAGAAGGGGGGCCACCACCCAGTGTCCTGTGCATGGCCTCCAGCGGGGAAGCTGGACCTTTTTTTGGAGTGTGAATCATGTATTTTGTCACAATTGTTTATAAAAATGTTGCTTTATCTTCACAAAAGAATCATACGCATTTTAGTATAAAAATGTCTTACTGCCTACGTTTAGATAAAATCACTGCTCTGGGATGACCCTGTGGTTTTGAAGACCTCCCGGCACACTGCCAGGTACCCCCAGACTTGCTCCTGTTGGAGATTTATTGATTTCTGCCCCAGCTTTATTGAGAACTAATCAGCATATAGCACTGTGTGAGTTTAAGGTGTACGGTGTGACTTAATACGCGTATATATTGCGAAGCAGTGACCCCAATAAGGTTAGTTGCCAAGTCCATCAGTCGCCACACAGAACTACTATTTCTGAGATTTGGAAGCAAGATGTCCCCCAGGTGGGCCACGGCGGGGTGTGCAGGTGGTCTCAGCCGCACCTGGGGAGATGCACAGCCGCAGCTTCTCGGCCGCCTCGCTCGCGGGCTTGGACGCCTTTGGTGTTCTGGCCCCCGCCGAGGGTAGCAGGCCCGCTGGGAACCCTGCAGCACCCTGGAGTGCATGAGAGGCCCCCTTGGACTGGGGCTCCCGGGAGTTCTTTAGTGATTCATGGGGAAATTCACACTTGAGGAGCCCCAGAAACCAAAGTTGCTGAAAGCCTGGGATATGGCAGGAGGGCAATGAGGCAGGAGCAGCAGGTTCACTGGCCGCGGGGCTTCCAGGAGGGTGGGCTCAGGGGTTCTTGGGGGCCCCCCTTCCACCTGCCATCTGCCAGGAGCGGTTCTCTGGGTCACAGGAGGGCCAGGAGCCAGGGCTGGCGGGCCTTGTCGTGTACCTCTGCAGACAGCACTCAGCCCTGGCCTGGCCTGGGACCAAAATCAATGAGGAATGCAGGGGGCACGGTGACAGACGTCCTGCTGGTCACCACCACATCCCTCATTCGGGCGGCAGCACGTGCTCTACTGACTGGATCTCCCCATCCATGTTAGCGCACAAAGACTGGCCTGGATGAACGGTGTGGCGGTGCTTTCTACTTTGTTTCTTTTTTTAAGGTGATCGTTTGAAGATTTATTTCTTTATTTGTCAGAGAGAGAGAGCACAAGCAGGGGGAGCGGCAGAGGGAGAGGGAGAAGCAGGTTTCCCCCGAGGAAGGAGCCCGATGTGGGACTCGATCCCAGGACCCTGGGATCATGGCCTGAGCCGAAGGCAGATGCTTAACCGACTGAGCCACCCAGGCATCCGTTTTCCACTTTTTAAATCCAGTAGTAAAAATTTCAGTGCGGGAGAAATTCCTGCAGAGCCCCAGTGTGTATCAATCAGCCTGAGGGAGAATTGGCCCGGTTGGGACAGGAGTAGAGACTGGATGTCTGCCCCCTCGGCCTCAGCTCACCTCCCCGTGGCCCTGAGTGGCTCCGTGGAAGGCCGAGGCCCTTCGAGCATGGTCTGAAAGCCCCTGGGAAAGCTGGGTGTGCGGTCAGCCCAGAGCAGAATTAGAGGCAGGCAGTCCCAGGTTCAAATCCCGGAGGGCACTGGGCACGTCGTTGAACATCTTAGCGCCTCAGTTTCTCTCTTTAAAAATGGAAGACAAAGTCCAGCCCCAGTGGTAGAAGGATACAGTGAGACGTAGTATAGGAAATTCCCTTTGTGTGTTGTTATCGCTACTTGAGCTTTGCTCTGAGGAAGCCCTGGGCTGTTTGAAGTAAAGGCAGCCTTCCCATTTCCTGTGGTGGAATGCGGCTCCCAGCGCCCAGTACAAGCTGTGGGACTTGGCTGCAGCCGGGGGCAGGGCCGCCTCCCGCAGCCTGGCTCCCCAGCAGCCGGCTTGATTGGCTCTCCCTCATGGGATTGAAGGGACAGTCCCTGGGGATTGGACTCTTGGGAGGTCATACCTGCCATCCCCCTGCCTCAGGCTGCCCCCAAGGAAGAGCATTAGAATGACAGACAGAGCCTTTCACCTGAGGGGCTGGAGGGCAAATCCAGTGTCTTCGTGGTTATTACTCGGGAACCTGCCCAAGATCACCCAGTCACGCACCCAGTCACGCACCGTGGGGCTCTGGGCAGGACCTTGCCTGTTCCCTCCAGGCTAAGACCCCTTTCGGGCCAGCATGCCAGTTTCCCAGCCCTCGTCCATGTGTTCTCTGGGGTGGGTGATGGGGATGATGGGTTTTTGCAATCGCAGGGACTGCCAGGCCTCAGGGGTCACGTGAGCATTTGGAGTGTCACCGGGGATGTGGGAAGAAACCAAGACGGCCCAAGTGAGAAACAGGCAGAGGCCTTGATTGAGAGCTGGCCATAGCAAGGAAGGGGTCAGCCGCCAGACCTGCATTTAGCGGAGACTCGGAGGCAGGCTGGGAGTAGGAACGATTCCTAGTGGGAAAGAGAAGGCTCGGGTATGCCCCAGCTGGAGGCTGGTGGCGAGGGAGGCTGCCGCCTGGAGGTGGGGCGTCCTGCACGCCCTGCGATCGGTTGGGGGAGCATATTTGGCCTGCTCTGGCTGGTCCTATGAAGAGGGAAACCAGGGTAAAGATTAGGGTAGCTGGCAGTTATCGATCAAGCCCTGGCCATCGCGGGCCCTAGCCGCAGAGCTGTGGTTTGATTTCCTGGGCTGGTTGCTGCAGGGTGTGGGACACAGGTCTGTCTGACCTCTGCTCTGCCCATTTGTATACTCGGTCTCTCGGGGCACTTCGGGTGTGGCCAGAGCTGGGTCCTTGCTTTCCAGCAGTGGGGGGCGGACCCCCTGCACCCAGACCAGCCTGGTTCAGTGGTGGTGCAGGTGTGTGCTAGGTGAGGGGCAGGGTTTGGCCCCCGTGCAGAGAAGAAATGTCAGCACGCACAAGCTGAGAGGGCAGGGGCATCGTGAGGGCCTGGTCAGTGAGCCCTCAGTTGAGGCTCAGTGGCCTGGGGAGTCAGGCTCCGGCTGTTGAGAAAGATCCTTGAGTGTGACCCTGGGGCTACAGCAAATGATGGGTGTTTACCAGGCAGGCCTTGTTTATTTAGGGCCCAGAATAAAGTCGAGGGGCGGAAACATGATGTGAACCTTGTCAGCATCAGGCTCCCACTGTGCCCTTTGCCAGTCTGCATGTGGGCTCCAGCTTCCAGAGCATTCCTTACTCCCATGCAAGAGCTAAGGGAACAGACCCAGAGAAGTGAATGACTGGCCTGAGGTCACATGTGGATTCCCTGGCATTCCCCCTCCAGGGCTGCTTACCCGGAACAGAAAGGCCAGACTCTTCCCCAGGCCCTTTGGGCTGTGCCCCGACTTCCCCTCAGACTCTCCTCCCCCGTGTGCCTGCTGCCCGGCTCTTGGCCACTTGGCGCTTCCCACCTTGGCCTTTGTGCCGGGCCGGTCTCTGCCTGGAGCGCCGCTTTCCCGACTCTGCTCAGCCCCCGTCCAGCACTTCCCCGAAGCTCCCGTCCGGGGAGGCTGGCCCAGCTCCTGGGGCGGCTGCCTGTCCTCCATGAGCCGCACCACGCTGATGACCGGGTCATCGTGGAGGCCCCGAGGCCTGGTGCTACTACAAATAGCATTGTCCCGGAATACATTTCACAAAAGCTTATTTATGGGCACTCTGAAGATTTTCCCTCAGTGAAAAAGAAACTGAATTTAAAATTTTAAAATGAAAAATACTTTATTGGAAAGCACGAACATTGTATGATTGGAAAGGAGGTTGACTTCTGTATTTGGTTAAACATCACCCTGGCTTGGAAGGTAAGTCGTGCTGTCTGTGAGTCTTGGCTTCAGAAGGATCCAGCACCTTCTGTTTCGTCCAGGAGATGCTCCCGCAACTCAAGTGACACAGGTCCTGGGCAGCTGGTGCCCCTCGGTGGTCAGCCAGGGGGGCAGGTGCATCTGGGAACACGGACACAGACCCCCTGGGTGGCTGGAGGGGAGGCTGCCGTCGTTTGTCCGTCACTGTCGCCACAACTCCCTGAGCCCCGTGAGCAGGGCTGCTCCTTGGACTGTTGGAGCTGTTGGCCTCGCCGGGCCGCCACCCTCCAGTTTGCTCCGCCCGCATGATGTGGCCCGCCCTGGACCACTGTCTGCCATCAGGCACACAAAGCAGGAGAGCTGGACCTGCATGCTACAGGGACTTGCATCCACACGCCTGCTCCCACCCCCCTCCCCCCATGCCACCTGTGCCAGGCCCGAGCCTGCCCAGGTTCAGGTGACCTCCTTCCTGCTTACCAGGAGGTCTGTCCACCGCTCACTTCTCTGTTCCGTGCCCCGTTGCCCTAGCCCTGGTGACAAGAGTCTAATCCTGTTGGCCCGCCCTTCGCCGAAGGGAGAAGAGAAGCATCCTTTATCGTGGTGCAGCGGCGGGTGGCAGATGGGCACGGCAGAGTTGGGCGGCGCAACCCACAGACAGTGGGCAGGAGTAGAGCAGGGACGGGGCTGGTGGGGGCGGGCAGGGCTGCAGCCCGTGTATGCAGCCTGAGTCCTCGTTCATGCAGTCTGTGAATGAGGGGAAGAAACTGGGCTTGGACACACCTTACCCAGGACACGCCTGACCTCTCCCTGAGGCCAGAAGTCTGGCATCATTCTAGACACGCCCCTTCTGCTCACTGATCACTTCACAGTCCAAATGTTCTAGGAGCTCTTTTGCCTTCTGACGTTCCCCCTGACCCTGTCTCCCTGTCTCCCCGTCACACTGCAGTGCTCCCCCAGGCCAGGCCCTCATCATTTCTCCATGGACCGTGAGCCAAGCTTCCCTGGGGGCCCGGTTCCTGATCATGCCCAAGCCATGCCCCTGGCAGGACCCCACAGATGAGGGGCTCACTTCCTCTGCCTGAGTCCATGTCTGTTTCGCTTTGCCTTCTCCAGGAAGCCCTAGGGCTGGGTTGGATCCTTCCCCTGTGCTCCGCGTATTCCGGAACTGTTTCCCTGTGTGGTCATGACGGGTTTATGGGCCTCTGAGTCTCAGCTGTGAGCGTCTGGGGACACTGCTGAGCCCGGAGGTGCGCGTGGGAGGTGCTTCGTGAGTGCTGGGTCACAGAGGGCATTCGGAGTGAACGCACCTGCTGCGTACAGAGTGGCTGAGGGCGGGTGAGGAGACCAGCTTCGGAGGAGCGAAGCCTTCCAGGTACCGTCTCTGTCTCCGACTGGTGCTGGAAACCCCGTCTTCATGCCCTTTCCACTCTTCCTGGAGGAGCAGGTGGAGATCAGTCTGGACAAGAGATGTACTATCATCTGTGTCCATCTGTCTGTTCATTTGTCTGTCCTTCCCTTTTTCCCCTCCTTCCTTCCTTCCTTTCATCCCTCCATCCTTCTTTCATCCAGTATCTATTGAGTGTCTGCTCTGGACCAGGCATGCTCTCGCGTCCCAGAGACTAAAGATCGGGGGCCGACCAGAGCAGGACCCTGGGGCTTTGAGCTGTCAGTGCTCCATATTTCCTGCCTGTTCTTTGTGTCCCCTGGAGACGGTCAGGGAGAGTTGGGGACGGAGGATGGCCTGGGTGGATGGGGTAGAGTACAGATGGTGCCCGACAGAACGGCCCCACGAGCCATAGATTCGCTTTATGTCAGTTCAAGACAATGAAAGATCGGAAATGTCTCTGGGGAGAAAAACAAGATCATTCATCCAATTTGAGAGGAAAATTCACATAGCAGGAAAGTCTGGCCTAACCTGTGTCCTCAGAACCAGAAGTAGGTGTAAGAAGGGAAATCACTGAGATCTCTGAAGCTTCTCCAGACAGAATTCATCACGTTTGTTCTCTCACTTCCTTTGTTCTCCAGACAGTTTCCTCCTTTCCGTCCTCTGATTTCTGGTCCGTGGGAAGTCTCTGGCCCCCTGCTCCAGGGCGCCAGGTGAGGGCTGGCTGTTGGGTGACTGAGGGCAGCAGTGGGGCAGAACCCACAGGCCCCGGGCTGGGCCAGGGGCTCCAGATTCCTCGGAGAGTCCAACACAGCTTCCTGGGCCGGCCCTGGGGTTCTGACCCCGTAGCTCTCAGCTAGGGCCGTCTCTGGCTGGCCTGCCTCGAGGGGCATGGCCTGTCATTGGTACCCACTTCCCAGGGGTCATGAAGGCGAACTGGCTCGGCCTGATCTGTGAAACTAAAAGCAGGTGTCCCTGTCGGAGCAGGCTACCTTGGCCCTTCAGGGTGTGTGAGGTGGCATGGCTGACGTTTCTGGAAAGCACTCGCTGTGAGGAGGGAGAAGGCCTGGCTCCTTCCACCTTGCCCAGCACCACAAGCAGGGCCCGGGGGGTGGCAGCAAAGCAGAGGCGTGTCCCTAGGGGTCTGTGCCCTGAGCCTGTCTGGCTTGTGCCCAGGATGGAGGAAGCAGGGACAGGGGCGCTTGGGACTTCCAGGCACAACCTTGCCACTGAGCCTCTGCTCTCCATCTCGTCCTCGAAATGTGTAGGCCCGAGCCTGTTGTCCTCACCCCATCCTGCATCTCCTCCCTGCTATGGGGACAATTCAAGGGGACAAGAGCACAGGACCGTGAGTGGGGCCTCGGCCCTGAGTGCACAGGTGTGCTCCATCCTGGAGGTGTGACCCAGCAGCAGGTGCCTTTCCAGCTCCCGTAGCTTCTCCCATCTCAGCTGAGCCTGAGATTCTACCGGAAGTCTGCAGCCAGACGTGGGAATGGTCGCCTCTGAGCACCCTGCCCTCCTCCAGCACCCAGGGCCGCCTGCCGTTCTGTCCATCTGCCGCTGGTTGGTCGGTGTCATCGAGGAGGGCAGGGCTTCTGCGTGCAGTTTCCCGCATTGTGTTGCCAACAGGCGCTCAGACGGTGACCTCTGTCCAGCGGATCTGCCTGCCAGGGAGACAGGCATACCAGAAATCCTGTTTCCAGTAAAAAGCGTATTTTCACTATTTGCGGGAACCTTATAATGGCTAATTTTGGCATCCACAGCAGGGATTGGATCGCTGTGTTAAAGTAAAACGAGGTTTGTTTATTTATTCGCGATGTGATTTATGTATGCAGACCTGCAGGGTTCGAGTCCGTAAAGGCTTCCATGCGCTCTGTGTCACCACCACCCGGGGCAGGAAAGGAAGCAGTCCCATGGCCCAGAAGCCTCCGTCGTGCCCTCTCCCAGTTTTCCGAAGCACCATCTGGTCCAAGGCAGGACTTTGGCCAGTGGATGAATGAGACATCAAGGGACCTTGGTGGGGGTGACAGAGCCAGTGGGGCTCTGAGTAGCCAGAGAGGTTTCCTGAAGGAGGTGGGGTTCGCTCAGTGGGACTGAAGTGTTTGCTGGAGTGACGGAGGTTTCACTTCTCGAGGCTGCTTTCTGCTGGTCCCTGGGTACCACCTGTTCCCAGCCTCAGACTACGTCCACCCCCCTTTCCAAGTGGCTGTGAAGTGACTGAGCCTGGCCCTGGGAGCACGAGGGGCCGTTGGCCCCTACAGCGTCCAGAAGGAGAGCAGCTTCTCTGCCCGGTGCTCATGCGGGCAGACCTGAGTCCTGGCTGGCCCTTCCGGGCGGGGAGCTGTCCGGCAGTCATCTGGTTCGTTCAGACATTCCCCTGCTCCTCCCGCACACCCTGACGGGGCACAGGGCTCAGCCGCTTCTGCCAGCAGGGCCTCACACCTCAGGGCACCTGAAAGTTCCTTCTTCACACAAGCTCAGGCTCACCTCGCCTGCGCGGCTCTGACCAGGCCACCTGCGCCAGCCGGCCGGGCTCTCATGAAAAGTCCTAACCTTGAGCTGTGTCTGTGATTCTGTAGCTCTAAGAAGTCCAAGAAACGCCCTGAAGTGGCTGTGAAGCCTAAACCCTCACCCCGACTCACCATTTTTGATGAGGAGGTGGACCCTGATGAGGGGCTCTTCGGCCCAAGCACGAAGCTCTCCCCGCAGCGCCCCGCAGAGGACCTGCCCCTCCAGGACCGTAAGTAGAGCCTCCAGGCATTTCCTTCACTCTGGGTGTCCGCTCAGTGACCCAACCAGCCTTTTGTAAGTGGTTTTGGACCTGCCCATGTGAGCACAGTGGAAATCTCCTTGTCCTGTTTCGACGTGGTACACACTCAGGTTATGGAGATTTTCTGCTGGAGAAATCTAGTCTTGCACTTTGTGTCCCCATAGCCTGGAACATTCCAGGGCTGTATGTTTATTCTGATCATCCCATGGAAGAGGAGGTGGCATCTTTGTCATTCCAGTGGCCAGATGTGGGCACTGTCTGGGAAGGAGATGCAACCACCCAGGTGTGCTGGGGCCCTGTACGATTTGGATTCTAATGAGAGAGTTTGTGTGACCTGAATAAACCCCACTGGAGGGTCCTGTGCAGAGTCGGAAAGGGGAAAGCCGAGCAGCCTTGGGACTTCCGTACTTGTCCCTGGGTCTGACCTTTTGTCACCCCACCTGGGTCCTCATTCAGGATGGACAAATGCTGTCCCCCATTAATCCAGCCAGCACTTGGTGACCACCCACTGAGGGCCAGACTCTGCTGAGCCTGAGAACACACCGATGAGACAGACACAGTCCTGGCCTCACGGCTCTGAGGACATGTCCTGACAATTTCAGCGTCACCTTTGAGTGCTGTCCCTTGCCCTCTTTCCCCACCTGGGCCTCTTCCTCGGGTTCTCTGTGCTCAGCCTTTTCCCTTGCCCACTGTCTCCAGGCTGGGCCAGGAGGCTGGGCGAGGCTGTCTCCACCTGTACCCCCTTGGCAGCTGAGGATGGGCCAGGACGTCCTCTGGACCATTCTGCTCCTCCCTTCCCCACAGCCCTGAAGTTGTTTGAAGATCCTGACCTCGGCGGTGCAGTCCCTCTGGGTGACCCCTTACTGCTGCCTGCCGCCAGTGAGAGTGGAGGGCCCATGTCCCACGCGGAGCTGTTCAGGTACCACCTGTCCCTTTCGGTGCTTCTCCGCCAGCCCTGAGAGTAGCCTAGATAGAGCCAGGGACCTGTCCCTGTGTGGGAGCGTCTCCCAGCTTCGGCCTCCAAGGGAGGCCATCTTGGCCCCTCCGAGGCAGGAGCCTGTGGGTCGGCTCTGACCAGGAGGCAGTGGGGGGGCCTGGGGTGGAGGTGGGGGTGGGCCACAGCCCCACGCAGCCCTGCAGGTTCCAGAAAGAACTTCATGAATACAAGTCTTTTCCTTTCCATGTTCACACTTTTATAGTTTATGTGAAGAATAATTAAATTATATAATTGCAAGAGCAAGTATAATTGGCATAAGTGGGTTTGGGAACAACTAAGATGGGTTCTTGGTAGCAAAGTGCAGATGTGCCGGACCGCGGCCAGTCCCGGCAGGGTCCCAGCGCGGGCTGGAGAAGGGAGTGTGAGGCGTAGTCTGTTCCGCAGAGGTGGGTGGACAATGCCAGCGCCTATTCAGAGCACTTGCCGTGGTCTGTGTGCTAGACTCCACATGCGGCCCGATTTCATCCTCACGACGGCCCCCCACCTAGGCTCGATCTCTGTTTTAGAGAGCAGAGTGTGGGAGAGGTAACTGGTCCAAGGCCACGGCTCCCCCAACTGGAGGACAGGACACCGGCCTGTGTCCTGTCCTCCCTGCTCCTTCCAGGACTCTCGAAGCACTTAGAGGAGAGGAGGCTGGGAGATCTGCCTCCCGCCCCGGGCCGGCAGCGCTCCCCAGGCTTCGGCGTGTGCCGGCTGCGCTCTCCGCGTGCTTGGGACTGTGCGTCTCCGTTGCATCATCCGTGCCCCCAGAACGCAGCCTTGCTCAGCGGTGTACGGGAGGCCGAGCTTCGTCTTTCCAGGAACGGTTACGTGGTGCCGAGAGGCTGTCATCTGCGCCCTCGTTAGCAGCCTCGGCTGTTAGGCAGCCCTGTCAGTGCCCGGGTCACAGCGAACGCTGTCTCGTCTTTACAGCTCCCCGTGGTCCCTGGCGTCTCTTCACTGTCATCTGTGTCCTCGGCCCTGACCGCCCCGGCAGGCTGGGAGAAGCTGGGGCGGTGCTGTCTTGAGAGGAGAGACTGAGGCATGGGGAAGCAGACTCAGCCGTGAGGAGGGCGGCAGGGCCCCTCTGAGTGCGCCCTGCCCGGGGAGGCTCCGCCATCTCCAGGACTCCGTGCGTCCCAGGGAGGCCATTCCCCGGGGACTGCGCTGGCACAGTTCCTTCTGAGTCTGACACCAGCGCCTCCCGACCCGCGTTCTGCAGAACTCCGGTGTCGCCTTCAAGGGGGTCCTGTGGCCGGATGGCTGGGGCAATACCAGTGTTCAGCAGGACTCTGAGGGCATGAGTGGGAAGCAGCGTGGGGTACTGCACGTTCCCGTTGGTCTCGGGGACCCTCTCCCTTTGGCGTGCCTCTTGGCATCCCCCAGAGCCCTCTGGGGGTTACTGGAGAACGGGTGTCCGTGGCCCTGCCTTCACTCTGCCACACAGCTGGTGATAAAGAATTCGCGTTCGGAGAGCGGGAGCCGGGTTCTATTCGCCTTTGTGCTGGCCCTGTGACTCTCCGGGCAGCGATCGGGGTTCCTTGTGATAAAAAAGCTTCCTGATGCTCATTCATTCACCGATGCTGTCACGCGTCTGTTCATGCCATCGTGGCCATCAGCGAGCCTGAAGCCCCCCAGAGCACTGTGCCCAGCAGGTGCTGGAGTCTGACAATCCTCAGCTCCCTCTTGCTGAGCAGCCAGGCCAGTGGGTGGCCTGTCCCCTGCAGGGGCCTGGGGAGGGGGAGTGGGGCTGGGGTCTTTGGAGCTCCCCACAGCCTCTCCTTGGGAGCCGGACCTTGCGTTAGTGGGACCCAATTCCAGCCGTGACTCAGGGTGCCTGGGTACAAATAGAGCACGTGGGAAGGGGTGCCCCGCCACCACCTATACCCCGAGTGTGACTGCCCCCCACCACCACCTCAGCAGCTTCTGGTGAGTTCCCAGCAGTGTTTGCCCCAGCTGTATAAATCCTGGACGCTGACATGGGCTGTTAGCTGCTGGTCTGTTTCCCTACGGGCCCCTGCGTGCAGATAATTCAGTGCCCCCCAAGCTTTCCCTGGGCTCCAGCTCCAGTGGAGGATGCAGGAGGAGCCAGCACCTGCCGTGGGGAGCTCAGGGAAGAGCTGCTGCTTGGGGGTGCTGGTCAGGAGCAGCCCATGCTGGGTTACACTTGGGGGGATTGCCGCAAGCCCAAGACAGCTACCTCTCTTCGGAGGCCTGGCTTGGGCCGGGCCCTCTCGGTCTGGACTGGAAGGACATCTCTGCCATCCGCAGAGGCTCTGACTTCTGCTTTTGGGGTCTCTGCCCCGCCGCAGGCGGTGACCCGGAGCTCCTCTGGCAGCTGGTACTTGGCAGGCAGGGTGGTGCTGGGCACGCCACGCCCAAACAGGCCTCTTCCTAGGCCGGCCCATGTCTGAGCTGGATCCCATTGACAGATGGGGAGACTGAGGACCAGGGAAGGAGCGTGATGAAGCGGACCCAAGGCCGCTGGTGAAAGCGTAGCGGGAGAGAAACGGAGCTGCACTCTGGGCTCGGTGCTGTGCTTCCGGGCCCACGGCGGCTCTGCAGCCCTTGCTGGGTGATGCCGCTGTTACCGTCTCGCGGTTGGGGACACCGGGGTCTTCTGCCTCCGGCACCTGAACCCTCCTCCCCTGTCCCCATGCAGCCTACCGAGATGCCCTTAGACACCTTGCCCAGGTGTGGGCAGCACTTGTGTGGATGTCTCTGCTGGTCGCTGGTTTAGGAAGCACGTGAAGGGCCAAGAATCCTCTTTTAAGAATTCAAAAATTGGCCCTAGGATCTCAAAGGGAATTTTCCGTGTGACTCTGTGAAAGCCCCTATGATAGTGTTACCAGACTCCCCCCTGCCCCCATCCCTGGGTCTCCTTCTGTCTCCTGGTTCCAGACCAAATGGAGTTCTTCCGCCAGGAACTGGCAGGAGGGGCTCCTCAGGCAAAGAGGGCAGAGCTGGGCTGTGGTCTGCTTTGCTCAACCGCCGTCCGGTACCTGGGGCGGGTCCTGTGTGACCGTCCCCCTGCTGCGGGCTTTAGTCCCACCGCACGGTGGGCTCTCAGGTCCGGGACCATGGCTCCGCTCTTGGCGGGCTCTGTCTAGCACCCGGGTGGCCCACAGTGGGCACCGTGGATGGGCAGCCCCACCCCACCATGGTCAGATCCCCTCATTTAGTCTTTCTCGGGCTGAACTTGGTCCAGATGAGGGCTCAGCTTCTGAAGTCAGACGCCCTAGTCCTGACTCAGGCAGCCTCACACGCGGTCATCTCGCGGGCAGCTCGGCTTGGGGCTTGAGCCTGCACGTCTGCAGGGTGGACAGCAGCTGTACCCCCAAAGGGTTTGGGGATAAAACAAGATACTGTGTCTGGGCTGCTTGGCACGGAGCGGGAGCTCTGCATCCAGCAGCTGTTACTCTTACTTCTTGAGAGGTTGAAGGACAAGTCCCCTAAAGGGCCATCGTCTAGAGGGGGACCACGTGAAAAGCAGAGCCCTCCAGAGGCTGCCGAGGGGCCGGTTCTGCTCCCCCTGTGCTGTGGGGCTGTGGGGCAGGCAAAGCCTGTCCCCCAGTTCCTCCCTGGGGGCAGGCTGGCAGAAAGGAGAGGTTGGGGCACGGCCTGTCGTGCTCCCCAGAGTGGGGTGCCGTTGCCTCGGGGCCTTGCTCCCTTTGCGGGGCGGTCATATTCAGAGCTTCCCTTCCCCTCTGGTTCCCTAGAGTTGAAGAGGACTTGGACCAGCTTCTGAACCTGGGGGCTGAGCCCACCCCCAAGCCCCAGCCTGAGTGTAAAGTACCAGTGGCCGCTAGGCTGGCGCTTCCCAGAAAGCCAGCTGTCCCCCCCCGAGTGGGCCTGTCGGAGGCCGTGGCGGGGCAGCGGAAGCAGCAACAGATTCAAGCCATGGATGAGATGGACATCTTACAGTATATCCGGGACCACGATGCGCCCAGCCGGGCCGACCCCAGCCTCTTCTGACGCCCCCACCCCCCGGACTGGCCCTGGGCCGGCAGAGCCTCTCCCCGGAACGATGTGGTGAGGTGGGCACTGTGCCCTGCAGGGCCAGGACCTCTGTTCCCAGGGGAGGGGGTGGACGCCCAGGTCATAGGACCCCTGTACTGCCTTGGGTTTTTGTCCTGTCTTGTTTGCCTGTGGGGTCATAGAACCCTGCAGGGCACAGAGAGAGAGGTCACCATAGGAATTGGAGCCCGAACTCTCAGCCACATGGATGTGGAGGGGAGAGCATGTGGGGTGCCTTGCTAACCAGGAGCTCAGCCCCCAGGATGAAGTTGAGACTGCAGGGACCCTGGGATGTCCTACTCAGGGCAGGGAAACTTTGTGTCCATTCGTGCCTACTGCATAGTAGGGAGGGTCCACCCAGCCTGGGAGTGGGGGCTGGAGTCCCTGGGCAGTGTGGCTCCTGGGGGCCTGCAGGATCCGAGAGGGTCCCCGGGGGACGGATGCTGCGTGGGTACCTGGGAGAGCCTGGTTGGGTGGAGTGTCCCTGAGCTGCCTCTGGTCCTCAGGTGCTAAGCAAGGTACCTTCCCATGTGCCCATCTTGAGGGAGACACGAGGCCCAGCCCTGCCTCTCTCGGGTGTGGACGGCCTGACAAGCCCCTGGTCGTCCTCCCTCCTTTCCCAGGGAATACCTGGCCAGACCATGGCCTCCGGGGGCCTCTGGCCATATGGCCAGTGTCCACCCTTACAGCTCTGAGCAGCGGGGTCCGAACACTGCCTGGGCCTACAGCTAGGCCTACTCACGGGGGGCCTAGGTAGATGCTCCTGGCTACTGGTTGGAGCACTTTGTCCAGAGGTGGGTGCTGCCAGGCCTTCCCTGTCCCCCAGATCTGGACATGTTCACCGGCCTCTCAGCAGTGGGGACCGTCTCTCCAGGGAGAAGGAGCCCTATGCCAGAGCAGGGCCAGTGCCTTAGACTTCCCTTGGACCCCCCACGCCCTGGCACCCGGGTCAGGGCATGGCACAGTGCTCAGGAAATTCTCAGTGAACGATGTTTAATAGAGCAAAGAATATCTTTTTAAATATATTCTTCATGTTCCGTACTAGTTTTTAATGAAACACAGTTTTTAGTGAAATGTAACCCCTGTTGTCCCTCGGCTTCTCCTGCTTGAAAGGACCCTGGAGGGGGTTTGGAAGTAGAACCCCAGATGCTTTCCTGATCGGGGGCAACCGCAAGCTCTGAGGGAGGCCCCCAACCAAGCTGGTTGTTGGCCACCATCAGCCTCTAGTACCCTGCTCCTGCCCTGTGCCCAGACCCGTACGGCGTGGGACCACCCCCTCTGTTCTGTCTTGCGTCTCTTGCACCCCGGCACCCTCAGCAGCTGTCCAGTCTGAGGAGGCTGCCCTCCCCCAGCCTGGGCCAGAGGGACGGGAAGTAGGCAGTCGTGAGGTCTGAGAGCTGCACACCTTCTCTGCCTTACCCGGCCTCCAAGGCCTCTCTCCCCAGGGCCCTGCGCAGGCCCCAGGGCTCCTCGCACCTGCCACTCCACTTCCCCTTTCAGCGCCAGGCCTTGGCGCCCGCACCCCGCCAGGCCTGGAAAGGAGTGAGTGCTGAGGGGAGGGCTGCCTCTCTGTTCTGCCACCACCGCTCAGCGACTGTGCCATCGGAGCAGGGGGCTCAGCTGCCAGGTGCCCGGAAGGGGTCATTCCAGTGTGGGTTCATCCACGCAGACTGGCCTCCTCCTTGGGGGCCTGGGTTTATCCACGCAAACTGGCCTCCTCCCTGGGGGCCTGGTGCTTCCTAGACACTTAAGTGAGGATGTGCACGTCCCCGAATAATGATGCTCGAACTGTGGCTGGTTCTCCCCTGCGGGTCTGTGATCTGGTGAACCCATGACACCCAGTGATCCAATAAAGTTCATGTCAGTGACTCATTCCAGCATTTGTTAATGGTGGTTTTTTTCTGTGCCTGGGCTAATGGGGAATGTTGGGGAGGGCGGGGGATTATCTTGTTAACAGTGGGCTCGGCAAGGGGAGTTGCCCTGGAAGGACCCTGGGGTCTGCCACGGCTCTACCCAGGCCCCCAGGCTGCTGCTCGGTAGGGTGAGTTGAGGCTAGAGGGAGAATTCCACTGTGTAAACTGAGGCAGAGGGGCCAGAGGCCCAGGCCCCAAAGGAATCATTGGGTCAGTAACTGGCCAGCCAGGATGCTTGCAAACAGTCTGGAAAGAGGACCCTTCCTTTCTCCGGGCTTACCGTCTCCTCATGGTGGGGACTGGCCTAGGCTTGGACTGGTCTTCGGCTCTTTAAGCTCCGACATCAAGTAAACCCACCCCTCCATACACACACCTGTCCTGGCCTCCTCACCCCTGCTGGAGCTCAGAGTCTGAGATGCTGCTTTGTGCCAGGACCCCAGAGGTCCTGGGCAGATGGCTGTGCAGACTGACAGCCACTGGAGAACTAGAACTAGTCCTCAGGAGCCAGCGAGGCCCTGAGCCGGGGCAGGCTGTGGGCCAACACTGGCCTCCTCCCACCACTTGGCTTTGGCTCTTGTAGCCAAGCTTGAATTGGGGTCTTGGCTCCCAAGGACAAACAGTTGGGCTCTTCTGAGAAGGACCCCACAGCCAAGAGCCTGTAGCTGAGAGCTCGCCAGACAAAGAAAACGGAGAGGTGGAACTGGGGGACAGTGGCCTTTGGAAGCTGCTGGGAGCTCCATGGGCAGGATGCGCCATCTGTGGCCGGAGTCCCCTTCCCTCCCGACATTGTTCCTCTTGGGAAGCCAGGAACTCCAGTTCTGCTGGAAAGTCCCCCTCCTAGCTCCTGGCCTTGCCAGGCTGTGCAGTGGGGCTCTCTGGGGAGCACCCACCCTTCTGAGCTCTGGTGCCCCGTGTTCATGTCTGTGCAACTGTCTGGAACATTCCTTCTCCTCCACGAGCTCTGGCGGCTGCCCCAGAGCTCGAGTCCTCACACTGGATACAGACAAGAGAGCAAAAGTCCAGCCGCTTTTCAGGGCCCTCTGGCCTCAGTGCCTCACTGCTCCCTTGGCACCGTGTTGATACACTCTGTGCGGAGATTAAACACCCAGCGTTAGGCTTTGGTTTGCCTCCACCCCTGGGATCTCCAGGGAGGCCTGGTGTGGGAAATCCTGCTCAGCCGTCCAGCTCCCCGGCCGTCCGGCTGAACATACCCTGGGGAAGAGAGAAGGGCCCGGATGCTGGCCCCAACGGGGCAGCAGGCACCTCGCGGTCTGCTGGGGCTTTGCGTGGGTTGATGGCTGCCCAGAGCAGGCCTGGTCAACACCCAGAGCCTTTTTGAGTGGCGTACTATTCAGTGCAAACCCTGATCACTCCAAACCATTCCCCGTCAGCACCCTGAGGCCTCCCCGGTGGGGATCGTTGACTGAAGGACCCTTGGAGAAACCAGCCATCGGGCTCAGGGCATGGAAGGATCTAGGTTTCAGTCCAGCTGGGCTGTGTGACATCCTCTTACCCCACAGCCCACAGTGCCACGTGAAGAGACTCCCCTGGGCTCTCGTAAAGGGACCAGCAGGACTCTGACGTCCTATTCGTGCTGGAAGAGTTTCCGTGGGCTGGTCACTCGCGCATGGCAGGGGGACCCCTGCCCGGGACGAGCTGAACGCTGATGGGAAGCGGCCGGCTGTTGGGTGGGCGGTCAGAAGCTGCCGGCAAGCTCAGTTCGGCCCGGCATCCAGCCTGGGCACTGAGCACTCATTGCCAGGTGCTGAATACAGACAACGTGGTGAATGGAACGACGTGGTGAGCATAACCTGGAGGGCCGATGCTAATCCCGCTCCTGGCTGACCTCGGGCTCTTGTTCTCCATGGCTCACACTCAGGATAAAACCACAGCCTCTGGAGCGGCGATCATGGGCTGAGCCCGTAGCCTGGGTAAGCAGGAATCCCTCCTGACAACTTTCAGAGGTGCCAACGCATCTCTGCCAACTCAGCAGCCAGCAGCAGCCTCTAAATTGGTTTTTTAGTAAAGCTGAGTTAGCTCCCTCCAGCCCGACTGGCCGGTCCTGCCATCGATCCAGGGCGAAGCCAGAGGGAGGCCAGGACCAGGCAGGAGGCCCAGCTCCGGGGCTCGGGGGACACAGGGAGCGAGAGATGCCATGAACGTCTCCTGAGCACCCACGGGGTACGGTACCTTTCCCAGGCACGATAGGGGTCCCAAAGTTGGAGAACCATGAGCCATTAAAGCTGGATCTGCCATGAGCCGTGCTGAGCCCCCAGTTTCAGTTCTGTTCTGTGGGCCTCCTGTCCAAACAGCAGACGCCGCTGAAGGAGGCACCCCCCTCCTGTGCAGCCTCTCACCCCGTCTTCCCTCCCCTCCGACACCCGCCCGCACAGAGTGTTGCGTGTGACCTGAGCCCAGCCTCCCGTCTGCTGTAACGAAGTGCCACAAACTGGGTGACTTGAAGCAAGAGGAATTTGTTCTGTCCCAGTTCTGGAGTCCAGAAATCCGAAATCAAGGTGTTGGGAGAGCCGCACTCTCTCCTAAGGCTCCAGGGAGAATCCTTCCTTGCCTCTTCCGGCTTCCGGTGTTGCTGGCACTCCTTGGACTTCCTTGGCTTGTAGCTGCGTCCCTCCCATCGCTGTCTTCATGTGGCCATCTCTTCTGTGTCTGCTCTGGGTTTGTGTCCAAATTCCCTCTTCTGGTAAGAATACCAGCCATTGGATTAGGACCCGGTATGATCTCATTTTACCTTAATGACACCTGCAAAGCCCCGATTTCCAAAGAAGGTCCCATTCATGGGTACGGGTGGACGTGAATTTTGGGAGGACGCTGTTCCACGCAGTATGCTTACTAAGGGCCTGGGACCTCCCGGCAGGCTGAAGTGATGGTTTCCGCACCTCTACTGTCTGCTCCAGGGCCTGGCAAGGACCTTCTCTGAGGGCCCGTCGGCTGCCATCTGGAACTCACCATATAAGGTTTGGGAGACACTTAGGAGAGCGTCTGATAGCGGACGCAGCCTCCGTCATCACTTGTGACCAGAGGTTAGTGTGTGACGTGTGGAGCTCCAGGTCCTTCCCCACGCGGCCAAGGGCTGGCCTGACCCCCCTGGGCCATCGTGCCTTCTCTTCCCCGAGCGATGACAGGCCCAGATTGGGTCTCCGTTACTTCCTGTCCTGAGCCATGGGCTGTTAGGAGTAAGCTGAGGCAGGCAGCGTCCCATTCCGTCCCATCACATCCGGCCAGTGCCCTGCCTGTGGGCTCCGTGGCTATGGCAGCAGGACCCTGCCTGTGCCGGGGAGTCTCTGTGGGCCGCCCGCCACGGGCCAGGGTCAGCGTTCCCGTTGGAGCTGCTACCCGAAATGTCAAAACCTCTTCGTCAACCGTTGCATCTCTTCACTGAATAGGGAAACCCCAAGCCTTACTAAGAAAACAACTCTTTGGGGCAACATGTAGTACACAGTGGCGAGTGGGCCGTGGTCGGAGCGGCCCCGGCTGACGGGGGGCTGTGTCCCCCTTCCTAGAGGGGTGCGCCGTGCGGAGGAGGCCTTTCCCGGCGGGGCCACAGCACCTCCTGCTCAGAAGCCTGGCTCAGTGGAAACCCGACGGCTCTCCCAGGCCGCTGGCCGCCAGGGCTGCCCTCCGGCCGTCACCCCATCCTCTTCTCACTGGGCGTCTGAGGAAGCTGGAAAAGGCCGTGACAGAGCTGGTGGCGGGAAGCGGCCTCCAGAGCCTGAGGGCCACTGGCCCACTCACCAGGAGCCCGAGGGGGCCTCCCCTGCTCTCTCCAGTGGCTTTTCTTACTTGGTGAGATCTCTCTCGACGTCTCCACATTTTCCTTTTGGTTTAATAGCCACTTTGCTGATTTCCCCCGGCAAGTGCTGTTGGTCCCGGAAGGTGATCCTTCTAGATGACAGCGGAACAGCTGACGTCGTGTCTCCCTGTTTCTCAGACCATCAGGAGCAGCAGAGAGGCTCTGCTTGACCTGCCGGGGGCCCGAGGGCCTCGCTTTACTGCCTGCTGGTCTGGGATTCTCATCAGGCTCGTCCGGCTTTATGGGTGGCCCTGGGACGGGAACCCTGGCCCCCGCCGACTGTAAAATCCACGGGCACGGGAATGGAAAATGCTTCAGCACCTCGGTGAAAGTCTGGCAGTTTCTTCAAAGGTGAACCTGAATTTACCATATGACCCAGCAATTCTACTTCTACGAATATACCCAAAGAGAGAGGGAAACGCATGTCCTCACAAAGAGTTGTAGACAAATGTTCACAGCTGGCGGATGGATAAGCAAAATTTGGACTAGCCACACTGTGGAATATTACTCAGCAATAAAAAAGAACGAAGTGCTGATGACTACACGACACGGACCGGTCTCAAAACCATCATGCTGAGCGAAAGATGCCCGACTCAAAAAGACCGCAGAGCGTATGATTCTATTTCCCTGGCATTTCCACAAGAGGCAAATCTGCAGAGACGGAAAGTAGATTAGCAGTTGCGTCAGGCTAGAGGTCAAACCGAACAGTGACTGCAAATGGACGCAAAGGATCTTTTGGGGGGTTTGTTGCAATGATTACACCATTCTATAAATCTAATGAAGTTCTTCTACTGCACATTTAAAATGGGTGAATTTTAGATTAAGTTATACCATTAAATTATACCTCAATAAAACAGTTGCACAAATTAATGACTGAATGAAACCAGCAAACCGACCCGTGGGCAGCAGAGCTCAGTGGCCGAAAGTGTGGGTCAGCTCTCCGCTCTCCCACCAGCCAGCTGTGTGCCCTGGGCCAGTTACCTACTCTCTCTGTGCCTCAGTGTCCTCACCTATAAATGGGGATAATAATCTGCTTCATTGGGGTCATTGTAAGGAGAAAATGAGTTAATATTTGTAAAGTTCTTTGATCGGGACCTGACGCATAGTACACATTATATGTGAAGAACTGAAAGTCCACTACATTGTGACTCAGTTGTTTGTTGCACTGCAAGCAGGTCTAGGATTCAAGTGCTCCTTCTCACTCTTCTGAGAGTGAGAGCCAGACCTTTGGGGGAGAAAGGGGAAGCCGATGGGGCTTGCTCTATGAGGATGGCCAGAGGTGAGAGGCTGTGTTCTCTGCCAGCCTCTTGGCTTATCTGAGCCCATGTGCCACACGGGGCAACAGAGCCTATTCAGCTACCGCACGTAGGGTCGGGGTCATGGGCCACAGCTGTGGATCCACAGAGGGGATCCACAGAGATCCACAGAGGGGCCTGGTGGCTAGGGGCTCTGGGATGTGACCTGCGTCCTAGATCTGGATGGGCCGTGGAGGGTGACCAGAGGGAGGGCAGATGGAACATGCTGGAAACGAGCCTCTGGAGAAGACATCATTCTGATGGGGATTACTAGTAACACCTGCAGGGCCATGCATCAGGGAGCTCGTCCCAGCACACCCCGCACGCCAAAACAAGTACAGCTTTTCCCAGCACCATGGAGACGAGGAAATAAACACATTGTTTCCCTCTCCTGGCCCCTGACCCTTTGTACAGAGCCTCTGGCCAGGCGGGGCTGGGGCGGGAAAGTGGGGTGGAGAGAGGTTTCTGGCAGTCCTGGCTGCTTGTGGCCTGCCCAGACTGTGAAGAGGGCCTGGACGTGATGCCCCTTCCTCTTTATGCCTCAGGCCTCCTCCAGCTTCCTCATCTCCCAGGACTGGGGGTGGGGTTCCTGCATTCCCCTTTGGAAAGAAGCTACACCCACAAAGACATATGCAAATGCTCATAGCACCAGGATTCAGAACACACCCAACCGAAAGAAGGAACCCGCGTATCCACGAGCTGGTCAACAGATAAACCAACAAGGACACCCATACGGTGCAAAACTGCTCAGCAAAGAAAAGAAAAATGCTAACAGATACGACGACATGGTGGATGTCAGACACAGACTAAGTGAAAGAAGCTAGACCCCCAAAACTGCAAACTGGGTGATTCCATTTATATGAAATTCTAGAAAAAGCAAAACTATAGGGGCACCTGGGTGGCTCAGTCGTTAAGCGTCTGCCTTCGGCTCAGGTCATGATCCCAGGGTCCTGGGATCGAGCCCCGCATCGGGCTCCCTGCTCGGCAGGAAGCCTGCTTCTCCCTCTCCCACTCCCCCTGCTTGTGTTCCCTCTCTCGCTGTGTCTCTGTCAAATAAATAAATAAAATCTTTAAAAAATCAAAAACAAAACAAAACTATAGTGACAGCAGACCAGTGGTTGCCAGGGGCTGGGGCTGGGCAAGGGTGCCTGAGGAAACTTTCTGAGGTGACAAACACTCTAAAATTTGAGCATGACTATAAACAAAACTCATTAAATTGTACACTTAAAATAGGGGAATTTTATTGCATGTAAATTTTATGTCCATAAAGCTGTTGAAAAAGGAACCATAGTACAAAACTAAACATACTCTTAACCCTTCAATCCAGCAATCCTGCTCCTCGGTATTTACGCAAAGGAGTTGAAAACTTACATCCACACAAAAACCTGCACACCAATGTTTATAGCAGCTTTCTTCACAATTTCCAAACCTTGGAAGTATCCAAGTAACCAAGATGTCCTTCAGTAGGTGAATAGATAAACAAACGGTGATACATCCAGACAATGGAATATTACTCAGCACAAAAAAGAAATGAATCATCAAGGTAGGAAAAGACCTTCCTTCCATGGAGGAACCTGAAATGCATGTGAAAGAAACCAATCTAAACAAAGGCTCCACACCCTATGATCCCAACAACAGGACATTCTGCAAGAAGCACAACTATGGAGACAGTAGAAGGATCCGTGGTGACCAGGGACTGAGGGGAAAGAGGGAGGAACAGATGGAGCACGCAGGATGTTTAGGCAGTGAGACTACGCTGTATGATACTGTAAGGAGGGATACGTGTCATTCTACATTTGTGCAAACACATAGAATGTACACCACCACGAGCGACCCCTAATGTAAACCCTGGACTTTGTTGAGATGGTGGGTCTGTGCAGGTTCATCATTTATAACAAACGTACCGCTCTGGCGGGGGGTGGTGATAACGGGAGAGGCTGTGTGTGCGGGCAGGGGGGGGATGTAGGAACTCTCTGTACTTCCTATTTAATTTTGCTGTGAACTGAAAATTGCTCTAAAATGTAAAGTCTATTTTTGGGGCGCCTGCATGGCGCAGTCAGTTAAGTGTCTGACTCTTGGTTTCAGCTCAAGTCGTGATCTCAGGGTCATGAGATCAAGCCCGGCGGCTGACTAGCACAGAGTCCGCTTGGGTTTCTCTCTCTCTCTCGTCCTCTGCCCCTCCCCTCTCAAATAAATAAATAAATATTAAAAAAAATAATAATTTTAGGGGCGCCTGGGTGGCTCAGTTGGTTAAGCGACTGCCTTCGGCTCAGGTCATGATCCTGGAGTCCCTGGATTGAGTCCCGCATCGGGCTCCCTGCTCAGCGGGGAGTCTGCTTCTCCCTCTGACCCTCCTCCCTCTCATGCTCTCTGTCTCTCATTGTCTCTCTCGCAAATAAATAAAATATTAAAAAATAAAATAAAATAAAATGTAAAGTCTATTTTTAAAAAGAGGAACCATAAGTTGAGGCTCATTAGCCCAGAAGCCCAGAAGCTGTCTGCCTCTCCAAGGGGTCAGCCCTGCTGCCCCAGGCCGGGCCCCACCTTCAGTGACACTCCCCACAGCCTCCAGGGAGCCCTGGGCTCCAGCTGAGGCTCACGAACATTTGGTTCATGGTGGTAGGGGTTCCTGGTCCAGCAGATGGGCAACCCTGAGGGAAGGAACTGGAGGCCCCCCATGAAGGGGAAAATGAGGGGTCAAAACCCCGTCAGCCTGGAAGCTCGGGCACTGACTGGCCTTGGTTCTTGGTTCTTGAAAGCTTTTCTCTCATCTGTATGATATTCATCTTTGTTTTCCTCCCTGTAGTTGTCCTGCACAGGCAGATGGAGAAGATTTATTGCAAGATGGCACAGTGCTTTTCGGAGGTGGGTGAGCTCCCCGGAGCAAATCATGAGGCAGCATGACCAGGTGTTCCTTCTGTCTTCTCATGGAATGAAGCTGAGGGGCCTCGGTCCTAGGAAAACATGCTAGGGGCTCTCCCAAAGGCCATCAAGCTCCAGGGGCTTGGACTACATGGGCCCTCAAGAGAATGAACCTTGGGGCACCTGGGTGGCTCAATTGGTTGGACATCTGCCTTCGGCTAAGGTCATGATCCTGGGGTCCCTGCTCGGAGCGGGGGAGTCTGCTTCTCCCTCTGCCCCTCCCTGTGCTTGTGCTCTCTCTGTCTCAAATAAATAAATAAAATCTTAAAGAAAAAGAGAGAGAGAATGAACCTTCCTGGGAGGAAACTCAGTGGTCCACCAGGACCCCAGGAGCAGGCTTTGAAGTCTCAGTCCTGCCAAAGGCCTCCACCGGCTCTCCTTTTGGGTTGGAAAGTGCACGAACCTTTGCTTGCTGCGATCAAGGAAGTCCTGTTGTGTGGCTCTCGAGGGGTAGCGAGCCAAAGACTGCTCACGAGGCCCTGCAGCAAGTAGGGATGCTGGCGTGGGCAGGGCTGGGCCTCTGTCTCCCAGGAGAGTCTTATCCTGCAGTGGCATTGGACAGAGAGGTTTCGTTTTGTCCCATGGTCAGCTACGCGCAGATGCGCTACATGGCTGCATTCGAGGAGGTTTACACACGGGTACCTCATTTGCCTTGAATGGAAGCCTAAGGTGTTATTTTTGCTAGTAAGTGAGAAGCAGCTCCTGCTGGTGTCCCTGCCTGTTCCTGAAGGAATTTTTCTCTTGGCATTGGTGTCTTTGGGCTCAGCTTGCAGAAGATGCCCTTAGACCTGAGGCTTAAGGGTCCCAAGTTTAGAGAGAAGAGAGGAGGGAGCCCCGAGCCTGAACCCAAGAACTGGGTCCCCAGGCTCACGTGGAGATCAAAACAGACGTGCTGTAAAGATGACGCAGCACTTGGTGAAGCCCCCCGGCCAGCCCCTAGGTCTGCCCCTCTTCCTCCTCGCGCTGGGCCCTCATCCCCACCGGCCACTCACCTCTGAAAGGCCCTGCTCTCTGGAGGGGCTTAGCTCATTGTAATTATTCCGGTTCTTCGAAGAACATGAATTTGCTCATGTTTTTTAAGTCTTTTCAAGTTAATTTTGATCATTTAGATTTTTCTAGAAAGCTGTCCAGATGTCAAATACGTATCATGTTCTTTTATAACTTTAAACATTGTCTTCATGTTGGTGGCTATTTTCATTTACTGCTATTTTAATTTCTAGGTTTTTTTATTGTCTCTCTTTTTTTTTTTTAAGATTTTATTTGTTTGTCAGAGAGAGAGACACACAAGCAGGGGGAGCTGCAGGCAGAGGGAGAAGCCGGCTCCCCGCTGAGCAGGGAGCCCAATGCGGGACTTGATCCCAGGACCCTGGGATCATGACCTGAGCCGAAGGCAGACACTTAACCAACCGAGCCACCCAGGCGTCCCTTTATTCTCTTTTTTTAGTTGGGTATGTTTGTCAGAAATTTATTCTGTTCATCTTTTCAAAGAACTGGTTTTTGGTTTTAAGGATCTATTTTACTTCTTTTCCATCTAATTCATTAACTTCTACTTTAACTTGATCCATTTCTCCTTTTCGTTTTGTTTTGGGGTTTTTTGTTTTTGGGGGGTTTTTTTTAGTTCTTTTTTTTAGAATCACATTTTTAATTTACTTTCCCTTTTTTGTTGTTACTTTCAAAAATATGTAAGGCTACAGAATTTTCTCTGGCACAGTTTGGGTCACTGCCCACAGATTTCATAATCCTTTCAGTTTTATTAATTTTTTAGTAGTCTAAATTGGAAGTTTTTATTTCCTGTTTAAAAGTGAGGAGCTATTTTAAATACTAGTAGTGTTGATGTGTTTGTGCTTTTGCTTCCAAGGTTTTATCACTATTATTATTATTATCCATCTGTGATTCATTTCTAGTCTTTTTTTTTTTTTTTAAAGATTTATTTATTTATTTGAGAGAGCGAGAATGAGAGAGAGTACATGAGAGGGGGGACGGTCAGAGGGAGAAGCAGGCTCCTCGCTGAGCAGGGAGCTCGATGCAGGACTCGATCCCGGGACTCCAGGATCATGACCTGAGCCGAAGGCAGTTGCTTAACCAACTGAGCCACCCAGGCGCCCCATTTCTAGTCTTATTGCATTATGGTCTGGAAATAGGGATCTGTATGATTTCTGCTTTCTATAATTTAAAAATCTTTCTTTACAGCCTAGCACTTAACTTTTATAAATGTTCAATGGGTATTTTAAAATATATATTCCTATTGTAGAATATATGGAATTTTAAAATTATTGATTATGTTTCTCAGAATTCTATATTCTTATTTACTCTGGGTCCACCTGACCCATCGTTTCTGAAGGGGCATACCACCGTCATGATGGTTTTGTCCAATTCTCCTGGGAGTTATTGGTGCCAATCCTGGCCGAGGATCCCCCACAGACTCTGGCCTGGTCTCAGAGAGGTGCTGAGGGCTCCCATGAGGGTATGACCTCACATAATGGTGCTAGACTCATCTGGCTTGTTTCTGGACTTACCCTCCAAGCTTGCCTTTTCTGTGGCTCAAATCATTGTCTTCACAGAGGTGCCTGGCTTCAGGGTCCTGGGCATCACTGTGGGCACTTACAGGATTTCTCTCCAGCTAAGAGGGAAGGGAGCAAGAGGTCCTGCCCACAAACAGACGTTTTCCTGCCAAGTCAGCAGCCTCCACCTGCCACGGAGCCAGGTGCCCTATAACACCTGTGTCTCTTGGATGGCCATCAGTTCTCTCTGGGCACCTGCCAGTCAGACCAGCAAGAACTGGTGATTTGGCCATCCTCTGGCCAGGCAGGCCCAGACATAAACATAAAATTTGTATCAAATTGCAAGGAACCCTGAATAGCTAAAACAATTTTGCAAAAGAAGAATAACATTGGAGAATTCACACTTCCTGATTTAAAAACTGCTACAAAACTACATTTATCAAAATAGTGTGGTGAGAATGCAAACTGGTACAACCACTCTGAGGACAATTTGGAGATTCCTCAAAAAGTTAAAAAGAGAACTATCCCACGACCCAGCAACTGCACTGCTAGCTATTTACCCAAAGGATACAAAAATACTGATTCAAAGGGGCACATGCACCCCGATGTTTATAGCAGCAATGTCCACAATAGCCAAATTATGGAAAGAGCCCAAATGTTCATCGACTAATAATGGACAAAGAAGATGTGGTGTATATATACAATGGAATATTACTCAGCCATCAAAAAGAATGAAATCTTGCCATTTGCAACGATGTGGATGGAGCTAGAGTGTATTATGCTAAGTGAAATAAGTCAGAAAAAGACAATTATATGATCTCATTCATATATGAAATTTAAGAAACAAAACATATGAACATAGGGGAAGGGGATAAAAAAGGAGGCGAAACTCTTATCTATAGACAACAAACTGAGGTTGCTGGAGGGATGTGGGCAAGGGATGGGCTAGATGGGTGATGGGTATTAAGGAGGGCACTTGTTGTGATGAGCACTGGGTATTGTATGTAAGTGATGAATCACTAAATTCTACTCCTAAAACCAATATTACACCAGATGTTAACTAACTAGAATTTAAATTTAAAAAATTGAAAAATATATACCAGAGTTTAAGCAAAATAGTGTGGTACTAGTACGAGGATAGACATAGAGATCAATGGAATGGACTGAGAGTCCAGAAATAAATCCATATATCTATGGTCAATTGATTTTTGACAAAGGTGCCAGGAACATTGAATGCAGAAAGAATAGTCTTTTCAAGAGAAGGTGCCAGAGAGGATATCTACATGCAAATGAATGCACTTGGATCCTACCTCACATCATGTACAAAAATTGTCTCAAAATGGATCAAAGACCTAAATTAATATAAAGCTAAATCTATAAAATCCTTGGGAAAAAACCATAAGGGCAGATTTTCATGACCTTGGATTTGGCAATGGATTCTTGGATATGCCCCAAAAACACAAGCAGCAAAAGAAAAAATAAATTTAATGTCATCAAAATTAAGGGAGGTCATGCTTCAAAGGACATCACCAAGAGAGTAGAACATTTACTCAGAGAATGGGAGAAAGTACTTGTAAACCATATTATGTGATAATGATCTAGTATCCAGAATGCATAATGAGCTCTTACAACTCAACAATACAATAAATAATTTAAAATTGCCCAGAGGACTTTGACAGGCATTTCTCCAAAGAAGATATATGAATGTCACATGAAAATATGCTCAACACCAATAGTCATCAGGAAAACGCAAATCCGAACCACAATGAGATACCATTTCACACTCACTAGGATGGCTTTAATTTAAACAGATTGGAAAAATAACAAGTTTGTGAGGCTATGGAGAAATTGGAACCCTCACACACTGCTGGTGGGAATGTAAAATGGTACAGCTGGCGAGGAAAAAAAATGGTGGTTCCCCAAAAAGTTCAACAAAAAATGATTGTAATATCCAGCAATTCCCCTCAAAGGTATATGCCCCAAAGAATTGAAAACAGGTGTTCAAACAAAACTTGCCCAAGAATATTCATGGTAGAGGGGCGCCTGGCTGGCTCAGCTGGTAGAGCATGTGAGTCTTGATCTCAGGGTTGTGAGATCTAGCTCCATGTTGGGTGAAGAGCCTACTTAAAAATAAATAAAAATTTTAAAAATTAAAGAATATTCATGGTAGCCCCATTCATAAAATCGCTCACAGATAGAAACAGCTGAAATGTCCATCAGCTGATGGATGAATAAACAAAAGGTGGTAGATCTGCACAGTGGAATATTATTCAGCCAGAGCGCGTCAGCCCATGAAGTACTGATATGTGCTCCAGCATGAGTGAACCTTGAAGACATTAAGCTGAGCAGAAGAAACCAAACACGAGGCCACATGTTGTATGAAGCCATTTATATGAAATGTCCAGAATGGGAAAATCCGTAGAGACAGAAAGTGGATTCGTGGTTGCCAGGGGCTAGGGGTTGGAGAAATGGGGAGTGCCCATTTCTGTCTGTCTAATGACTATGGGCTCTTCTTTTGGGGTGATGAAATGATCAGAAGTAGATAGTTGTGATGGGCGTACAACGTTGTGAATGTACCAACCCACTGGATTGTACACCGTAAAATGGCTGAAATGGTAAATTTTACGTTATGTGTGTTTTACCACACACACAAAAGTGTACCTAAGGCATGTTGGGAAACAAGCCCAGCAAGGGAGTTGGCCTTGCCTGCCAGGACAAGAGGCCATGGAGTCACTAGATGATGGGGAGCAGAGGGGTGGCAGGGAACCCAGGGGGCCGTGGAGGATGGAAGGCGTGAGGCAGATGGAGGAAGGGGGGCAGCATGTTTCAACAGCTGATGTTGAAATCCTGGCCACTGGAGTGCAGGCCTCCCAGGTTTGAGAAGCCCGTGTGTGTTTGCGCGTTTCCTGGGAATGATATGGGCTGGGACTTGTCTTTCTTGGCTGCTTCTAAACCAAAGACAAGCTCTCCCCTGGTTTGGCAGGAAACCTGTGAAGTTATTGCCAGACATCTGTTTCATTTTCCTTGGCAACAAAAGACATCCTAAGAGATAGACTCAAGGCTTAGAATTAGGAATGTCCATAATGCTTTCTCCTTCTCTCCCATGGGAGTTGAAACCCAAGCTCCAAAGCTCAAGTTGAGAGAGGGCCAGACCTGGGCTGGGGGGAATGGAGCTCCTGGAAGAAGAAATGAGTGAGGTGGGAGGGAGGGAGAGGGGAGGGCAGCTGCACAAGCAGGCCAGGCGCAAGCAAACTCTGGAAATCCAGAGTCTAGAGCAGGAGTCCTTTGTGGGGGACGGGGGTGGAGGGGACCCCTCTCCCTGTGACCTGCTTGACTTCTGAAATGGAGAAACCAGGAGACCAGTCCAGGAGAAAGAGCATGGGCTTTGGCATCAGGCAGGCTGCTTTGAATCCCAGCGTGCTTACTCTCCGAGTGACCTTGGGCAAGTCTCTGGGCTCCCATCTGTACAAGGGGAAATAACATCTACCTCATCAAGTTGTTGCTGGGATTAAGTGTGGGAACACACTTGAACAGTGAGCAGAGCAGAGCACACTAGAGGGGGTCCGTGAATGTATCTGAATCCGCCAGAGAACTGGGCTGGGGAGGCCACTGTGGCCGGGCCTGCCCATCTCTGTGCCTCTGTCCCCTCATCTGGAACAGCAGCGGCCTCGCACTGACTTTCTATAATTTTACGACTAAGAACTCCAGACCCAGGCTGTTCCTGGGGATTGTTAAAAAGTAGGGCAGCTTATGGGGCGCCTGGGTGGCTCAGTCGGTTAAATATCTGCCTTTGGCTCAGGTCGTGATCTCGGGGTCCTAGGACCGAGCCCCACATGGCATCAGGCCCCTTGTTCAGCGGGGAGCTTCTCCTTCTCCCTCTGCCCCTTCCCCCCTCTCGTGCTCACTCTCTCTCAAATAAATAAATAAATAAAATCTTTAAAAAAAAAAAAGTAGGGCAGCTTATCTAGGGCCTGAGAGACACACAAGGTGTAGAATGAAAAGCTCTTCATTTCTCAGCTGAGGTTCAAGCAATGAAATGACCACTGACAGGCAGACAGCCACCTCTCTGACCATCCCAGGCCCACCCTGGGCCAGGCTCCCTGGGGAACAGGGGTGGAAAAAGTGGCCCCAGCTACACTCCTGCCTTCCAGCACCTTCTCTGAGTTTCTGAGACCTGTAAAGTCTGAAGTACTGTTATTTAAATATTTAAACATTAACAAGGCCAATGGCAGTCAATTCCCATAAAGAGAATCTGCAAGTCCCAGTCATTTAGGAAAGGTGGGGGTGGGGGACTTTGGAGGGCCCTCCAGAAAACAGCAGGGTCTGTCCCTACTGAGTGCCAGCCCTCTTAGGACCAGCACGAGCCCACCCTGCATCTAATATCACTGTCTCCATTTTAGGGAGGTGAAGGGACTCGCGTGAGAAGGTTACCCAGCAGGGAAGTGGCTGAGCTGTAGTTTCAGTGCATCTCTGCTGCTATGTAGACCTGGGTTGCCAAGAACACTCAGTCTACTGAGTGGGCCAAGCATGGCGACTTCCCAGGATTTTTTAACAAGCTTTGTGTGAGAGATACTTCACATACTATACAATTCTCCCACTTAAAATGTACAATTCACTGGTTCTTATTATATTCACAGAGTTGCACAACCATCCCCACAATAAATTTCAGAGGGTTTTTCATCACCTAAGAAACCCCACATTCTTTGGCTACCATATGCCAGTCTCCCCAACCCCCCTAGACCTAAGCATTCAATCTATTTCTGTCTTCTATACATTTGCCCATTCTGGACATTTCATATAAGTAAAACGATCAAATATATGGCTTTTTGTTCCTTGCTTCTTTCACCTAGCGCAATATTTTCAAGGTTCCTCCATGTTCTAGCATGTGTCAGCATTTCATTCTTTTTATGGCCAAATAATATTCCCGTGTATGGCTAGACCACACTTTGGTTATCCATTTATTAATTGATGGACATTTGGGTTGTTCCTACCTTTTGACTATTATGAATAACATTGCTCTGAATATTCACACACAAGTTTTTGTGTAGACACATGTGTTCATTTCTCTTCGATATATACCTGCAGTAGAATTGCTGAATCATATGGTAGTTCTATGTTTAACTTTTTGAGGAATGCCAGACTGTTTTCCCAAGTAGATGCAACACTTTACATTCCCAGCAGTGCTGGGTGAAGGCTTGGGTTTTTCTACATCCTCCCCAACACTTGTTACTATCTGTCTTTTCATTATAGCCATCCTCGTGAGTATGAAGTGGTATCTCATTGTGCTTTTGATTTGCATTTCCCACTAATGATACTGAGCATCTTTTCATGTGCTTATTAGCCATTCCTATATCTTCTTTGGAGAAAGATCTATTCAGATTCTCTCCCATTTTGTAATTGGATTGTTTGACTTTTTATTATTGAGTTATAAGGGGTCCTTATATACTCCAGATATAAGTCCCCTATCAGATCTATGACTTGCAAGTATTTTTTCCCATGCAGTAGGCTACCTTTTCACTTTTTCCATAGTGTCCTTTGAAGCAGAGAAGTTTCAAATTGTTATGAAGCCCAGTGTATTTTGTTTTTCTTTGGTAGTGTATACTTTTGCTGTCATAGACTTCCCTGTTTTTTAAAGCAATATTTAACATAGAGAAATATGCCCATACAAAAACAGCAAAAGCTATTGATTCTCTTTTTTGTTTTTTCAAGCTAAGACTTTTAAAGGTTTTTTTTATTGATATTACACATTGATCCAAACATAATTTGATACTGCTTATGGAAATTCAAATAAGAAGGATACTATACATAAAGAATTCTAGGCAAAATGAAAGTATGCATCTCAGAGAACTAAGGGTAGAGTCAGTGTGTGAATTACATACACAGGGCTTCCTAGTGGCCAAAGCAAAGAGGAAAATGCAATTAGTTATAAGATTCACAAGCCAATGGCATAAAAATCTATCTATAGCTTGAGGGAGGCCTCCCTTTTCCTGGCACAGAGGCCAGAAAGAAATTTCTCCTATGGCTCCTCCTAAGGGGAGAATGTGTTTGGGCTCATCAGCTAGAAGAGAACACACATATAATGTCCCCAATAACCTATTTATCCACAACCAAATTCCCTTCCCTTCATGTTTCCAGACCCCTGTCTCTTCCTGCCAACCATTTTGCCCCACGTGAAATTGTCCTCGTAGTCATCTTTTTTTTTTTTTTTAAGATTTTATTTATTTATTTGAGACAGAGAGAATGAGAGACAGAGAGCAGGAGAGGGAGGAGGGTCAGAGGGAGAAGCAGACTCCCCGCCAAGCAGGGAGCCCGATGCGGGACTCGATCCCGGGACTCCAGGATCATGACCTGAGCCGAAGGCAGTCGCCTAACCGACTGAGCCACCCAGGCGCCCCACCTCGTAGTCATCTTTTCACAAAACACCAATATCAGTACCTCACTTCCCTTCTTGAAATTCTTCAATAGCCCCCAGCTGCCCTTAGGATAAAGTCCAAGCTCTTTAACTTGACTTATGTGATGCTACGTGATTTGACCCCAGCCTACAGGAGCCGGTAATTTTGAACACGTCCCCACCTCTGGATCTTAGCTTGTCAGGGCCTCCACTTTGAAGCTTCACTCAGCTCTCTGTTCTCTTAATTCACTCACGCTTTTAACAAGTACACTGTCTACATCTTTTTCCAAGGTGACAGCAGGTGTGAAGCACCAGACCAGAAAGAACGGGAAAGAGTTGCTCTAGGCAGGATGCTCATACTACCAGTTTCTCAGCAGTGGGACAGACTGAAAAATTACAAAAAGCAGGCCTAGGTACTCAATAAATTGGGTAATCTGAGGCCATTCCTTCACCACACGTACAAACACTCTGCTCATCCAATAGCCCTGCCCATCAGCCTCTGCCATAATACGGGAGAATTTGGACCGTTCACAATGATAAAGCTAACGATAAATTCTTTTCATTGCACTGTTGTAATACCGCCTGAGGATATGCAGTATCATTTAGAATAATTTCCTTATATACTGGTTGATGCAAAATTTTAAAAATATATATTTGTTCTTGAGTTAATATTACATTATAAATATTAGAATATAAATATTCTTTATAAGAAAACTTGACCCTCCAAATCAATGTCCTCTCATGAATTTTATTAACTGAAGTTTGATTACAGAGGGGAAGGATGACCACCCTCTAATTCTCTGTACCAATGTTTAAGAAAATAAAAGTTTTCAGAAATACAAGAGAAATCAATATATGTTCATTATAAAAAAAAAAAATACAGATAAACCAAAAGAAAAAAATGACACTTTCCAAAGATAATCACTGGCAATATTTTAAAATATTTTCTTCTGTATTTTTACTGTGTGTACATATATGTATATATGTAAATGATTTATATATATATATATATATACACACACAATGTACATATATATGTGATTTTTTTTTTAAATGTCATCTCATGGACAGATTTTGTAACCTGTTTCTGTGTACTATGAGGACGTCAATGCAATAATATCATGAACATTGGTGTGTGCGTGAGTGCGGGCCGGGCTGTGGTTTGGCCACACTATGCTTTATGTAACCATCTATTGGACATTTGGGTGTTTCTCATTTTTCTCCTCCTCCTCTGATTCTGGGCTCAGGGTGACTTGGAGGCTGATGCTGGAACCATTCTGTTTGGTGTACTGGGCTCTCTGTGGCTTGAAAACATGGTGCATCTCCTGGTAGGGCCATTTCGACTTGTAATAATGGTGCTTTGTGGCTTAATGAGAACAGGGCTCTATTAATCCCTCTTTGTCTGACCTCAGCCAACCTCGCTCTCAGTGAAAGCAGGATTCTTAGGCCCTGGGGACCCTATTGAGCTGTTGTCATAGCAATTGGTGCCGGGGGCAGGGTCACTGGGCCAATGTCCCTAACCAGACCATCTCTGTCTTAATGACACACACGGGTCACGGCTGTTCAATCCCCAACTCGGAGAGAGACATGACTAACCCTACTGCTATGCCAGTGTTTGTCCTGACTGCCGCGAGGCTGGGGGCCCCTGAAGGCTTTTGGAGGCCTGGCATACTCTCCCTAGGAAGGGCAGCTCAGCTCACCTGCCCAAGGAGCCCCTGGGCTGCTCTGCTGTCCCCCACGGCCCTGGAACCATGCCCAACCCTCTGCACACTTGCAGCTCAGAGGACATTGCAGCTGCAGTGAGCCCTGCCCACCTTGAGAAGGCCCGGGGGAAGCCAGAGGGACAGGCCATTTGCTGCCTCACACAGCGAAGCTTCTTGGTACCTGATGTCAGGGCTGGAAGGACCTTGGAGACTATCGGGTCCACCTCCCCGTTGTAGAGATAGACAAACTGAGGCCCAAGGAGCCAGATCTGATTCCAAACCACCTGACAAGTCAGGAGAACTGTCTGAACCAGTCAATCCCGACTCCCATCTCGAAATAGGAACATGTTTGGAGTCAACTGTAAGACAGTTGATATTTTTATGGGAAGTTCTTTAAGTTATTTTTTTATTATTATTATTACCCAAGTACTCCATGAATACATTTTCCTTAGGGGGGGAAAAAAAGAACATTGCAGAGAAGGTTCAAAGTTCCTTTGGCCTCTGTCTCCAATCCCAGTTCTCTCCCCTGAGACAGACTCCCAGTTTGGAATGTATCAGAATCTGACTTTAAAGTACCCACATCTCATTGGCTTTACCTGGGTGGCCAGGGTGATTGGGGTGATGCAGGCTCATGTCCCCAACTGGGCATGAATCCAGGCGGCACACTGTGGCTGGGAGCATTGCCCACGTGAGAGACACTTCCCTGGCCCCCGGGGTAGAAGGGAGGGTGGGACATGCCGGCACAGCTGTGTCCTCGCTCAGCCCTAGGCTGTAACAGCTCCTCCATCTTCTTGCCCCAGTTCCTGTTTTGGAATCCCAACAGCCCCTGCTACTGGCCTGGCTTGGATGCCAGGAGCCTGAGCAGAAAAATAGAAACTTTTCCAGCAGAGTTTAGTAATCTCTCCAATAGGCCACGGGCCCCAGGGACTGGTGCTCACTCAGGCTTCAGGTCCCTGTGCCCCTCTTGCGTTTCCACACACCCCCACCCCGTTCCAGCCATTCCCCAACCTGACCCTACCTCCCCAGCATCTGTCCCCTCCCTCCCATATGCCAGGGAAAAGCTCAGCGGACCATCCCAGGAACCCATGCAAAAGGAGGGAGGTTTCAAAGAAGAATTTAAAGAGCACAGCAATGTACCCGAAGTAGTCAGTCTTAATGTGGAGGAAAGGCTGACCCTGGAGGCAAGAGACCGGGAGGAAAGAGGCTTTCCAGGCCCCCCTACCGTGCAATGTTGTAACATAGCTGAGGTCTGCGGCTGGGAAACAAAGCCGCTCCTTTTCCCTCGAACTTCTCTCAGTCCCAATCTTTGAGAACCTCCTAGAATTTCAGGACACACTGTTTGGATTTCTAAATGCATCGAAATTTTCAAGGTTTTTTTTTTTATCAGTTAAAATCTTTATTTTTTTTCTCAAGCAAAAAATCTTACCCAGAGCTTTAACATGTCTGACATCAAAAAAATCAATGTGTTTTCTCCAGGCAAAGTAGTTTGCTTGGCAAAAGTCCCTTTATGTCTGTAGAATCCTAAGGTTTCTTCAGCCCAGTTCTGATCACCTCTCACCAAAATCAGCTTCCTTCTCTTACAGCTGAGAGAACTGAAGCAGAAGGCTCAGGGGCTTTCAGAAGGTCCCCCCTCCCCCAAATAAGTCAGCGGCAGGTCTTACACCAGCCAGGATACCTGGAGATCTGGCCAGGGCTCAAACACTGGCACAAGACCTTCCTTAGCCTGAAACTGTAAATTTGGACAAGATCCGAGCTTGTGAGGACACTTGGCTAGTCTGCGGCTACTGGGGGAGAGGGGAAGGGAGGGGATCATGCTGCCGTGGTTACCCCGTCCCAGGAAGTGACCTTTTGCTTCAGAGTCCTGGAATGGATGCCTTTTTCCTACTGGGCTGGGAGCCGAGGGGGATGGCCGGAGCTAAAGTGGAGGGCCTTATAAGGCCTATAACATCCGTCCCCCATTTCCCCAGCCCCAAGGCCACACCATAAACATGGAGGGAGCCCAGGGTCCCTCCCTCCTCTGGTCTCCCTCTTCATGTGGAAATTAGCAATGATGCATATGTGTGGCCATGAGGGGTGGCCCTGAGCTGGACCTCCAAACACAATCAAGTGGCCCAGATCCCACCTAGAGTCCAGTGAGCCAAGTCCCTCGGGTCCACACAGAGCAGTCATCTATATGGGGCAGATGGGTTCCCAGCCCAGGGAATGCAGGAGGTGAAGAGACGCCAGACTCTGAAGGAGATTAGACACTTGTGGGGACAAACAGGGAAACAGGCACTTCAAACACAGTAGAAGGAATACTTTGATGTTGGTGGTGGGGGGTGGGGAGGATGACATATAGAGAGAGGAAGAAAGGGCCACTTTGTCTTTGTATGCAAGGGGCTGGTGGAGGGAGATCAAGGTAAGCTTCTCTGCCAAAGTGGTATCCTAGCTGGGGTCTTGAAGGATGAGTAAGAGTTTTCCAGGAGAAAAAATGGGAGGGATGGAGGAAGAAAGGGAGCGAGATTAGCAATCAGGATGACAAAGCAGATAGTGTCCAAACCTGTTAGGGCCTGGACAGGGACAGGGAGTACCTGGTGTGGCCACAGGTGGGGCTGCAGAGGCGGGGGGCAAACAGAAAGGAGAAGTTACGAAGAGATGTAAACATTTGGGTCACATCCTGTGGGTCAGTAGTTTTCAGACTACTGGTGGCCCAAGAAGTGTTTCAGGAGGGCCCCCAAAAAGTGGGTAAGGAGTAAGCTCTGGGTCACTGCTTCCTCCATCTTATATTCTGGGGCTCCACACAGGAAAACCTTTGAATTAAGTTTCCAGTGGTAAAAAAAACAAAACAAAACAAAAAAACAAAGAATGTGAAAAATCCAGCCATGAGCCGTGCTAACTCTTGTTGATTGGCGTCAAACTCTGGCCCCTGGCTACCCTCTCAGGGCCCTGAAAAGGCCTCCTCGCCGGCGGGGCCCGGGAGGGCAGGCGCTGAGGGACAGGTTGGCCCAGTTTCCCTGCCCAGCAGGGTCCCGCAGGGACAGCTCCTTCCGCAGGCCTCCTTGGCTCTGAAGTTGTTGTGCTTGTTGTCTCATTTGCATTTATGTCACAGAAGAATCAGCAGAAACCAAAATATAGAAGTAGGAAAGAAGACCGCTGTGCTGGGAAAGGCAGCAGCACCGAGCGGGCCGCGGTGCCCTCTGGGGGACGTCAGCGGTCCAGACTCGGGCTGTGGCTGTCATCGTGGCTACGGGCCCCGCAAGGCCCCGCCCAAACCCTCCCTCCCCCATGACGCCTTCCGGGTGCCGCGTGGAATGACTCCCTCTTTCTGGACCTACCTGCCTCATTTAGAGCACGAAGAGCTGGAACGATGGAGCTGGTGGTTCGGCATGATCTGGACCCCAGAGCTACCCGCAGTCCACAGGGCCCCTCTGAGCACAGTAGGAACAGGTGGTCCCTCCTCTAGGGGAGCACAGCTCTGCCCCGGGACACAGGGCTCCCGCTCACCCACCCGGCCGTTGCCTTTCTGCCAGGCACAGCTACACCTGCCCCACCTGGAAAGTCAATAGCTGGTGTGATTGCTGCCTCACAGAGGGGAAACTGAGGCTCTGTTCATGTTGGGCCAGCTCCTCCCAAGGCGGCCTGTCCCGAGAAGTCCTCACTCCTGGCAGCTGAGGAGGCCAGGCCCACGGCCGTGTTCGTCCCAGCCCCAGGCCAGAGGCCAGCCTGTGCCGGCAGCCGCCAGCCCCACACCAGTCAGAGGGCAGTGGCTCACCGCCCCGTGGCCCCCACCCCAGCCGAGCAAAGGAGCAGTGTCCCCACTGGGTCATCGGGGATTTCCCGGCCAGCAGTGCCCGCTAGCTGCCACAGAGTCACCAACTGAATTCAGCACGGACTTGTGGGGCGACAGCAGGCATCCACAGCCCCATGTAGACGTGTAGCCCAAAGCACCCTCATGTATCATCTCACTGAGCCTTCCCACACCGTGGCGCTCACTCTCGTGTCTCCCATGGCCGACATCACTAATTGATCGCTGTGCTTCTTGTGACCCTGGACTGAACCTCAGAATCCTTCTCAACTCTGTGCTCCAGGCAGCCACCACAGAGCTCTTTGAGTCAATATATAAGGAGAATCCCATTTTAGCTATCCCTCCCGTGTTTGAGTGCCCGGATTTGGAGATGAGGAAGCAGAAGGCCAGCAACGGCTGTGAGGGGAAAGCCAGTGTCCTGTCTGCCTCCAGGCCCAGGGCTCTCTCTTCTGGACCATCATCCACCTCTTCTCAAGTGGAGACTGGTGGTTAGGGATTTTCAGCCAAATGTAGAGGTTGTGTTTTGGAGGAGTTCCCCCCACAGTTAGCCCTGCCCATGTGCGTTCCTTTAATGCCCACCGTGGAGGCCTTCATCCCAGGCTTTAGTGCATCAGAAGGACCTGTCCCACCCTCCACCCCTCCCCCATGACAGCTCTGGAGGGGCACAGGGGCAGCAGGGCCCGCCTGTCCTTCCCACACCAGTCCCCAGGCACGCATGGCTGAATGTGACCAGGGCGAGAATGGGCCAGGTGGGAGCAAGAAGGGCCAGAAAAGATCCAGGGCCTGGGGCTGACTTGGTTGTGGGCTCAGGGAGCATCTGCAGAACCAACAATGACCCTCTTCTAGACTTAGACTTGATAAGGAGGATGCTCACAGGTTGACTTGTGGGCCCTCCGAGGCCAGGTTGTCCCAGGAGTTCAGGGGAGTGGGGCTAGCATGTCCATGAAGGCTTCTGGGAACCCAGAACTCAGCCGGAGCGGAGGCTTGTCCATTCACTCATTTGTTCGTTCATTCATTCATGCATTCAACCAAGGCCGCCTAGCCTCAGGCAACTAGCTGCTGGGACAGAGCAGTGAGCAGAACCAGCAGAAACAGCCCTGCCTCCTAGGGAAGGGCAGACAGCACACAGGATAAAGGAGGAAAATGCATGCGTGTTCAATGTGATAAGTGCTGGGGGAAAGACACAGCAGGAGACAGAGAGGAAATGCTTGGGAGAGCGTCGAAAGTTGAGACGAGGTGGCCGGGGAGACCTCCACATCCGAAGACTGACCCCCTGAAGAACGCTCTCTCTGACGACAGGAGCCATGTGTAGTTCCGGGAAAGACCTGGGTGCAGCGGAACCCAGGCCCGAGCAAGCCCGGTGTGCTAGAGAAACAGCGGGGGCCCTGGGGCGGGAGTGGACAGCGGCGGGCTGAGGTCTGGGGGCCATGAGCTGGGAGGGGCAGAGGTTGGATAGTGTAGACGTGCGACGTGTTATGTAATGACCTGTCATGGGTTGAATTGGGGTGCCCCCAAAAGATATGTCTACATTCTGGGGGCGCCTGGGTGGCTCAGTCGTTAAGCGTCTGCCTTCAGCTCAGGTCATGATCCCGGGATCCTGGGATCGAGCCCCGCATCGGGCTCCCTGCTCCGCGGGAGGCCTGCTTCTCCCTCTCCCCCGCTTGTGTTCCCTCTCTCGCTGTGTGTCTCTCTCTCAAATAAATAAAATCTTTAAAAAAAAAAAAAAAGATATGTCTACATTCTGACCCCCAGAACCTATGAATATAACCTTATTTGGAAAAGGTGGTTTTTATAGATGTAATTAAATTAAGGATTGTGAGATGAGATCATCCAGCGACAAGGGTCCTTATAAGAGACGCTCAGAGGATGGACACAGAGCGGAGAAGGCAGACAATGGAGGGGACGCAGCCGCAAGCCAGGGAACGCCTGGGGCCACAGAAGCTGGAAGAGGCCAGGAAGGATGCTCCCAGGAGCCTCCAGACGGTGTCCTTCCTCTGGACCGGGGCTGTGCTGTCCTTTGACCGGCTGCAGGAGGGAATGTGGAACCGGCCCCTCGCAGACCTGCCAGCGACTGTAAGATTTCATCGCCTCCCCGACCCAGCCGCCAGTGGCGGGGCTCCTGCTCGCAAAGCTCGGACAAGATCCCAGGGGCTCCGAAGGGCCAGAGGGCAGCAGGGCGGCCTGTGCGGCCGGTACCCGTCTGACGACAGACACCCTGACGGGAAATCCTCGAGCGGCTTCTGATCCCCAGCGGCCGAGGCTTTCTGGCGCCTGGTGGCCATGCTTGCGTCTGAGGCTTTCTGTGGCCTGGCGGTGGGCATCTCCAGGCAAGACTGGGTCCCGTTTCTGTGAAGCAGGGGAAGGGTGTCCAGGCGGTGAGTGTCGCCGGAGGGCTGTTTCTTGCTCCAGGAAGATGACAGAAGGTTTCTCTTCCCTTGGTGGCTCCCATCGAGGACAGCCGGTGGCATCACAGGGACACGGGCACAGATGGAGATGCCCCTTTCCGGCAGCTGGGACAGCCTTTGATTCTGCCCCCTGCGCTGTGAGGACAGCTGTAAACTATCAGCATCTGGCTGGCTGGCTCCAGGCGCCCCCCGCCGCCCCGTCCCCCCCCCCCCCCCCCCAGGGAGACCACTGTGCCCGGTGTCTTGGCCTGGAGCCTGGCTTTCCTCCTGAGGGCTCACACGGCTCAGAGGCCATGCTTGCCAGCACTCAGGGCCTCTGCAGGGTGAGTAACATGAACGTGAGGGAGGGGGAGAACTGGGGGGGACCCTGGGTGGCTGTGTGGAAAAACACCAGCTCTGCTCTTTGTCCTGGGCCAGTAGCTTCAACCCTCTGTACCTCAGTTTCCTTGAATGGAACATGGAGACAGTACACTGCACTTGACAGAGTCCGACAAGGATCACCAAAGTCAGTAGAGGTGAAACACCGAGCTCGGTGCCAGGGCTGTATCCACACCTGCGTGGACTCTGAATCTAGAAATACAGGTTGATCCAGTTACCCAGCAGGGCCCCATCCATCTGTCAGCTCTGTCAGGTGGGGACGGAGTGGGATGAGGGGCCAATGAGTCAGACATAGCTGGGACCTGGGAGAGGAGAGAGGCCAAGGAGCTGCTTCAGGGTGAGAGGCAGGCCCCACAGGCCCTCGGCAATGACCCAAGCCCACTGTTGCCCTCAAGGAGCCCCAGAGGCCGTCGACACACCCTTCCACCAGCTTCAGTGAAGAGGAAATGGAGAATGCCACTCAACCGCCCCTGGTGTCTCCCAGACCCTGGAGAGTGGGAGGAAGGGAGGCCCACAGCCAGGTTGGACGTGAGGAGGATACAGGGGATGAAGATTAGGCTCAAGCCTGGGGCCAAAGGGCACGCACAGAGCCCAGAGGCTGAGGTCCAAGCCACTCAGACGGAAATGCCAGGGCCGGCGGGCTGCCTGGCCTCTGCCTCAACACCCCCATCTGTCCATCTGGAGGGGAGTGGGGAATCCAGCAAGGGCAGCCTGCGAACTGCTGAAACCTGGATGACTCGACGCATTGGCCTCATTCATTCATTCATTCATCCATTCATTCATTCAGATGTTGACTAAGTGCCAACTCCGTACCAGGCACCAGGGACACAGCAGTAAATGGAGAGCTCCTGGGACCCACTGGTCCAGTTGGAGGTTCTGGGGCTCCAGCACCCACAGGAGCCTCCGTCCCCTTTCTCTCCACTCCTGGGGCATGAGACCTTCACCACCCCTGCCCCAATAATTCTCCTCCCCAGCTGTGAAGGGGATGGATTCCAGAGCTGGCCGGGGCTCCCACGCCCAGTGTCACAACTTCTCCTATACGGCCTTTTACTGGGAAGTGAGTGATCTGGTGGGAGGACTCTCAGTGAGCAGGACATCGATCCCTTCGTGCAGGGACCACAAGGCTGGAAGAAGAGCCTTCCTGCTCAGACAAGTCTACGCTTCCCCTCTGGGACAGGGGACAGGCCATAGCACTTGGTGGCCAGTTCTGTGGCTACCCGATGCTGGAGCCCGAGGACAACACTCCTCACAGAGGTCCTCCTCAGGACCGATCGTGGGATCCCTTTCACTAAGGGGACCCAAACATTTAGTTCTGGGCCCTTGGCCTCCAGCAGCTAAAGGGTTAATGAGTGGGGGGGGGGGGTGACAATTCTGTACCAAGCACCTGGGACACAGTAGTAAACTGAGAGTCACTGGGACCCTCTGGTTTTTGTTTAGTGACAAAAAAACCATAGAGATACATACATTCCAAGTCTGAGGTGACTGTGTGTCAGAGTGTGTGAATATATCCGGATCCACAACGGGCTCTTGGCTTGGAGGAAAGCAGTCATTTCCTCTGGCCCCTCAGTGATCAGAGTCAGTGCTCCTGGACCAAGAGCTGTTCCTCCCCATCTGCAACGGCATTTTAGCCTACAGGGCCCCCACCTGGCAGCTGGCATCTGTGCTGGGGCCGGGGGAAGGGGGGGGATCAGCTCCTGCCCCAGCTCAGTGCTGAGCTGAACTGTGGCGTTAAGTAGAAAGATCTGGGCTTCGGTAGAGCAGAGGTCTGAGGCAGTCGTAGAACATTAACCTGGGGAAGGCAGTCGTGTCAGGTGTGAGTTCTCGAGTGCCAAGTTCAGAGAGTTTCACGCCCAGGCTTAAGCTCATGGTCAAGGCAACTCTCTAATTCTGCTTGCTACCCGCCGTGCCCTGCAGATAGAGCCCCGCTCCGGGCAGCTCTAGGCTGCTGTACCAGGCAGGGGTGGGGACAGGGGACAGGTTCTGAGCGTTCTGCAGCATTGGGAACGTTCTGGCCCGCACGTTAGTCAGAGGGACCAATGAGCTCACCATGCGGCCGGGGCGAGAAGCCGCCCCTTGCTGTTCCCAGGGCTGAGCCTGTGGGCAGGCTGTGCTTTTGTCCTTCGGCCGTGCAGGCTGTGCCTGGCTGTTTCTGTCTCAAGGCCCCCCGCCCCGGTGAACCCGAGCCTCCCTGCAGAGACTGCAGCACTCAGCTACAGAGACGCAGGGGCAAACCGGCTGGACTTCCCCAGCCTCCTCACCATGGGGAGGACAGTGAACACGCTGAGGCCCGTGGAAATGTCTCCTTCACAGAAGCTGGGCAGTGTCCCCGAGCAAGGACTCTAGCTTCTGACTTTCCTGACCCAGCCAGGGACAGCCAACGTCTGAGACCCATCCTGGGAGGGCGCCCTCTAGACAGACATACTAAGGGTCTTGCGTCCCTGTGTTTCATTTGCACGGGCCCTGGTTTTAGATGACTAATTAGCACCTCCCCTTTGGGGAACTCACCCCTAGTTTTCTGGTGACAGGATTGCTGTCGACTGCTTCTGGGCACTTGACTTACCTAAAGTCAAGGGGAGGCAGGGCCCCCACGGGTTTGAATAGGCTATGCGTTTTCTGGGGAGGAGGGCAGCCAGCCAGGAGATGCTGATCCTGAGAACGCGGTCTCAGAATCTTAGGATTTACACCACTTAGAATTCTCTGTCCTCTGAATCTCAAGGTCCTGGGTGCTTACAGGCCTGGAACTTGATGCTTTGGGATCTGGAAGAGAGCTTTGAAGTAACACAGCCCATCGGGGCACTTGTAAGTTAAACAGCCTCAGCTCCAACACCCCTTACCTTCCCCCAGCAAGAGCCTTGTCCCTCAGTGGATTTCCACCGTCAACAGGGGCAGGGTCTGGTCTCTAGACAGGCCCTTGAGTCACCTGCTGCAGTGCCCACCCCCACCTCCAGGGGGAGCCAGAGCAGAGCAGCCATACAATTGCAAGGGACACAGGTCCGTCAGCCTCAGAGACAAGCATTTCTCAACTCCCACTATGTTCTCCAGAGCTTGGGGCACAGTGGATGGTCATTGGTAGACAACCATCTGACAATGTAATTGTAAAGACAAGCTTTTCACACATGAAGCAGCTGGGGACCCAATGAAAGACAGGATCTCTGTGGTCAGGCAGAAAGCTCTGGAGGGGTCCAGAGGAAACAGGCCTGGGGCTTGCGGAAAGGGAAGGCTTCCAGGAAGAGGCTGGCTTTGGAGGGGCCCATGGCTATTAAGTCCTGGATTCAGCCCCCTCCCACAGACGCCCGCAGGGATCTACAGATCCCTGCACAGTATACACGACCTGCTTCGGTCCTCACCACAAGCAGGCCAAGGGGGGGCTAACATCCAGTGTTAGAGGTGAGCTAATGGGGGCTAGAGAAGCTCGGACTCTCACCAGGATCATGTGGTGACTTGGGGCAGAGACAGAGGCCGACCCGGTCCTCCCGACTCCTAGGGCAGTGGCGGCTGGGCCTGACCCCTGAGCATGCCCGCGTCCGCGGAGCCGATCTGGGGACTGACTCTTGATACTTCATCCGGACTTGAATTGTGGTTATATTCTTGGTCCACTGGTCCTGACACTCTCTGACCTACCATGATTGGTGGCACCTAGTCATCCTGCTCTTCAGGCCCTTTTGCTCTGGACCTTCCCCCAGGCTCCTTCCCATCCCCAGCCTCACCTCTGTCCTCTGGAACATTAAGTGGTCTCGTGACATGCCTACCACCCTTGGAGGGCAGGGGATGGTGCCAGATTTCATGCCTTAGAGATCGTGCTTGAAAGGAAGGCATCATGACTTACACTTCCTGCCATGAATGTACCTGGTCAACAGTCATCATGTTTGTACGTAGCCATGTCATTTATGTATGTCTGCACGCTTTTTAAAATTGGGACCATACAGTTGCTTTGCAGTCTGCTTTGCTCAATAATATTTCATAGTTCTTTTTGCTTTGCGTGAACATTCTTCAAAAAAATACCATTTTTTCGGGGCGCCTGGGTGGCTCAGTTGGTTAAGCGACTGCCTTCGGCTCAGGTCATGATCCTGGAGTCCCGGGATCGAGTCCCGCGTTGGGCTCCCTGCTCGGCAGGGAGTCTGCTTCTCCCTCTGACCCTCCCCCCTCTCATGTGCTCTCTCTCATTCTCTCTCTCTCAAATAAATAAATAAAATCTTTAAAAAAAAAAATACCATTTTAAAGGGCTGTGCAATCATAGAGCTGCATTTCATTTTAATTAATCTATTGAATTTTTCACTTATTTTGGAGTATTTGGGCTTTTTTTTTTTTTTTTTTTTTTTTGCTACTCCACATTCCCTTTATGGATCATCTTTGTCTATAATTTTTTGTTTGAGTTTCTAATTATTTCCTCAGAGAAAATTCCAAGGCATTTATGTTTTCTAGTTAAATATACTTGATACATTCTGCCAAAGTATTTCTAGAAGGGTTGTCCCTGACTTCTATGCCCCTACCAGCGGAGGTCTGAGAGGGCCAGCGTCATGGGTCTGCACCAGCTCATGGAAATACCAGCAAAGCAAATTGTATGATCTAAAAGGCAAATAATGTTATTTCAAAATTAGAACTTACAAGATGATCAAGGACACAAAAATGCTCATAATTATTAAACCATTTTAAATTTGGGGGGTCAATTCTCTGCTTTCTTCACCAGCTTTTCTAACACAGTTTTGATGGACTTATTTAAAAATCATCCTACAAAACCCTCCTACACTGTTGGTGGGAATGCAAGCTGGTGCAGCCACTCTGGAAAACAGTATGGAGGTTCCTCAAAAAGTCAAAAATAGAGCCACCCTATGACCCAGCAATTGCACTACTGGATATTTACCCCAAAGATACAAATGTAGTGATCTGAAGGGGTACATGCACCCCAATGTTTATAGCAGCAATGTCCACAATAGCCAAACTGTGGAAAGAGCCAAGATGTCCATCAACAGATGAATGGATAGAGAAGATGTGGTATATATATACAATGGAATATTATGCAGTCATCAAAAGGAATGAGATCTTGCCATTTGCAACGACGTGGATGGAACTAGAGGGTATGATGCTAAGTGAGATAAGTCAATCAGAGAAAGAATTATCATATGATCTCACTGATATGAGGAATTTGGGAAACAAAACAGAGGATCATAGGGGAAGGGAGGGAAAAATGAAACAAGACAAAACCAGAAAGGGAGACAACCATAAGAGACTCTTAATCTCAGGAAACAAACTGAGGGTTGCTGGACTGGAGGGGGGTGGGAGGGATGGGGTGGCTGGGTGATAGACATTGGGGAGGGTATGTGCTATGGTGAGCACTGTGAATTGTGTAAGACTGATGAATCACAGACCTGTACCCCTGAAACAAATAATACGTTATATGTTAATAAAAACACAATACTAAGTAAATAAATAAACATCATCCTACAAGCTCTCTCTACATTGCCGTTGCGACATTTGTAGCATATGTGTTTTACTAGTGTGTTGTTTCCTTTTATTTTTTTTTTATTTTTTATTTTTTTTAATTTATTTATTTGAGAGAGAGAGAATGAGAGAGAGCAAGCACAAGAGAGGGGGGAGGGCCAGAGGGAGAAGCAGACTCCCTGCAGAGCAGGGAGCCCTATGCGGGACTCGATCCCGGGACTCCAAGATCATGACCTGAGCCGAAGGCAGTCGCTTAACCAACTGAGCCACCCAGGCGCCCTATTTTTGTTTTTGATGGTTTTTAACCTCCCAATGTTTTATATTTTTACATTGTCAAAGCCACTGGCTTTTCCTCTTGTGACATTGTCCATTACTTACTTAGAAAATCCTTCCTGGGAAATAGCTTTTTAAATGGGTCAAGACTCTTGTTCTCTATTTTTGGTAAATTTTGAACAAACATCCTTTTCCCAAATCCCCTTTTCCCTGGACCATCTGGACTGTGCTTGCTTTTATTTCTCCCTCCCCCGGGGCCAGCGTGTTGGGGTGGGAAGAGGCTCTCACAACGTACTGATCTCTGGGTGTAGAAACTGGAGCAAGGGCCTCTGGGCTCCAGAAAGGGTTTGTTCTCCACCTTTAAGGTGGACATGCTCTGCTCTGAACATTGTCTGATCTTTCCCACCAAAGAAATGAAAACGCTGTCCAAAAACCTTTTTAATGTGTTGTATCTGCAAGTGAAGACTATCTGTATATGGGCCATAGACCCATTCACAGGGCCCTATTGCTGTGCTGTGCTCTTGGGCAAGACAGCCCTGGCTCCTTGGTAGTCAAAATGCCTGGGGGCCTTGCGGGTCTTTGGGTCCATAATGTGGTCCAGCCATTTGTCTGTGCCATGGGCGCATTGGAATCTTATTCCCTTGCGGCCCACACAGCAATCCATTGCTGAGCTTCTGTAGTGTATGGAACCAAAATGGCACCACCCTGTGGAGAGTTGGCTTGGCTCAAAGCTGGGATCTCCGCATTCTGACCCCAGCTCTGCCTCCTCGCAGGTATACGACCTCGGGGAGTTTCCTTTCTGCGCAAGGAGGACCCTAACAGCTAGCTCGCAGGGTCGGTGTGAGGATACTTCCGCCACCAATGAGCAGACCAGATTTGTGCATGCTGTCTCTCAAAAAGGGAAGAACATGCCAAAGATAGCCCAAGTGTGGGCCTGGGAAGAGAGCCAAGATAAACTCCTGGACTCTAATTGTTATTTCTCTACTATGTGGAGAAACTAGATTCTCAGTCCTTCAAAGCATCAAAGGATTTTAGGAGAGGAAATTTGGTGTTGTGGCTAAGCCAAGGGGCTTTGAAGTCAAGAGCTGAGTTCCTAACAGTTTCCGGATCTGCCCCTTCCGACTGTATGACCTTGGGCAAGTTACTTCTCTTCTGTAAACCTTAGTTTCTGTATCATAAAATGGGGCTATCAGCCGTGCCCCTCTTGTAGGGCATTGTGGGGATTAAATAAGATAATATCTGTAAAATTAGGGTGAATATATACCTATCTTCCAAACCAGGACACTTTTGAGAGGGAAAAGAGATGCAATTAATAATTGTCCAGCAACCCAGGACTGTCCCAGGCAAACCAGGGCAAACGGCTTCACAGCATAAAGGGCTTGGCACAGTGCCTGACCGAATATGCCCTCTGTGACAGCAGCCGATTTACTGAGGAGTGTGTGGGTTCGCTCTACGGCTGGGTGGCACATGCTGGAGACAGAAAAGAACCATCTCGACACAGCGCCCTGGATGGAGCAGAGGCAAGGGGCTGGGATTCACAGCCATGACTCAGGGGGAGCCAGGAGCCACCAGAGCCTCACCCAGCCCTCGGTGCCCTCTGGGAGGTCGTCCTTCCTGGAAGGAGGTGGTGAGGGGCCAAGTCCTTTTCCCAGGGTTGCTGCAAGGGAGCCCTGCTTAGACTGGTCCCTCTCCACTCTATCCCATGGGATCAAATTAAAGCCAACTCTGGACAAGGCAAAGGCTCCAGTTCCTGCCTGAGTCTGGCCCTTTCCTTCTCGGGTCCTCTGGGGCCCATGCAGAACCTCATCCCAGTAGCTCCAGAGGTCACAGCCTCTCGTCCTTGCGTGGGCCCCTCATCCCTCACCCCAAGCCAGCTGGACACAAAGTGAACTGCCTATGGTGTGTACAATCCCTCTCGGGCCCTCAGCTCTCCTCCCAAGTGTTAGCACAAACACATTCCTGAAGACAAGCAGCAACCGGGAGTGACTCAGGCCTCAGGAATGTGCAATCTGATCCCCTTGCTTGGGGGGCAAATTCCTCAGCCTAAGGTGGGCAGCTAGCTGGCCGAGCCTAGAAGCCCTGGAGGAGGGCTCTGAGGGAATAGCTCTCTGTAGCCGCCTTCAGACCCCAGAGCCTAATGGTGTTGGGGGTTGGTTGTGGGGTCAAGGGAATGCTCAGAGACCCCATTCCATGTTCAGGGCCAGTATTCAGAATCACTGGAGCAAGCAGGCTGAGTCCCCAGGGGCAGGAGTCTGGAAGCAGAACCATGGGGGGGATGGGCACCTCACCCTCCCCGGGCCCATCCCCTGAGCAGTGGGAGAGGAGAGAAGCCTCTAGATGCAGGACTGAGAGAGCAGTCTGTTCTATCCTCCTGGCCTCACAGCTGTCCTGCAGGACGCAGGCTATCTTCAGTTGGGAGGCTGTAGCTCCAGGTCACTCACGCCCTGCCTGGCCCAGCCTCGGCCAAGGATTCTTTACGTCCTGTGCAGAACCACCTAACAATCTTTTAAAATCATAGAAGAAGGCAATCTTTTAAAATCATAGAAGAAATCCCGCATTTGATGACTCGGAGGCTGGATGTTCGCTAGAGGAGCAAAACACTAGTTGAGCCTAAGTCTGTGAGTCAGGTACCAAATCTGGTGAGTCAGAAACCCCAAATGAGGGCGCCTGGGTGGCTCAGTTGGTTAAGCGACTGCCTTCGGCTCAGGTCATGATCCTGGAGTCCTGGGATCGAGTCCCGCATCGGGCTCCCTGCTCGGTGGGGAGTCTGCTTCTCCCTCTGACCCTCCTCCCTCTCATGCTCTGTTTCTCATTCTCTCTGTCTCAAATAAATAAATAAAATCTTAAAAAAAAAAAAAAAAAAAGAAACCCCAAATGATGGAACACAAATAAGAAATGCAGGCCCTTTGGCCTGAAACGGACACCTGGGCAGCTTGGTGGGGGACCCGGTTCTGGGACGAAACAAGGCACAGATGCTTGCCATCAGCATAAGTGGAAGAGTGCACTGGCCAGGTCCACAGAGTGACCTGTCTTCCAGCCACCCTGAGACAGGTCAGAGAGACCTCAACCCATTCTGCGCGGTCTGGTGCAGTGCTGGGCCCCAGGTATCACGATGGCCAAGACGGCAGATCTAACCTGAGAGGGTCGTGGCCACGCCCTTCCTCTGTTGGATGACTCCCAAGCAAGGGGAGCCCACCTCCTTCCACCACAGAAGATGGTGTGGGGCTGCTGGCCCCTCCTCACTCCTCAGCCAGAGTGGTAGCTGGGACTTGTGCTTGACCAATCGAACCCTTGTCCCTGGGGCTTGGAATCTGGAGGGAGTGATACAAAGCTTCCGAGAGAGGCTGACAGGACTGGGGAATCCAGCCGGGTCCATCTGGGGGTGGAAGGTATTAGCACACTGTCCCCATGGGGGACACTGTCCAACGGTGCGCACCTCCCTTGTTCTCCAGCCTTCCTGATAATCCAGTGTGAGCAGCCCAACATTCTTCCACTAAAATCTTTTCCTAAGTAAGTTAGCCAAAGCCGGTTTCTGTGGTTTGCTTACGAAGGCCAAGTGCAACAGACCAGCATGTGCCAAGGCCAGCACAGCTCAGAGGGGTTATCCCTAGTGCCAGGGCCCCACCTTTGACTGCATATGCCTTCCTCTAGAATCCTTGCTTGAGTAAGGTGTGAGCAGAGGCTGGGGATGACCGGGGAGGTTGGTTTTGGGTGGGGGAGCTGGTCCTGGGAGCACTCAGCTTAGGGTGAGAGTGGCAGGCAGGCCAGAAGGAGAGGGGAAATTGAGGCAGTCAGTGGCACAGGGCTGGGACTCCTCGTTGGCCTGGGCAGAGGCAGGTATGCAACCCATCCAGCTCACAGCCTGGCAGGCACAGAGGGATTAAAGGTGGTTCAGGTGAAGAGGCACGGCAGGGAGAAGTTCTCAAGGACTGGGCAGGGAGGGGGGCAGGACATCTGGGCGGGATCCCTGATTCAAGTACTCACGCCCACCCGGGCCACCAGTGCCTCGAGCCTTATCTCTCAGCAGGGCATGGAGTCCTGAAGCCTGGGCTGCAAGGGCAGCCCACCGACACTGGAGGCTCTGACCCTCCCAGAGGGTCCCCGCTGGATCTGAACCCCACAGTGGGAGGAGCCCCAGCATAGTGGGTGCTTGTTCCTGTTTGACAGTGTGCCTCCCGGGAGCATGCTGAGCTGAGGCCAGCGGGCTGACAATCCTCCCACTGTCCCTCTGTGGGGACGTACAGTGCCCTCCCATCTGCCCCTTAGCCGACTTCTTAGGTGCCCGTGAAAGCCGAGTGGAGAAGGGGTGGGTCCCCTGATGGCAAGGACAGTGGGGACAGAAGAGGATACAATGTAAGGGGTTGACATGAATAGGGGGTGCCCGTCCCTGGGGCCCTCTCAGCTGGAAATGGAGAAATGGCCGTCCCAGGGCACCTGCAGAGCACACCATGCCCGCTGCTCCCAGCCCTTCCTCACTTACTCCTGCTGCCTGAGAGACCAGCCCTGCCCAGGACCTCTTTTCCCACCCACCCCTCTCTCTTAGTGTCCTCCACACCTCAGGTGGACAAGAACCCCAGCACCACCCCTGTCCCCCCTCCCTCCACAGCCCTGCCTTGTCCCACCCTGCACTCAGTACCCTGTCCCACCCTGCACTCAGTACCCCGTGCCACCCTGCACGGGGAGGGCTGCGTCTCCCAGGGCTGTTCTGTGCAGCCTCCCTTCAGTAGATGTGGAGCCTTCCTCTATGGGAAGACAGAAAAAGTGGTGGACAGACCCTAGAGTGGCGCCATGTTTTCCTGCCCAACGTTCGGTCCATAATTCCCTCCCCTTGGGTGTGGGCAGGACCTGTGACTTGGTCCTAGCTCGTAGAATATGAAGGGATTTTGCAGGTGTCGGGAAGATCCCAAATCAGTTGGTTTTGAGTTCATCAAAACAGAGATTATTCTGTGTGGGGCTGGCTTAATTGGGTAAGAACCCGTAAACATGGGATTGGGCCTGCTCTGGGTGCAGAGCCCATCCTTGCCAGCTTGATGGAATAAGCAGCCGTCAAGGAAGCCCACCTGGCAAAGAACCACAGGTGGTCTCGATCAGGGGGTGGCCTCCAGCTGACAGTCAGAAAGAGCAGGCCCTCAGTCATCCAGCTGCAAGGAAATGCCTGAACTCAGGAGAAGACTCTTCCCCACACGAACCTCCCGATGAGAATGCTGCTAGCTTCCACTTAGATGGCAGTCTTATGAGGCCCTGAGCAAAGGACCCAGCTAAGCCAGGCCCAGATTCCTGACCCACAGCAACTGTGAGATGAGAGGATAAATGTGTGCTATTTTAAGCTGCCAGGTTTGTGGTAATTTGTTACCCAAAGATAGAAAGTTCATATTGAGCTGGAAGGGTTGGGGTGTTAACCTGGAGCTTGGAACAGGAATGGGGTGTCTTGCCTTCTTTAGAGTCAGAGCCCTGAACCCAAGCCCCCAAGGGCCAGAATCCACAGCCAGGTAGTGGCTGGCTCCAGGCAGGACAGCAGCTGAGGGCCCTCACTGGGGCCTGGTCTCCAGGTTTTGCTGATGGAAGCCCGCATGCTGGGGAGTATGTGGGGGTATGGGGGAGACCTTTACCTGGGGAGGGGTCCTCTGCTTTGGTACTCTAGGGCCTCATCCAATACTCTGGGGCTGAGCTCCACAGGAGTAGGGGTCCTGTTCAGAGGTCTATACACACTGAATTTACATAAAGATTTTCAGTGAAAACTCATCATGTGCCTGCCTGGTGTTCATTCCCACCAGCTCCTGAGGCCTCCCTCTTCCCCGTGCCGCCAGCTCTTGAGAGTATCTGTCTTGGTCATTTTTGCCAATCTCATGGGTGTGAAATAGTACCTCATTGTTTCAATTTGCATTTCCTTGATAACTAGTGAGGTTTACAACCTCTTGGTGAATTTGTTAGTCATTTGGATTTCCCTTCCTGTGAATTCTCTTATATCCTTTGATTTCTCTAAAAAAAAAAAAAAAAAATTATTATTTGGTTTTTTCCCCTTGAGGTTTCTAAGGGCACCCAGCTTGGTGCATACCCAGGGGCAGCAGGTCAGCCCGCTCCTTCTTCCCCAGCTCCGCCCAGCTCCCCGTCACCTACCCTGTGCGTTCCACGCCAGCCCCTTGGGTCTGTGTCCCTGAGGGGGCCCTACATGAGGCCCTGGAGAGAGCAGAGAGAAACAGGTCCTAGCTGCCTCTCCTGCTGGTCCACAACCCTTCCACTCGCTTTTTTTTTTAAGCCAGGAGGGAGAAAGAGGGGGTGCCGTATCAGGGTTATTCTTGTGGGATTTATGTGGGAGTGACTGGATACTGGCTTTCCTCCTGTTGCAGGAACCCAGGCTGCCTGGTGGACCCCCATCCCCTCCCCCAGGACTATGGTTCCAGAGAACCCGGGAGAAAACACAAATGACCCCTTTGAGCCTGCAGGGCCAGCGGGGGCTTCCGGGGCAAACAATGGTCCTCTGTGTGTGTGTCTGGTTTCTCCTGAGGGCCGGAAGCCCCTGGTGCGTGGCCCACCGATGAGTCATGCAGGATATCTCCTGGGCCTACTTTGTTGTGCCTGAGGATCTCTCAGCCCAGCCTGAAATGGCAGATGATCTCATCGGCTGTTCAGGGGAAGCCCTGTCAATGGACAGCCCCGGGAAGCTCACCGCCCACGAGCGCTGGAGAGTCCTGGTCCCCCGGCCTTGAGCGAGTTCCTGGAGGCGGGGGTGGGGGTGGGGGTGGGATGCTGGGCAGGGAGAGCCAACAGGAACAAAAGACCCCGTGCTCATGGAGTCCAGGGAAACCCCCTTCTGCTCTCTCTGGACTCTGCACGCGTGTGGTGGCCGCCCAGCTCCAGCTGTGTCCTGGGGAGTTTCCTGAACTCAGGAGAAGCCCCAGACAAGTGTATTAGGAACATCCCAAGCAGGGTCGACCTGGGACTGGCAGGAAGTCAAGGGCTAGGGTGGCCACCGATCCTGGCTTGGCCTATGAGGCTTGGAAGGGAACAAGGGTCGGACTTTCCATTTGGCTGGACTCAACTGAGATTTCAGAAACAATGAGCCATGTGGTACCGAGGTCATTTCAGTTCTTGGAACTTGGACATTTCTGTTAATGGTTGTTGTTGTTGTTTAAAAGATACCTCCCTCCCTGGTACAGAAGCATGGCCCCTAAGTCACAGAGCCACACACCCACTCACTGTGTGGCCTTGACCAAGTTACTTTACCTTTCTGAGCCTCAGTTTCCCCCTCAATAACTGCTCCTGAGGCTGTTGCAGGCAGACCCAAGTGTACAGACACCAGCTGCCCGGCTCATAGCTGGCCCTCATTAACCAGTAGTCTCCTCTCTTCCCTTCATTCCCTCATAGCTTTGGAGAGGCTCTTGGTTGGGCTTTTGTTCTGGTTTACCCCCCAGAAGCTCACAGCTGAACACGTTCCTTGGACGGCCCCCCCTTTCTTCTGGATGCAGGGGATGGGCAGGGCCACCTGCCAGTGCCTCCGAGGAAAGAACCTCCCCAGTCGGTCTGAGGGCCAAGAATGGGGTCATGTCGCCTTCTGCTGGAAACACCATAGGGATAGAGTCCAGGCCTGCAGGTGTGGGGAGGCCAGAGCTCAACCCCAGAAATCACCGAGACCAAGGTCCCTCCCGCGCGGACTGCACCCATCCCACCGCTGAACGCTACCCTGAGCAGCTGGAGAGCCACAGGGAGGAGGCCAGGCACCAGGCAAGAGAAGCTCTTCCCGGCGGGCTGCCTGCCCAGCTCTGCCCTATGCCTCTGTCCGAGATTCAGGAGCACGGTCCCCAAGCCTTCTTCCTGTACCCCTCGCCAGGGCTTGGCACGTTACCTGAGGAGAAATGACACAGCGCTGAGTGTTCCGTGTCAGAGGTTGCCAGCCTCGTGGGTCATTGTGAGAAACTGGACACGGTACCGTGGCTTTTGCAAGTCCATGGTCGCCCCCCGGCCACCAAAACATCCACCTGAGAAGTGAGTCGAAGAGTCACACTGCTAGGTTTGATGAAAGAGGCCATGTTGGTTCAGACACGGCCAGCATGTGTGTTCTGACCTGTGTTACAGTCTCTGGAGGGCCCATCCCACCCCCCGCGCCCCAGCCTCAGTGCCAGGGATGGATGCTTGGACAGGAGCCCCCCGCATGGCCCCCTGTCTGGATGCAGCAGCTGCTCTAAGAACATGACTTGCCTCAGGCTCAAAAGCGTGGGCATTTGAACTTGCGCACCAAGGCCTTAGTCACTCTGGCCCCTGCTCAGCCCCAGCTCCTGCCCATCTCTACTCCCAGTCTACCCTCCAGCCACGGGGAAGCCCCCTTACACTTCCCAGATGGGCTCTTCTTCCCCCTGGAGGGTCTTTCTTCCCCATGCCCCCTCTGCCCACGTCAGGCCTGTATGAAAGCCACTGACACGTCTGAGGGAATGCAGGGAGCTGGGAAGATGGCGTGAACTAGAACTTCTCTTGGGGAGAACAGCGCACATGATTTCAAAGGAGTTCTTGGGCAAGACCCTTGGGAGGAGGTGAGACCCCCCCAAGAATCACATTGGGCCCCACAGATGGTTGGGAGCTTTCTGAGGAGGTCTTTGGTCTCTCCAAATGGGCCGTGTGTGGGGCCAGGGCTGAACGGGTTCTCCTTTCTCTGCTTCCCTCTTCTCAGCCTCCCCCCCACATATAAATATCGAGTTGACATTAAAAGAACATCAATTTCTAGTGTCCCTATTTCCATGCCCTCAGCCCGCACTGGGCTGCCCAAAGTCTTAGCGGCCCACCCCTGCTCGCCCTGCAAACCCGACTCAACAGCAGGTGTGGCTTTTGTTCTTTTTCCAGAACTTATCCCAGGCTTGGCCGTGTCTGTGCTCCACGATGTTTGCAAGGACGGCAGGGCCTCCTGCCCCGAGTCAGCGGTGGGCACGGCGTGATGCCCCCTTACAGCCCAGCATGCGCGGACATAGGGGTGCATGCAGAGAGACATGTGTGTGATCACTTCAAGTGTCTACACCAGATTCATGCCCTCGCCTGCACCGGATATGCTCCTGCCTGGCCCCGGGAGCCTCTCAGCCAGCTCAGCACACCTGCAATCTGTCTTCAAATCCAGGCACATCTGTCCTCTTCATCCCACCCCGGATGGCCAGGCCCCAAATTCAGGTTCCAATCCTCTCTCTCTCTTTTTTTTTTTTTTTTTGTTAAGATTTTATTTATTCATTCCAGAGAGAGAGAGAGCATGAGCCGGGGTGCGGAGGCAGGTGAAGAGGCAGAGGGAGAAGGAAAAGCAGGCAGGGAGCCCGATGCAGGGACCCGGAGATCATGACCTGAGCCAAAGGCAGAGGCTTAACCATCTGAGCCACCCAGGTGCCCAGGTTCCAATCCTCTCCACTTGGACCCCGCCAGCTATACCAGACACAATCAGGTCAGGAGTCCCCGGCCCAGCTTTCTTCTAGACAGGATTCTGCCTTCCAGATACAGCCACAGCCCCACTGTTACCCGCCACCCCCTCTTAGGGCTCCTGCAACACGGCATGTTTGGCAGAGCCCCTCTAACGTGCACCCTCTGCCCCAAGCCTCGTTGTGGCTCCCACACAGTTCACACTCCACCCCAGGTCTGGGTCTCCACCGCCGACTCTTCTCCACCCACCGTGCTCCCTTCTCCTCTCTGCCAGTCCAGGGCAGCCATCAGTCACCCCCGTGTCACCCTCTGGCCAACATAGCTGCCACAATTCTGCCTTCCTTTGTATTCCTGTGGGCTTGATTATGCCACAAAGTTAGGGTCTTTGAGCCTCAGTCTAATCCACGTTATCATGAGCACCTACTACGTACAGGACACTAATCCAAAGTCAGACTGGCTGCGGCCGGACCGAACGTGGACTCCGCGCTCAAAGCCCCCCGGAATCCGTGTTGCCCCGGGGCAGAACCTTTCGGGACACTTGCATGATGCATCAGTGCAGGCCTGGCCTCTGCAGTGGTCAGATCTGCAGCTAGGCCTTCAGGCAACGGGGCTGGTCAGAGACGGTAGACCCCAAACAAATTGCTGCTGGGATTCACAGAAACCATCCATCCTGGACATCTCCCTGGGAAAGGATCCCTTTGGGGGAATTATGACTTTATCATTTGTTTTCCACTGAACAGAAGTATATGACTGTGTATCCTTTGGTTCATAGAAAGCAACCACTCCATCCAGAACAGAAACAGAAACTTCAGCCTGCATTGTCCCTTTGGAAATCAATTCCGTTTCCCAGAAGGCAGGGAAGGCCCAAGAAACAGCACAGACTCAGTGTTATGGGGTCGCCTTCCATTTCTGTTGTAGAATTTAAAAATCCCCAGATTGTGGCACGTGCCCTGGACTCACACTGAGGGAGCCACTCCAGTCTCCCCCTCTGCAGAGTATCGGGGGCACCTGCTGTGTGCCGGGCACTTCCAACACTGTGAGGGAGGTAATGCTCTCCCCACTTCAGAGAGAAAGTCATATGGCCAGGAAATGGCAGAGCCTCTGGAATCGGACCTGAGTCTCAGAGAAGCCCCATACAAAGCCTAGAAAATGGGATACCAGTAGATGTGGCTCCCATGGCAGAAGGGTCTGCATGGGGAAGGCTTTTGGGGGGACGTAAAGCTCAGGCTGGTTCTCAGAGGGCAGGAGAGAAGGAGGGACAGGCAGCGTCCCAGGGGAAGGAAGAACACGAGCAGAGATGGAGAGAAGCCTGGCCAGAAAGAAGATGGGACGGGATGGATTGGAGGCCCCCCATCCTCAATAACCTGTCAGAAGCGTCTTAAGCATCACCCTTTATGTAGATAGCTGTCTTTTAACGGGCAGTCCCTCCTTGAGTGCGGGCATCAAGGGCCTCATAGCGGCTCACACCTTAAAAGAATTCCTCAGCTGCTCCTGTCCTCCCTGGAAAGGGTGGGCCCAAGGGAGGGGGTGACACAGAGGGCGTGGAGGAATCACAGACCGGCACCCCGCGTGGAAGAGCTCAGGCCTGCGGACGCCAGGCCGGTGGTTAAATCATGTGGGTGCTTTGAGGCCCAAGCCTAGAGAGCCCAGGAGGGAGGAGGAATGCTTGGCTTCCTCCCTAGGGCCCTGCCCCTCACCTGACACTGCAGTGGGGCCTCCAGAGATGCTTAAAGAGGGGCTCACTACCTTTGGGGGCCGACAGGGTAGGAGCCCCATGGCTCAAGAGCTGGCGAGCCTGGTAGCTAGAGACTGCCGAGGCCATCAGAGCTGGAGGAAGGGGTTGGCACTTCTTGGCCTTTTCCGACTTAAAGAGTCAGCTGAAGAATTAAAAGAAGCACAGGAGGCTTTGGGCGAGGCCTGTGGGCTGACATGGTTATGCCCCTGGCTCCCGAGGCTGCAGGACTGAGCCAGGGAAACATTCCTCCAGACCCCTTACTCTCAGAATGTGGCCTCAGCTCCGCAAATGCATCCTTGGGGGTGTGAATAGCTGCAGAGCCAACCCCCAGAGCCCATTGTTCTGGAAGTTCCAAAACAACCAAAACAAACTCTCAACAATATGGGAGTGAGGAGGGAGGACGGAAAGGGCCAGTGGGGGCCTTTGTCCTGAGGCAGCCAGACGTTTACATTTTCCACATTAATGAGCTAGGAAATGGCTCTTTTTATGCCAATAATAACAACCACCACCCCCTCCATGTTCTCATCTAATCCTGGCAAAAAACCAAGCAAGGCCAATATGAGCATCCTGTTACAGAGATGAGGGGCTGACGGTCCAAGAGGCCCATGACCGCCAGTGTCGCGAACGCTAGAGCTGAGGCTCGAACCCAGTGCCCCAGCTTCTCTCCATCCAGCTCAGTGGGGCCAGCAGCACCAGCCCAGGGACAGGATCGGCCTGAAGGAAATCGCCTGGTTCCCTTGAGCCTCCCAACACCATGAGCCAGATAAGGAAGCAGACTCTTGCGAGGTGGCCAGGAGGCCAGGCTGCCCCAGCACCAGCTGCCCCCAAGTGCCACTGGGTGAAGACCAGGGGCCGGTCCAGTGGGGCTGGCCAGGCCATCGCCTCTCATCCGCCTACGCTGACTGGGTTACCTGTCTATAGCCACACACTCTCCCAGCCAGGCAGTTCTCCTGTCTTTCTGCTGGTGCCCTGGCCCTTGGGGGCCTGAGAATGAGGTCTCCCACATTCCCTCTCCCAGGCCAGCTCAGCCCTGCTCCCCAAGTTTCGAGCCTTGTGCAGTGGTGGGAAGAAGGTAGCGACAGATCCACCTCTTGTACACAATTAACAATCGACTGTAGCTCTTCCAACACTGTAAGATTTTCACGGGCTAATATTTTTAGCAGCAAAAGAAAAATTGCTGAACTCATAAATTGTGATTTTGTGTACTCATCTATTTCCAAAGCTCATTGCTAGATAACTAAGAGCTTGTTCTTTGATTATGGCCATTTAGTAAAAGGGGTTCTAACAGGCTTGCTCGAGTCTCACGAGCCTTTCAGTTTGCACCAAGAAGCCGTGTGTGACAACGTTCCATCTGGCAGATGGCCTCACTGGAATGCGCTCAGAAGCCTGCAGAATGGAGACATCAACAGAAGCACAATTAATCAGCGCAATTGTTTTCCCTGCTGGGAACAGGACATTTCTCTGGATTTTTGAGGGCAACGCACATGGCAAGGACCTGGCTTGGCATTCTCTGTGGCTTTCAAAACCATGTTTAGTGGCGGGCATGCTTTGGTTCCCCATGCTGGTCTTCCTGCTCGCGTTCTGTCTCGGGCCAGGGCAGCAAAGCCCTCAGCCCTCCTTGCTCCAGTGGGAGGGAGCAGCCTGAAGCTACTGGCTCTGACTAGAGGCTCTCTGGACCCTGGCTTTGGTAACTGTTAGTTTTATGGGGAAATTTCTTGGGTTTGTAACTTGCAGACCAGAAAAAGAAAAACCATTTAAGCCAATAACTGACCAGGAAGGGGAAAGCCAAAAACTCCTTACTGAGTGAACTGCTGGGAGTTGTAGACTTGGTGAAGCCTCCAGAAGCACTCCTTCGGGACTGCTGGTCTACCCTGAGCTAGTCCTTTTTAGGGAACCTCTGAGTCTTAGATTTCTCAGTCTACAAAAGGCATCTCACAACCTGCCAAACGATGCAGGTTTCAGGATTAACATGAATGAGACAGGGGCTTTGGGGTCTTCCTTGAAAGAACAGTTATAAAACACACCTCCTAGAGAGACCCAAGACACTGTGGGTGGGGGTGGGGAGTCTCAAGGTTGAAGAGGAGAGGGTTTTTCTGTGGGAAGGATGAGGTGGGGGGAAGGCCAGACAAGATCATGGAGCTGCCGGCCTTTCTTCCTCCAGACCCCAGGGCCTGGCTCCCCAGCCCAGAGCTGGCAGAAACCCAGGGGCCTGGGCTGGCAGCACCGAGACAAAGTCTCCCCTCTCCCAAGTGTGGGGGCTCCCAAACTTCCCTTCCCCCAGATTAAGAGGGAAGGGCCTGATCACCCAGTTTCCAACTGGTTAGAGGAAAAGGTCCTCGGTGTTTTCACAACATGATGCTGTTTCTCCTTGGAAGGAACCTAGAGTTCTACATCACAGGCATGGAGGGGAGGAGGATGTGAGGAAATCATTTCAAAGCCTTAGGGCTACACCAAGACCTGAATCAGGAGTCTTTGTAGCCCCAGGGCCTGGGTCATGGGTGGCTTGGGGCAGCGAGAGGAGATTCTGATAGGAACAGAAGTCTTCAAAAAACAGTTATTATGACACTTGTTACAGAATGGTAAGGCAGACGTTACTCAGGGGGACCGTCACAATAGGTACAGGGAACACAGCGGTGGGGTTTTACAGTCGGGGAGAGAGACTGGGCTCACTCTGACTACAAGGAAACGAGGGAATTATAGCCAAGGAGCAAGGGTGGGGTGGGGATGGAAAAGTACTAAGAGGAAACACCTGGGGCCAGGGAATTCTGGCTACGTGACCCTCACGGGATTCCTGCTGAAGGCAGCCCAGGGTGACCCCAAGTCACCCGGGGAAGGTGGGGGGTGGGAACCACATCAGATGTTGAGGGTGATCAGATACCGAGGAGGGGGATTCTGGATGAGCTGATTTAGCAGGATTCTTGCTAAATTGGACAATGCAGAGACGAATATGGAAGGCCCAAACCAAGGCCTCGCTGAGAAGAGAGCTCAGAAGAGCCTGACACGAGTTCCGTCCAGGGGAGAATGTCAGTCAGAGGAAAGTGGCCCCAAGCCGGAAATCTGGGTGCTCGGAGCTGGAAGGAGGCAGCTGAGCCAGATAAGAGCCTGATGGGAACCGCATTAAAAGTTGGTGGCAGGGCGCCTGGGTGGCTCAGTTGGTTAAGCGACTGCCTTCGGCTCAGGTCATGATCCTGGAGTCCCGGGATCGAGTCCCGCATCGGGCTCCCTTCTCGGCGGGGAGTCTGCTTCTCCTTCTGACTCTCCCCCCTCTCATGTGCTCTCTCTCTCATTCTCTCTGTCTCAGATAAATAAATAAAATCTTTAAAAAAAAAAAAAAAAGTTGGTGGCAGAGTCAGGCCTGAGCCAGGCTTCCCAGCCTCTCCCTGGGCCTCGCGCTCCCCCTCCTTCTCCCCACGGAACCAACCCTGGACACAGGGAGGAAAGAGCACTGGGTGTGAACCCAGGAGTCCGGATCTCGGGGCCAGTCCTGGCTCTATCAGCTCTGTGGCCTTACAAGATGACCTAAACGCTCGGAGCCTGAATTCCTTGGAAATAAAGTGAGGACATATAATAAAGTGAGGCATGCGGCTTCGGCGAGGCAGTTGCAAGTCTGCAGCCCTGTTCCCCTCTGCCACTCCCGCCTACCAACGAGATGTGCAGACAGGACTCAATGATTTGAGGTCTGTCCTGGCGTCCCACGAGTGGCCTCAGGGAGGCGGCGGGTTCCGTCTCAAGTTCATGAATCCACGCCTGCTGCCATTAGGTCAGCCACCAGCTTTGCCTGGGGACCCAGGGACTTCATGGGTTCACTGCCCCTGGGGCACACAGGCCACCTCCAGAGAAAGCCTCTCTTGGGAAGGCCAGCGGACACAGGTCCAGAGCAGGATCACAGAAGCCCGTGTGGGCCAGGATGAGGGTCCCATGAGGCCTGCGAGGGCTAGAGGGGAGGAAGCAGGCTGGGAGGGTCTCTGCTGTCTTCCTCAGCAGGAGGAGGTCCTGGGGGTTTGTGGGACTCTGTTTTCTCCAATCTGTGGCGCCAGTCTGAGTTTGGCAAATGACCCCTGGAGAGAACCAGGGCAATAAAGTTAGAATAGCTCAGGCACAGGAAAAAGGACACAAAGGCGAACAATGTGGGGAGTGTTCAGCAGGAAGAGATGGGAACGGGGCCGGGGCCCCTGGGCAGGCCTAGGCTCCAAGAGTCTGGAAGTGTGTGGGTGACCCCGAGGCTCAGGCAGTGCCAGGAGAGGAGGGGGCCTGTGTCCAGAGGTGGACAAACACAGAGGGAGCAGAGGAAGGGGAAGGCCTGAGAAAAAGGGGTACAGCCCAAGGAAGAGGTTTCTGGTATGGAGGGCTGAGGAAGAGCTGTCTCCAGAGTCAGGCCTAGTTTTTGTCTTTTTCTTTTTTAGGGAGCAGAGATTTCTGTCTGTTCAGACCCCAGTTGACTTCACAAACATTCGGCCCCTGCTGCATGCAAGGTCTGGGCTACAAGGGAGTGAGTGATGAAGGAGATGGAGTCCTTGCTTCTAGAACCTGGACACCCCCCCCCCCCCCCCCCCCCCCCCCCCCCCCCCCCCCCCCCCCCCCCAGTGGCCTCACTGCTCCTATCATGGCTCAGGTGAGCAGGGGTCTCTCCTTGAATTCTGCGATCCTTCCTAGCCCTCCTGTGGCTCTTTAGGGTAAAATCCGAGCTCCCAGCCAGCATCCAAGGCCTGCCCTGCTGCCTGTCTGGGCCTCACCTCCCCCAAACCGTCTCGCTCAGAGAGCTACTCACTCCCAAGCCTCCAGGCCTTTGCTTCCCTTGCTCCCCTTTCTGAAACACCATTTCTTCTCTCCTTCCCCAGTAGAATCTTAACTAACTTCTAGGGACTCAGCTCAGGCATTGCCTCCTCGGGAAAACTCACCATGCTTTCTCAGTTTGGTTAGTCCCCAAACCCCCGCCAGGGCAAGCCTGGAATCATCATAAGGTGATGAGACATTTACCCATCTCTCTCCTACCATCCTTAGCTCCTTGAGGCCACAATGGAGCCTCTTTATGTCCTAATCCCTCTGAGACCAAGCTGGGCCCTGCCAAAAGCAGGTGTCCAGAGGGTGTTTCCAGATAAGTGAGCCAAAGAGCTCAGGGTCAGTGACTTGCGGGTGACCTGTTGGAGGTGGTAGAACAGAAGAGAGGTATTTCGTCTGTTCTAGGGATCCATAAAGTTGGGAACAAACGTACCTCAATGTTAGGATGTAATGCTTTCGAATGGAAGTGGGATCCCAGATTCGGGTATCTCAGCCAGCAAAGAGGGAGAAAGCCCCCCCCTTTCAAGCGCCTCCCTCCGGGGCAAGGGCTGGGGGTGAGAGGCCCGGCTCTGGGGCATCAAGAGCCCCAGCAGAGTTCGTGGCCAGGGGGCAGCAATGCAGGACTGTTTCAGGGGGAGGCAGCCCCCCTTGTAAGGGGCCCAATTTTGGTTTGCCTCCCTCGTGTTGAGGCCAGAAAGCCAGGGCAGGGGGCGGGGCCAGGGCACAACTCCTCCTGAAGGACCGAGTTGAGGGTCCTGACCTCAGGGAGGAAGACTGTAAGGGGCAGGGGACAGCACCTCTTGTCAGCCATTGCTGAAAGGAGAAAGAGAGGTGGGGAGCAAATGGGGAGCAGGGCAAGGCTTAGGGATGTGTGGCGGCTCTAGAGCTCAGCCCCCAGTTTGGCCTGTGACCTGAGGGCCCCAGGGCCCACCTCCCAGGACACCAGTGGAGCTGAGCCAGTGGCTGGGAGACAGAGGACCCTTCCTACAGTCAGTGGACTCAGGAGGGGCCTCGGGGACTCATGCGGCTGGTGGCCAGGAGTGGCATGCTCAGTGGACCGAGGGGCAGGTGGCTAAGTAAAAAAGAAGTTAAATTTGAATTTCAGATAAAAGAATAATTTTTTTTTTTTTAGTTTAAGTATGTCCCAAATATTGCATGGCACGTTCTTAGACTAAAAAAGTATTTGTTCATTTGAAATTCAAATGTAGCTACCCGTCCTGTGTTTTTATTTGCCATATAGGGCCATTCTATTTAGGGGGCAGCCTGGTCTGAGGGCCAGCATGGCCCACAGACCCCATAACAATAAAACGTTTCAAAAACAAACACCACCCCCGGCGGCTTGCACAGAAAAACAAAACGTGTAACTTCCTGAGAACATATTGTCTGAAGGTGGAAGTCTGTGATTTTGAAGGAAAAAACAGGTTTCTGCTAAGGAAGAGTGAGTCACAGGCAAGCTGAAAATGTGTCTCTGGCTTTTGGGGTAGGGTGGACCCCGGCCCCCTTTCTCTCTCCTTTGCATATTCCCTCATTCTGCCACCTTGGGCAAGGCCCAGCTGGCCTGGGTACGCTGGGCTGGGCCCTGACTCTCAGTTTCCCAAGAACCCCACCAACAATGCCACTTCTGGCCCCCCTGGGTCCCTGAGGCCCCTCCTGACTCCGCTGACCCCAAGGGGGGGTCCCTCTCCCAACTACCGGACCAGCTCTGCCTGTGCCCTTCGGAGGTGGGCGCTGGGGTCCTTGGGTCACAGGCCAGCCTGGGGGCCGAGCTTTAGAGCAGCAAGAAGGCCTCTTGGGCGGCAGGCCGGCACCGAGCCAGATGTAGAGAGGGTGTGGTGTGCCCACAGGGAGGTCTCAACCCTGAGCTCCGGGGCTCAGAACTAGGAGAGGCTGCCTGGGCCTGCTTCCCCATCAGAAGGGGGCTCTATGGGAGAGGCACAGTGTCCCATGGCCATGCGTCCCATCCTGTGCCCCAGCCCAGCGCTTTGTCCACTGAGTGTAGAATGGATGTATACTTGGAAACTGCACAAGCCCGGGCCCTGGGCACAGGCTGCCGTGGGGCAGGCAGAGATGTGTGCAGCCTGGCCGGGCCACCACTGGGCCTGGGAGCCTCCTCGGGTGACTCCTGCCTCCACCCCCAGTCTGGTCTGCATGGGCAGCAGAGGGCCATGTTAAATCCCGGCACCCCTCTGCTCAAAACCCCCAAAGGGCACCCACCTCACCCAGAATGAGCACTGAGACCTGGCAATGGCCCGGCCCTCGCTCTGCCCCCCATCGCCCTTGGACTTGGCTCCTAGGAGCCTCCCCTTGCCGACATCGCTCTTCTTGCTGTACCCTGAACAAGCAGGACTTTGTACTTGCTTCCTTTTTTCTGGAATGCTCTTCCCCCCAAAAGGCTCACCTCCTTCAACTCTTTACTCAAACTTCTCTTTTTCAGACCTCCTGGCCACACTGACTGAGATCGCAACCCTTCCCACTACCCAGCACCACCCTCTCTTTCTCCAAAGCACGCCTCACAATGAGGTTTGGCCTTATTGTCCATCTCCCTCGCTAGCACACACGCTCGCTCGTGAGGCGGGATTCACATCTGCTCCTAGGACTGTCAGGGCTCCCCGCGGGTGTTTGTGGGGGGGGGCGCCTGGGGGAACAGGGGAGGTGGGGGCTGGATGGGCCACTGCCCAGGGAGCCTCCACGCTGGGGAGGAGGGGGACCGAGATGCGTCTTCAGGTAGGGTCCAGCCTCCTGGGGACAATCTGTATGAGCTCCCAGTCAGTTATCCCTCTTCTCTTTCCTGAAGGTGCTGCCAACTTGGGGCCAGGTCCCCCTGTCATGGAAGGGACACTGAGGTTCCCAGGAGGGAAGCCCGGACTCCCCCAGAGACAGAAAGAGAGGGCAGGGTCACAGGTCAGGGAGTGACCTTTCTAACTTGGGGTCAGTTGCCCAGGCACACTGCACACAAAGTCAGCCCGCCCCTCTGCAGGAGGCTGTCTGGCCCCACGACATTCCAGGCATTCTTTGGGGTCCTTGTGGCCGAGGTCTGTGTCTGGGGGGGAAGTAGGGCTTTGTGCAGGGAGGAAGCGTCTGACCGCAGACCCCTTTGTTTGGCCGTGAGCGCTGCCTGCCTTCCTTGGGGGGCCCCCTGTCTGGCCCAGCTGAGCAGCTGGGGTGGGGGGCGGGGCAGAGTAGGGGTCACCCGTGGGTGATGCTAATGCCCCACGGGTGCCCCCTACTGCCCTGCAGGCACACAGCCCTTGCCGGGTCCTGCCTGCCCAGCATGGTTCAAGGCTGCCCTCAGGCAGTCCAGGAGGGATCGGCTGAGGACTCCAAGCTTCTGCCCCTTATTCCAGAAGTAGCGCCCTAAGTGGGATGCAGTTTGGCCTGTTGCGAAAACTCAAGCCCAGGGGTCACCCACATGGGCTTGAATCCCAGCACCGCTGCTTAAGAAGGAGGTGGCCTTCCCCCAGCGACGTCAGCTCTCCAAATCTTAGCTTTCCGCATCTGGGAAATGGTCTAGTAATACTCACTGGATAAAGCGATTGAGAGGTGGTTTCTGGTGCATAATCCCAATCACCGTGAATCCTGTGGTGTCAGGAGGCTCTGAGAGGGAGAGGGGCCACGAAGGGTGAGGGGCACATAGTCGTCACGGGGAAACAGCTGCAACTCAACCGTAGACAGAATAAGTCCGGCTGCCTCAGGAAGGGCTCCCTCAGGGGGAGCTTCCGGTCAGCGGTGGGTGAAGCAGAGCTGCTGAGTGTCCCCGTCCTGGGCAACGGGTCATGTCCAGCCCTGAGGGCTAGAGCTCCTAGAGGAGATGAGCTAGCTGCGTGACCTTGACAAGCTCATTAAGCTCTTTCTTCCTTAGGAAAATAGGATCCTCATAACCACTGCGCTGAGTGGCAATGCCTGGGAAATTGCTAGCCCAGAGCTTCTGTCTACAGGTGATGGCTGTTCCCATAAAAGCCTCGGCCTGTGAGCCCGGCTCAGCTCAAGCCCTGGCTCGGCATCCAGAGCGCTGTGTGGCCCCAGCCAGTCTCTGGCTCTCTCTGGGCTGCCCTTTCTCTCTCTGTATCCTGAGAAGAGTGACAGAACCTCCTGCTCTGGCCTACTTGGTGGCCTTGGCTTGTCCCGGGAGGGTCTTGCTCAGCGCAGGTGGAGCAGGGTCAGAGGTCCTATGTTTATCTTCTAGCACCGTGACAGCTGCAGGGCATGCCGGGAGCGTAGCTGGCCTGCCCACGGCAGGGAGCAGGTGCCCACTGCCGCCCACTCCAGGTGTGTCTCAGGCTGCAGATGTCTGCAGGGGTCGAGCCCCAGAGGCAGCCTCCTGAGCACCCCCGGGTCAGGCGTGGTATGGGCAGGGAGGTACCCTCTGCCAAGATCAGTAATTGTGGAGATGGGGCTGGCAGGGGCCAGGGTGTTTGGAGGGATCCCTAGACCGTGTGGCAAGTGAAACAGGAGTGGCAGGGTGCAGTGGCCTTGGAAACGTCTGGGTGGCCTGGTGGAGGCCCAGGTGTGGCAGGGCGGAGAGCAAGCTGCAGGCCAGGGGAGGCAGCCAAGAGATGTGCGCCACAGGGGAGCATGCAATATTTGCAGGCCACGAGTGTTCAGGATCCTGAGCTGCCCGTGCCCTTGCCCCCACTTCAAGCACCTGGCACTGAGGCCTCTGTTGGCTGGCTGAGCCGGTGGGAGAGACCTGCCCTCCCTCGGGGGTGAAGCTTCAAAAGCGAGCACCTATCCGTGGCTGGACACTGCAGCCCTGTATTCCCCCCCAGAGAGCCTTGGCTGCTGGCAGGAGGGGGGAGCTCCAGATGCAGAGTGAGCTCGAGGCCGGACAAGGCGTGGACAGAGGCTGGGCCTGCTGCCATCCCTGTCCTGAGCCCCCGGAGAGCAGGATGGAGCTCTGATGGACAGGACACAAGGCTCCGCATCTGCTTCGGGGTAGCAAGTTTGGACAGAGCAGGACATGCTCTGGGACATGTTGAACTTCAGCAACTATTTCGTGGAACCCCTCATGGACTCGGCCTTCTAGATCAGAGGTCTCAAACTGAAATGTGCATCTGACTGACCTGGAGGGCCAAGGGATACACAGATTCCTGGGCCCGACCCCCAGAGCCTCTGAGCGAGCAGGTCCGGGGTGGGGCCCGAGACTCTGCATCTGCCAGCCATCCCCACCGGGGCTGGCGCTGGTGCGGCCATGCAGAGCAGGACCATAGGTCTTTGCTGCTCCAGGTGCTGGGCTCAGCCCAGCCGCTTGTCGGAGATGCAGAACCTGCCCCACCACCAGCCTCGGAGGCCAAGTCTGCACCTTAATAAGAACCCAGGTGATTCCAGGCACTTGGGTGACTCAGTGGGTTGAGCATCTGCTTTCGGCTCAGGTCATGATCCCAGGGTCCTGGGATCGAGCCCCACATCAGGCTCCCTGCTCAGTGGGGAGTCTGCTTCTCCTTCTGCCCCTCCTCCCACTCTTTCTCTCAATCTCTCTCTCAGATAAGTAAATACAATCTTTTTTTTTTTTTTAAGATTTTATTGACTTATATGACAGAGAGAGCACAAGCAGGGGGAGTGGCAGGCAGGTTAACTAACCACAGGTTTCCATTGGTCAGCACAGGTCTAGAGTGACCCAGCTCAGAGGGCCTATGGGGGTTGATGTTGTGTAGGCAGGGAAAAGGTTCAGAGAGAGATCAGAACCTGCCTGAGTCAGGGACGGGGTAGGACCAGAACAATGTCCCTGGGCTCTGAGGCCAGTGCTTTCTCCTCCACAAAGCACTGCCACCATGCGCCCGGGCCCGGGCCCTGGCCCTGCCTCTCTCTCCACCAGCCCCTGGACGCTACAGCTCTGTGGACTGACGGGTCCCTGGAATCTCAGGAGGCAGCCCGCCTCCTAGCGCTGCGGTGCAAGGGCCGAGCCGTGTGTCCACAACTAGTACCAGATGTAGCTGCAGAGATCGGCCAACTGGGAACGGACACATGCCACCTGTGAACCACAACGGACACACAGCCTACAACACACTCAAGTGCACAGTGGGCTTAGGGCAGAGACCATATTCAGCGTTCACCATTGTAAGTCGTCAGGGTTGAATGAAACCATAGGGTGGGGCCCCGATCTAACGGGGTTAGTGTCCTTCTACGAAGAGACACCAGAGAACTCGCTGGCTCTCTCTCTAAAGCACTTGAGGATACAGCGAGAAAGTGAGTATCTGCTAGCTGGGAAGAGGGCCCTTACCAGAAACCGGCCCCGTCAGACCTTGTTCGGGGCCCGCAAAACTGTGAGGAAATAAACAGTGGCCAAGCCATGCAGTCTGTGGTATTTTTTTATGGAAGCCCGAGCAGACCAAACACAGGGAAACTGGTTTGACTTTTAAAACCTAGAGGAGAAAAAAAATACTAATAATAAAAACAAACGAAAGTTAGAGGAGAACCAGCTACATCTCATAAGCACTGTCGTCTGCTTCCTCCAGGAAGCCGGAGGACCCTGGGACAGAGCCCATCCTTCCAGTCCACAGTGCAGCAGTGACTGGGCAGGGGGACCCCATTGACCTCTAACTCCATAGCTGAGAACTTTGCAAGACTCAAAAGGGATTTGGGGACCTGATCCTTAACAATGGCAAGAGTTACCAGTGTGTGGGACAGGGAAGTTTCCAGGGGAGCAGAAGAGATTTCAAAGGCAGGGGAGCCGTCTTCCTGGAGGGGAGAAGAAGGGTGGGGAGAGGGATGAGGAAGGGCTGCAGAGAACCCTAAGATTTGGACCCTAGCAGGTCTGGCCTCAAAGCCCATAGTGCCCCCTCAGCCCCCCCAAACCCTGAGAGCCTTGTGGGCCCCCCTAAAGAGACTGAGTTTGGTGCCACAGGCCTGGGGTTTGAAGAATTGCAGACAAGCAGGTTTCTGTGGTAGTGTTTACGTTTCAGAAAGATCACCCCGCCATTCGTTTGGATGGTAGACTGTAGGAGAGACTAGGGGTATAGGACCAATTAAGAGGCAACAGGTAAAAAGTTCAAGGGCTTTGATAGGGTCACTAGCAATGGAGTAGAGAAGAGAAAACAGGATAGAGATCTGAAGGAGATGGAATTAGCAGAACCAATCCCAGAATTCGTGGAACTCCATAGGAAGCATGGAGGAGATAAGGAGGGAGGCGGAGGGCAGAGCTGAAGGTGGCCCCTAGGTTGTGGCTTGGACTCTGGGTACCAGTGGAACCACTCAGAAGGATGAGACACAGCACAGTGCAGGGCAGGGGAGGATGAGTTCAGCTCTAGCAGGTACGAGTTTAAGGCCTCTGGGCAGTCGGAGGTGTCCCGAGGTCAAGAGCTGGAGCCCCACGGAGAGCGCACGCTGGGGACCCCCGTGCAGTGCACATCTGCTGTCTTTAACAGGTCTCACTGGGGTTCCTGGGGGCTCTGCCCATAGCAATGGGTGATGTTGTACAAGCCGACCGCCCCCGTCTGCCGCTTCCAAAGACCCGGGGAGGTGCCACCTCCCCGTGCCTCTGGTTGCCCGCCCCAAGGCTACCTGGTGCCCACTTGTCCAGTGGCCAGAAGGAAGGAGGAATGAGGCCAACACAGCAAGTCCCGGCAGCCCAAGTTCTGCCTCTGCAGAAGCCTCCACGCACAGTGAAGAAAACTCTCCACACACAGACTATTTCTGGAACCAGAGAAAGAGCAAAGTGGTGGGGTGCCGAGGATCAAAGGAGGGACAGGCCTGGTTACCAGCAGCCCCAAAGGGACTGAGGGCTGGAGAGCAGGCCAGCTCTGCTGCCTGTCAGCGGGGCCTCACCAGGCCCACAGCTGTCCCCCTCCGATGGACTGCCTGGGACATGGTGAGCTCCCCGTCAGGCTGGGAGCCCGGGTTGGGCCTGGAGAGCAGCTGTGAGAGAGACTGCAGAGGAGCTCCCAGCCTTAAAAAAAGGGCAAGACAAAATCTCTCACCTCTTATTTTTCCAGACTGAATCATCCTATGAACCTCATTTCTCCAAAGGAGCTGGGTAGCAGTTTCTACTCTTCATATGGATTTGCCATCCTCGGGATCCCACCTTTTCCTATCCCCCCCCCCCCCCCAGTCAATAATACTGTTTAGATGCAATTACCCATAGGTGTCCCTGCCAGGTGAGTCACTGCCCGGTGAGGCCTGCTGCTTAGCGCTTCCATAGGCCAGTGCTTCCAGAACCCTGATGTGCGTAAGAATGCCTTGAGGATTGGATCCAGCTGGTCCAGGGCAGGGCCTGAGGCTCTGCATTTACAGCAAGCTCCCAGGCCCTGAGGGGCACCACCCGTTCAGAAACAAGGCTGTAGCTGCCAGTGAGACCCATCAGGGTTCTATGATGGGAGTCGGGGGTGGGGAGAGGGGCGGGGAGTGCTAAGAAGAATCCAGTGCAGGAATCTCAAAAGAATGGACTCCGTTCTTTCTAGAGCAGCACTAAGTCCATCCCCCGCCACTCTCTATCTTGGGGGCCAATCCTAGTCTCCCCTGCTTGAGAAGCATGAACCTGATGTAGGAAGATAGCTTCATCATGGCTTTGTTCGACCTCTCCCCTAGCCCCACCTGTCCCCGGTGAACTGTTTCTGCCTGGTGAACTCTTTACTCGATCCGTGGGGTGGCCGGGGCCCCATCACAACCAAGGGCCAGCCCAGCCGGAACCCTAGACAGAGGAGCTTTCTTCCTCCCCACCCCCAGCCGGCTGCTGGCCATAGAGGCAGCACCCTGCAGGGCCCTTCACTGGGAACCAAGAGGCCTCAGCCTCTGATCCTTCCCCCTCTGGGCCTCAGTTTCCCCGTCTATAACGTGGAGGTGAATGAAGGCTGTCTTGGAGGTGGCTCTGCACCTACCAATTCAGGCTGGTGGGGCTCAGAGCAGGTGGGGACGGCCTGGGCAGTCGGGGCAGGGCAGGCTGGCTCCGCCGGGGATGCACACGCCTTTGCAGGCTCTCTCTGTACTGAGGGTTCTCAGATATTTTTAGGAAGGTTGGCGCCTCTTGGGCTGTGATTCATTAATGCAGCTGACAGCGATCAGCATCTTTTGAAATCACAGGAGGAAGCTGAGAAGGTTCCCTAGTGCTGCTGTGTGTGTTGGTGGAGGGAGGAGGGGTCACGGTCCTGGGGGAGCTGTGTGTGTCAGGGAGTGGGGAGGGTAGAGGGGACAAGCAAGTCCAAGAAGGGCCTTGGTTTAGAGCAGCTCCTAGCCTAGAATGGTGAGAAAGCCAAGAAAACAAATGACAGGGGGCCCCTGGGTGGCTCAGTCTGTTGAGCATCTGCCTTCGGCTCAGGTCGTGATCCCAGGGTCCTGGGATCGAGCCCCACATTGGGCTCCCTGCTTAGTGGAGAGTCTGCTTCTCCCTCTCTCTCTGACCCTCCTCCTTGCTTGTACACTCTCTCTCTCTCTCTCTCTGTCTCAAATTAATTTAAAAAAAATTTTTTTTTTAAATTTCTGGGCCACTTTAAAGTAAATGTGGAGAACGGATTCCAGTGGGAGGCTCAAGCTAAGCATTCTCAGTTTTACAAGGAAGAAAGGTGCTATCCTAAACCCTCCTGCCCAGACACTTCCTAAGCTTTGTGGATGGTAGGACGCTGTGTGGACTTCTAGGCACAGTGAAGTGAGTTCATGCTTGTGTGAATGTGTACTGGGAGTGTATCAGACTATAGGGATGCATATCTGAGGACGTAAGTGGCAGGAAACCATTCACCCCGGATCTCAGGTTTCTGCACATCTTGCAAATTGAGCGCCAATACCCTTTGTTCTGGATTATCTATTCTTTTCTTTTTTCTTTAAGATTTATTTATTTATTTATTTTTAGGGGGGAGGGGCATAAGGGAGAGGGAGAGAGAAAATCTCAAGCAGACTCCCTGCTGAGCACAGAGCCCCAATGCAGGGCTCGATCCCACGACCCCAAGATCATGACCCGAGCAGAAACCAGGAGTCCAGCACTCAACCCACTGGGCCACCCAGGAGCCCCCCATTTTATCTTTTCAAGGATGTTGTAGAGCAAACAGCCTTGGTAGATAGAATTTGCATCTCCCTCCTGAGCAAAGGGCAGACACATTTTGTACTTACTGTAACAGGCAGGCGTCGTAAGCTCGGAGTTCCTCCCTCTAGTGCAACCCGCTGCATGTGGGATGTCACCTGATCCTCTTCACGTCACCCTGGGGGAACTAGGGCTCAGAACTGGCACTAAAGTACTGTGACTCTGGCGACTGTGATTGTTGTTAGAAATAAACTGTCCTGCCTCCCTGACTCGGGAAGCTTGTGTTTTCTGCCAGCATCCACAAAACCAGGACGGGTTAACCCGCTTGCCTGCTAGTAGAGAAAATCCCAGACCCTTCAGTTACTTTTTTTTTTTTTTAAAGATTTTATTTATTTATTTGACAGAGAGAGACATAGTGAGAGAGGGAACACAAGCAGGGTGGAGTGGGAGAGGGAGAAGCAGGCTTCCTGCTGAGCAGGGAGCCCAATGTGGGGCTCGATCCCAGGACCCTGGGACCATGACCTGAGCCGAAGGCAGACACTTAACGACTGAGCCGCCCAGGCGCCCAGACCCTTCAGTTTATTGGCGAGATGTTTGTAAATATGTGTGTTTCAGTGAGTCTGGCTTTGACCACATTTGTATGGACATGCGAGAATTAGAGGGCTGTGGTATCTCTGGGGAAAGGGGGTTCAAGAGTTTGTACATATTGGGAAACCAGCCTTTGGGTGTTGGAGTCTGTACGGGAAAATGATGAGCATATATGTAATAAGAGCTGCATCAGCTCTCCTCATTGAACCATAGGAAGGAGACGGTGAATTAGAAGATGGAGAGACAGATGCCCTCTCCTACACCCACCCGCCTGCCACCTGGGCTTCTGGGGGCCCCCGAGGGAGTGCTGCGTTTCCCCTGGGATGGCTGCAGACATACAGGAATAAGTCGTTGAGAAGGTGCCCCTGCTTTGTGGGATAGGTTCTTTCTCCCTGCCCCATCTTAACCTCACCGACCTTCGCAAGCTCTATCAACCCCCGGCCCACCCAGGCCAATTAAGTCAGACTCTGGGCCATAAGCCCCAGCACCAGTTTTTAGAAATCTCCCTGGGTATCTCTTCTCTAGCAGCTAAGCTTGAGAACCTCTCCTGCAAGGTGCCTATTATCTCTTTCCAGCCAAGAAAATGGGATAGGGCGTTTATCAATTAACTCTCATATCATGTCGTTCCAACAGGAGCCTGAGTCCATCCCCACGGGATACCACTTCAGCCCTCCTCCCGTTTCCAATTATTTTGCTTGCATCTCTCGACACAATTGGCCTGGTGAAGAGGGAGGTTGGGCGGAAAAAGAAATAACACCTGAGTATTTATTGCTCTGAGCACAGCGCTGGGTGCTTTCCCTGCATTAAGCTCTCTGCCTCAAATAATGCCCAGTGGTGGAGGCTGTTATCCCCATTTAAGAGGAGAAAACTGAGGACCAGAGGAGCTTGGCAATCGGTCCAAGTTAATGCAGAGAAGGCAGAGCCTGGCCGGGCTTGGTGGTGAGGGACAACGTAGGAAGTGAGAGGAGAATCCTCGATGTCGGGAGGTACAGAGTATGCTCCCTCCAAGAATATGCTAAGGCACCAAGAAGGCTTTTCGGAGGGGGAATTGGCAGGAGGAGGGTGGGTAAGTGTTTTGAGAGGCAGGCTAGCTAGCTGGGGCCTCGAACCTTGTAATGGATTGAGCCAGAAGCCCTTCAGGCCGTAATCACAACCACATTTATATTCCTCTGCGTCATCTAGAGACCAAACTAGCCCCAACCCCATATCCACAACCACCCCAGAAATCCATAGATGGGTCTATGCTGGCGGCTCAGCCCCAAGAGCAACGGAGGAGGCACACAATGGCCTCATTTCCTTCTCTGGCTTCTCTCAACCGGTCTTATTAACATTCAGGCAGCTCCTCACACATTCATCGAAGGCCACAGAGGAGTTGAGATCTGATCTAGCCTGGCTGAGCCACATTAAAATCAATTAAAAATGAGAGATAAGCCCCTTCTTTCCGATTGAAAAATCCACGGGAGCCAGAGAAAGACACACACAGCCCATCGATCATCCAAGACTCTGCCTTCCTTGGCTTTCTTTTTTTTTTTTTTTTTTTTTTTTGTCTAAGCAGCTTCTAGAGGAGTTGGCTGAGCAGGCGGACAGCTCCCAGGCTGAATCTCCGCTGCCGACGGAACACGCCTGCTATCCTGTGGCATTGCCCACCTGGCCAGCCTGACGGCCTGGCAGTCTGACCACCCTGGGAGTGAGCAGAGGCGGCCAGGGGAGAGTGCAGAGCCTGGTCCGTGAGCCCCATTCAGGGATCGGACACAGGTCCCCCTTTTCACTCCCAGGCCCGGAAGGTAGACTTCAGGAAGACCATGGATTCCAGGCTGGCTCAGCTGTCTGTAGCGAACTGGGCAGAAGGAGGCTTCTTTCTTGTTTCTTCTTGGAGAGTTCTTTTTTTTTTTTTTTTGCGAGAGAGAGAAAATGAGAGAGAGCACGAGAAGGAGGAGAGTCAGAGGGAGAAGCAGACCCCCCGCCGAGCAGGGAGCCCGATGTGGGGCTCGATCCCGGGACTCCAGGATCATGACCTGAGCCGAAGGCAGTCGCTTAACTGACTGAGCCACCCAGGCGCCCTCTTCTTGGAGAATTCTTATCACTGTGATGATTCCTGTGAAGTTGCATTTCCTGATTTTCCAAGTAAACGCGTGTGTGCATGTGCACATGTGTGTGTGATGCGTGTGTGTGTGTGTGTGTGTGTGTGACGTGCTGGGGCCTGTGCTGCAGAGCCTAGGACATCAGCAGGTGCTGAGTAAACACTTGTCAGATGAATGGAGAAAATGAGGCCGCAAGGGCGCCTGGGTGGCTCAGTCGGTTAAGCGACTCAGGTCATGATCCTGGAGTCCCTGGATCAAGTCCCGCATCGGGCTCCCTGCTCGGCAGGGAGTCTGCTTCTCCCTCTGACCCTCCCCTCTCTCATGTGCTCTCTCTCATTCTCTCTCTCTCAAATAAATAAATAAAATCTTTAAAAGAAAAAAAAAGAAAATGAGGCTGCAAGACATCTGCCGTCCGCCAGCCATAAGCAATCAGTCCAACAGCATTTGGTGCTAGTTTCGGTATTTCTGAGCTTATCAATTGAACTTCTTTGTTCATTTAGTTATTCCACTGGGGACCAAGTCTTCACTGGGCCTTTGAACACACTGAGAAAGGGCTCATATAGGCACACTCGGCCGCAGCACGGTGTCAGGCCGGGACGGCCGGCTCCCTGGAGCAGATGGGCCTGAGCTTCATCTGTCGGCGTGAGTGGACTTGGTTAGGCAAGGCTGGAGGGGAGAGCGTAAGTGATCTTAATTGTCAGGGAAAGGGGTGCGGGCTTTCTCTGTTGGGGGGCACTCCTGGTTATACCACAGATGGCCCGTCCGCATGCAAATAACAATTTCATACTCTCACCTGGGTCAGGGGTGACCCTAGAGTGGGGTTTCATGAACAATGAGAAAGTGTCCAGATCCAGAGCCGCTGGGGTTTTTTGGGCGTTCCAACATAGAGGCAGTGATTGGATTGGATTTAGAATACAATTCTTCTGAGCAATTTATGAAAAGTATTGACTCCAGTGCATAATTGTTTAAGTAATCGGAGCACTTTGAGTTCATTGGGTTAGGAGCTTAACCTGTAATGTGAGCTGTTAAATTACACTCGCAAAGGGTGAGGCCTCAGTAATGATCCCTCTGGACCAAGGATGTCTGCTGACTTACCCAAAAAAACCATACAATGCATTTCTTTGTAGGGTGGGGGTTTTCTCTGCTTCTAACGGCGCAAGTGTGTGAAGGTCTAGCAAGTGGGAAAGAGATTGGCTGTTAAGGGAGTTCAAGCTCTGATTATTTGCTATTGCGTGGTTCAGAGAAACTATCATTGGCTGAGGAGCCCAGACTTTAGGGCAGTGCAGGATGTTTCAAATGCCAGCCCAGTGGTAAAGTAGAAGTGCCTTAATCACCAGCTCTGAGATGGGGGGCCTGAGTGGGGGGGCCTTAAATCCACTCACTTTGTGACTTTGAAGCCCAGATCACTTTGTTCATTTCATTTATTTGTTCAACAAATATTTACTGAGTGCTTTCTTTCAAGGCCTTTGGAAGGGGTAGTCTTAAAAACACTGAACGACCAGGATGGTATGGGCGACAAGCACTCAGAATGAGGAACTGACCAATGAGGATGGACATTGCCTATAAACAACCAACACATTCTGATTTCCACAGGCGAGGCCTCAGCCCTGGAGCTGGGAGGACAGGGAGCACAACATGCTAGTGGCCTTGATAAGAGGGGTCAGTGGGGCTCCCCAGATGAGATGCTCCTAAGCTGAATCTTGCAGGACAAGAGGAAGCAAGGAAGGAGGCAGGCGTTTCAGGCACAAGTGGGGTGCAGGGTGGGAACCACACAGACAAAAAGTCAAAGCAAGAGAGATCCTGGGACCTCAGGAACCTTCCAGTAGCTGATTGAGGCTGGTGGGAAGTAATGATGCTGGGAGGGACCAGACCATGGAGGACCTTGCATGATTTAACAATACTTTAAGATTTAATTCCTCAAGTTGATTTGGAATAGTTGAAGGATTTCTAATCAGGGAGAAATAGGACCGAAGTGTTTTTAGAAAGATCAATGCCTATATTCTACAGGTGAGCATAAGGAGACAGAGGGGTGACCAGAAACTCTCCAAGTGAGAGAAGATGAGCTAGGGTTTAGAAAAGAGTTGCTCTTGGGGCGCCTGTGTGGCTCAGTCAGTTAAGCGTCTGCTTTCAGCTCAGGTCATGATCCCCAGGTCCTGGGATCAAGTCCCCCCATCGGGCTCCTTGCTCTGCGGGAAGCCTGCTTCTCCCTCTCCCACTCCCCCTGCTTGTGTTTCCTCTCTCGCTGTGTCTCTCTGTGTCAAATAAATAAATAAAATCTTAAAAAAAAAGAGTTGCTCTTATGTACACCCTCAGTTTAGAGGGGTATAGGTCCTCGTAACATCTGCCTTCCGCAGGGCATTTTCAGCTTACAAACAAGAAATGATGCTTTGGTGTGTTACAGCCCAGGTAAACAGTCCTGAACGCCATGGATGGGGGTGTAGGTGGGGTTTTCCTGATTACTACAGCCATTCGTGTCCAAAGGACATATTTCCAACATACATGCACTACCCTGAGACATCTTGTTAATGACTCAGCTACCAGTGAAAGAGAGGCCTGACAAGGACCCCAGCTGTTAAGGGGCCTCCTTGTTCCATATCAGGCATTCTCAAGCTTTTGGGTCTCTGGACCCCTATTTTATATTCTTGAAAATTATTGAGGACCCAGAAGAGCCTCTGTGTAGATGGGAGATAGCTATCAATATTTACCATATTAGAAATTAAAGCTGAGAAATTTTTAAGTTGTGTATTAATTCACTTAAAAACAGTAATAATAAATCTTTTCTGTGTTAGTATGTTTATTTTTATGAAAATAACTATATTTTCCAAAATAAAAATAATTAGTGACAAAGGTGGAATAGTCTTTAGTGTCTGGTTTAATAGACAGCTAGATGATCGTATCTGCTTCTGCATTCAATCCCCTGCAAAATGATGTACCACATGGATTCTGGAATATTCCACATTATTATAAGAAAGAATGAGAGTGAAAAAAGGCACATAATGTCTTAGTACAGTCATGAAAATAGTTTTTTAGCCCCGAACACCCCAGAGAAAATGTCAGCGCCCCACGGGGGCCACTGCTCTAGACCTTGTCCTGACAGATCTGCCCTTTGGAAGGAACCAAACCAATTTGCTAGTTCCTCATTGTCTCCCGCAAGGGTGCTGTCTGCTCTCCTAGACTGTGAGCCCTGATAGGACAGGGCCACGCCCAGAGGCCAGGGGTGGGCGGCACTGTGTCCTGGAGACCGCTGGGCACTTCCCAGACAGAATGTCAGGGTCACACAGCGCCCCCACCCCCATTAAGTGTACTTGTCTGGATCTATCAGACCAGTTCAATCCCCAGATCACCCACAGATGTATGACCTAGAACTCCTCCCAGGCAGCCCGCTGTCCTTCACCCCCATGGCCATTTCATCACAAGTACCCTCGATTCAACCCATGAACATCTCTCAATCTGTCCACCTCCTTCCATGTTCATTAACACCAACCATTAATGGTTCTAGACACCCCATCCCCTTCCTGGGCTCCTGCCAGGGCCCCCTCTACTAAAATCTGCCAACCAGGTTCCACGGGAACTAAAAGAACCTTTGCAAAAACAGACCTGAGCATGTTACTCATTTTCCTAAAAAACCCTTCAGGGGTGTCTGTGGCATTTAGGCTTAGGAGCAAATCCGTCAGCAGTAGAAGGCCCCTTCTGCCTTTCTAGGCCCATCTGCGTGCCTCTCTCCCTCACTGCCCTTCAACCCCTTGGCCTCCCCGATGTTCCTGTGCCTCTGGCCCCTTCCCCACCCAGGGCCTTGGCTCAAGCTGCTTCTCCACCTGGAGTGCTCTTCCCCACCTTCTTCACCTCCTTTACCTGTACTTACTTCTTAGCCTCAGATCAGCCATCACTCCCTTCCAGAAGCCTTCTCTGACCTCGCCAACTAGGTCAGCTCCCCCTAATGGAAGCATTTATAGCAACTTTCAGGGTTGCCATTTTATAGCTATTGGTGCAATTAATCAGTATCTAGTTCTCAACCAGACTGTGCTATTCTCTGAAGACCAGTGTATCGGCTATCTATTGTTATGCCACAGATTTCCCCAAAACGTAGCAGCTTGCTGTAGCCAACAGTTATTATCTCACAGTTTCTGTTGGTCGGAAATCTGAGGGCACCTCAGCTGGGTGATCCTGACTTACGATCTCTCACGAGGTCGCAGTCAAGGTGTCAGGCCTGCCGTCCTCTGAAGGCTTGACTGGGGCTAGAAGGTCCACTTCCTACATGGCTGCTGGGCCTCTCCATAGGGCTGAGCGTCCTCACAACATGGCATCTGGCTTCTGTTAGAGAACAAATGATCCAAGAGCGTAAGGCAGAGCCACAGTGTCTCTTACGACATTGCTGTAGACCTCCCACCCCATCGTTTCCACAATATTCTACTGATGACACTAGTCAGCCCTGATCAGTGTGGGAGGGAGCTCTGGAAGTATATGCCTACAGGAGTCACTGGGGGCCATCTTGAAGGGCTATCTAGCACAGCTGAGAATCCCTTCTGTCTTTGCTCTCGTTACAGCTTCAGTGCCTGGCAGATACTGAAATCATAGGTTTTGAATGAATGAAAGAGGGGTTGACTAAGTTATCGACTCCAAACAGTAAGTGAGGATGGGTAGAGAGAGGCTGCCTACCTCCCTTAGCATTTCCAGCAAATTCTCAGGGATGATTAAGCCCCAACCTCTGCCTTGCCCCAGATCTCAAAGCCTGGGCATCTGTGTCCTACTCAGAGGGTCAGAGAACACAGTCAGGCCACAGCCCAGCCCATAGTGAGCTGAGGCATCAGATGTCATTTCCTGAGCATAGTCCCTGGACAGCTGTTCATTCCTCAGACATTTGGATCAGAGGAACAGCAATTAAGAGAATTGGAAAGTGGTGGTTTCACCTTATTTGCATGTTCCATGTCAGCTGCCCCCAGCCAGTCTGTGGCAAGGGTGGGGTGAGCCGCACAGACAGCTCTGTCAAGTGCCTATTTTTAGTGGCTCTGCCGGATTACAAAGCTCCATCACTGCGGAGCGAGGGAAGCAGCTGATACTCCATCCAGCCTGCAATCTGGGTATCTCCCTGAACGTGTCTGCCACCGAAACGTGGCTCTTCAATAATGCATGGGGCTATTAGCACCAAGCTGGGGACGCCTTGCTCCCTCCCCGCGATCAAAGCTGCCGCCTGGGAGCCGAGTCGGTGATCAGATTTCATGGGCTGCCCCTTCCTATGAGATTAGAATGGGCTGTTTCATGTCTAAGGATGAAAGCAGCAAGGATTTGGGAGAAAATCCGGCTTCCTAGAGAAATCAAAACACTTCCATTTCATTACAAATGGATGCATGGCACAGCTAATAGCTCCTCTGAGAGAGAACGCTGCGGGACCAGCTGTCTGCCTCGCAGCTCCTCTCAGATGCTGTGTAAAATGTGTGAGATGCAGGATTAGGGATGCCACTCCATTTCCTTCTGTTCAGGGCAGATCCCAGAGCACGGGGCTCTGCCGCAAGTCCTTGGGAGACTCACCTCCGCCGCACAGCGTTAGCGGGGATCAGAACAATACCCGTGGAGGTGATCGGGTGATTGAAGAGGGACCCTGAGGAGGGGGTGCCCACAGCCAGCAGCTGACATGATATTAACGGCCCCTCACTGCCGCGTGTGACCCTGTATCCGGCACTTGGCCCACAGCGCCTCCCATGCTGCAGCTATAGCAGTGTGTTAGTAGATCTCCTACACCGACACACTGCGGATCACGGAGCTTACGGGATCTGCTCAAGGCCCCCCGGTTAAGAGGTGCCGGAGCCCACAGGGGAGCCCCAGCCTGGGCCCGTGCCTTGTACCGGCCGCCCCCGCAAGTTCCCTCCAGAAGCAAGGCCAGAGCCAGTGGCAAAGGGAGAGCTGCTGCCGGGGTGGGCCTTTCAGTCCCATGGGAACTGGGGGCGCGGGGGCGGAGGGGGGTGGCTGGTCTGACTTCTGAGGCTTTCCACAGTCAGACTGCGGCCTTCATCCCAGCTGCCTTCCTGTGCCTACGCCAAGGAGCTCTCTCCTTTCCAGCCCATTCGAACTGGCCTGGGTACGGTTCAGCTGAGAAGTCCCTGGGTGGTCCTTTATCTTCGCTGGCCTTGTTTCCATCCTCTGAATGGGAGGGAGTGGCGAGGCAGCACAGAAGACAGTCAGGAAGTTAAATGGAACCTTCCAGGCTTACCCTGTATGACACACCGACCCACCTGCCCTTCCTTTCCTTCCTCTGCAGGAGATTTCCCTGATGAGTCTACATCCCCAACCTATGGAATGCTTGGGCCAAATCTGCTCCTTCAAGAAGAACCTCCCCATGTCAACATTCCCACGAGCCCACTGGGGCCCCCACCCGCTGTCTAATTATCTCTGGCTTTGTGAGATGAGTTCACATTGCACCAGCATGGCCAGGAGCTCTGTGGGGCAGCATGTGGTGTTTCTACCTCCACCACCTGTCTGCCTTGTGCCCCAGACCTGCCTGAGCATCAGGCACAAGGCAAGCCCCAGCAGGGCTGGTGCAATTTTGCGGGCCTGCTTTTGGAATGTTGGGCAGGCTCTGGGCACACAGGCAATCGGCTCTGTCAGTCTTCCTGCCCACTCCTGGTCCCCGCCACTCTCCCTGGGCCTCAGCTTCCTCAGTCCTACAGGGAGCGAGAGTTGGGGTTCTCTAGAGCCCCATCACTGCCCGTGGAAGGAATGGTCATCGTCAAATTCTCTATGCTCTAGGCTCCCAGTAGTCCCCACCCCACAGGTGGCAGGCAGAGCCCACCCTCCCACAGGGCGCTATCATCCTGTGGGAAGCAAGACTTACCCTATCAGAGGCCCCCCTTCCTTGGTTCTCCCCACTCTCTCAACCTCCGCCCGCTGAGCTGCTCACCTACAGCTGGGGCTCAGGACCCAGGCCCCTGTTTGCTCTTCGGTAGCTACTTGAGGATTGAAGCAAAAGTTTGGCTCGGTTATCAGGGACAGCCAAAGGCTTCTGTGCTCTCCGATGCTGCTCCTCACCCGAGGAGGGAGGCCCCTGAGCCACTCTGATGTGCAAAGGGACTTGAGTAAGCAACTAGGTCTGAGGAGAAAAGTACAAACAGATGTCCCTTTACTGAATGTAAATTGTTCCTCTTGCTGGACATCTTGGCTCAAGGTTGCCTCCAGAGAGACCCCAGCATGGGGAATGCTGGATGGAATTCCTTGAGAAGGGAGTAGAACATACGATACAGGTGTGCTTATCAACAAAGGACTCTGGAGCCAGAAAGGCAGCTGAGAGGCGAGAGGATGGCCCAGGGCACTGCAACGCTCCCCGACAGCCATGGACCCTACAAGCTGCCCCTCCCTGACAGCTTCCTTGGGCCGTAGACTGCTCTCGGCTCAGGGCAGGGACCCCCTTGTCTTCTGCCAGAGTCCAGTTTCTAAGAGTGAGCTAGTCAAGAGCTTTCTGGGATTTCTAAGAATAAACGTGGTGGGCGTGGTCACTGCTTTCTAGATCACTCAGTGTTTTACCGGAAACACTCTGGTTTTTTTGTGCAGTTGCAACCAACACCCACAGCCTTAATCACAGAACGTCTGGGCTCACCCCCTTCTCTGGGCTGGGGGAGCGGAGCTCAGAGCAGAGGCTGTGCCCAGAGCAGCATGGCAGATCTGGGCCCGGCCTGGGCCTTTGTGTGGCAGGACCTGCCTTTCCAAGGAGAGGCTCAGTGATGCGCAGCTGTGTCCTGGGCTGGCCTGGACTCCAGCGGGGCCCTCCCACATGCGGGTCACTTGTCAATGCCCAGGATGCCCTAAGAAGCTCAGCCTGGCCCTGCACTCCCTTATGTGCGGAGCCCTGAGCTCAGTGCCAGTCGTGGTGGGGGCCAAAGGACATGAAGACCACCCAGGCTCTCTGGGGGCTCCTTGCTACAGGGAGTGTCTGCCGATGGGACAGAAGATGTGGGGAGACTGAAGCAGAGCCTGGGAGGACGGCAGGATGGGAGGGGGACAGTATCCAGGGCCTCTTCCAGGATGTCTGCGGTCCCTCCGAGGACAAAACAGTGACCAAGGAAGCCACATTGTGGGGGCTGGGTGAGGAGAGACTTTCTGAGGAGGCCTGGGTCACTTTAGGTCCTGCCAGGACCTTGCAGGACCCCCACCCCAGGCCTGGCTCAGGTAGAGGCAGGACAACACAGCGGGCTGGTCCCTGTGCCCTGAGGCTCCCGGCAGCCACCACCTGGGAAGCTCCAGACTGGAAGGCAGCCTTCCATCATCCCAGGTCAAGAATGAGAGGACGCAGAGGGAGGAGTCATTGGAAAAGTCGGGGCTGCAAGCCCAGTGCAGTGGTTCCTTTCTGCCCGCCCTGGGGCCTGGGGCTGTGTCCCAGGAAGCATTTCAAGCCTTCCATGACCAGCCGAGGCAGGCAGAGGTGCAGCCAGATACCTGGGCAGGAGAGCAAAGCACTCTCTCTTTTTTTTTAAGATTTTATTTTTAAGTAATCTCTACACCCAGCCTGGGGCTCAAACTTACAATCCCGAGATCCAGAGTCACAGGCTCCACTGACTCAGCCACCCAGGTGCCCCGGGGGCATGGCACACTCGATGCCTTCCTGACTTGGCTGAGCCCAGGCCTGAGAGCATCCTCTGACAGAGCCCCACAAATGCCTCAGCCTACTTCACTCCTTCCCTAGATCTCCTGGTGCCAGGCCCTGGGCTGGGCTCTCGGGGAGAGAGAAAGGCAGTCCGACAGCCCTGTGGGACGTGAGAGTGAAAATAAATCAGTGACTCTAGATAGGCTAGTCGCAAATGCCATGAGAGATCAGGAGGATGGAGTTGGATGTGGACCCTGAAAAACTGAATTTGAATATCGTGAAGACAACAACAGCAAGGAATAAGCAAAGGCCCTGAGGCTGGCACTTCGGGGGGCAGGCAGTGCTGGCGTATGGGGTCAGCAGTGACTGTGGAAGGAGAAGCCAGCTGGAGGCTGGAGGCAGCTAAAACAGACCCGGGTGCTGGATTGCAGAGTTGGAATTCATTCTCTAAGCTGCCGAAATGGTGTGAGCAGAGCTGCCTTCGGGAAGAGGCCCCTGGTGTGGGGTCTGGATAGAGCCAGGGCAGCACCAGAGCGGGGCCCCAGCCCTTTGTCTTCAGCCTGTGGCTGGAGGAGGGGGTAGCCAGACCAAGGCCTCGACCGCCTGCTGGGCCCACCCAACTCCGCATCCACACGGGTTCCCAAGCCCCACCCCCCGCCAGCGCTGGCTGGGGAACCCCCCTCCCCCAATGCTGGCTGGGGAAGGCCCCGCTCTCTCCCAGGGAAGACACAAAGGCCCCCGTTGGAGAGCAGGGAACACCAGAAAACCAGCAAAGCTCACAGACAAGCCACTGCCGGGGCTCAGGCACTGGGAGCGCCCCCACCTCTTCTCTGCATCTGTCTGTCTGTCTCTGGTGCACCCCCACAGCGTTGGCGCCCGATCCTTAGGGCCGGCTGAGAGCCGGCTCTGGCCACCCTGGCCTCTCCCGGCCACAGCCAGTGGCCCAGTGCCACACCAGGCCCCAGCTCTCCCTGGTAGTCCAGGTCCGGCTTTTGTTTGGTTTTTTTTTTAACTTTTTATTTTGGAATAATTTTAGATTTACAGACAAGTTGCGAAGAAAGTACAGAGAGTTCCAGTGCACCATCACCCAGCTTCCTCTAAAGTTAACGTCTTACATAACCGTGGAACATTTGTCACAACTAAGAAATTAACATTGGGACAATATTATTAGCAAAACTATAAACTCTTCGAATTTCACCAATTATTCCTTAATAAACACGCACAGTCCTTTTCTTCCGTCCCAGGATCTGATCCAGGCTACCGCCTCGCCTTTGCTTGTCATGCTTCCTGAGTCTTCCGTCTCCGGAGGTCTCTCAGTCTTTCCTTGTTTTCCATGACCTTGGCAGTTTTTTTACTTTTTAAAAATTGTGGTAAACTATACACACATCCTACATAAAATGTGCCATTTTGGCTGTAAGCGTTCGATTCAGTGGCGTCAGTTACATCCACAATGTTGTGCGACCGTCACCACTATTAGTGTCCAGAACACGTTCATCACCCCAACAGAAACTTTGCAACCATGAAGCACCAGCCCCCCACCCCCCTCTCCCAGGTACCCCTTGAGAGGTTCTGAGGGGCCCCCCAACCCAGCCTCATGCCTAGGAAAAAGGCCTTGTTGTTCCTGACCAGAATCAGTCCTTCTAGACCCCAGAACCTTACAAAAAGGCCTGTGGGGGTTGCCCTGATGCCCACGGTGGATGCCCGTCCCTGATCCGTAGCAAATAGTGTGCAAAGGATGGAGAGGAGTCAAATACCCCCGCCTGCCCCTCTTCTTCTCCGGAAACGGTCCTGCTTCGGCTCTCTAAGTAAGGCTGGGCTGCCTCCTTCCGCTGATCCACCAAGAGCCGTCTGGCTGAAGCCTGAGCTGCCTGCACTCATGTTTCTCTTCTGGGGGCCGATGCGGGGCCCTCCCAGCGGGGCACCCCACGAAAGTCTCCACTGCCCAGCAGCCCCAGAGGCTGTGCAGGGGGGAAGCATCACTATTATGGCCCTGCCTTTGGGGTGCCCTCCTCGGCAGGCGGGCTCCCTGGTGTAACGCCACGGCCAGGGGCGTGTTGAACACAGGCTGGCCTAAGAGCCAGATGCGTGCCAGGGCCCAGTGCCACCCAGACCACCCTCTGCCACCTTATAACACACCTAGACCATCAACGTGCCTGGCTTCCTGCCCCAGACGCGGGTGCTCGGGACCTGGCTGGCCATTGCCAGACTCCTGTCTTCGGGCTCAAGCCACCTGTCCAGCCACTCATGCTCTCCCTCCCCCACCGACATGCTTGCTGCCCACCACACCTGCTGCTGGGCCATCAAGCCCTGGCTCCCGCGGTCCTGCTGGCCTTCCTCCTTTTTTTTTTTTTTTTCTTTTTAAAGATTTTATTTATTTATTTGACAGGGAGAGACACAGCGAGAGAGGAAACACAAGCAGGGGGAACGAGAGAGAGAGAAGCAGGCTTCCTGCGGAGCAGGGAGCCTGATGCGGGGCTCGATCCCAGGACGCTGGGATCATGACCTGAGCCGAAGGCAGAAGCTTAATGACTGAGCCACCCAGGTGCCCCGCTGGCCTTCCTCCTATTTCCTGCTTCTCCCTGGTCCACCAGTCCCTGGTTCTAGGTGAGGGCTCCTTGGGTTAGCTGGTTAATGCTCCTAGGCCTGGCTATCAGGGGGGAGTCGCTGCCATGTCTCAAGCAGCTGGGACTTGGTCAGGGGCGAGCTGGACCTGGGCCTATGCTTGCTGATCCCTGGAGCAGAGGATGTGTCCCTGATCAGCAAGGGAGAGCCTTCCACACCCCGGATCTCCATCTGGACCCTGGGGCCTCCTTGCAATGCTCTTCCTTGCTGCTGAGCGGGGCTGCTGGGTGGTCAGCCCCTCACGGCCCCTCTCAGTCACAGGGGGTTCTTCCACCACTGTTCACTGAAGCCTGCCCTGGCCAGACCCCAGGATGGCCAACAGGGACCCAGAGCCAGGAAAGCCAAGTGGCCCTGGCCTGCTTGCTGGCGGGGCCTATGGCACAGACAGGGACACCAAGGTCAGTGCAGGCCTGTCTCCCAGGAGCCTCCAAGTCCCCATCTTCAGAGAGATCCCGGGCAGCCTCGGCTTTCAGGCCACAGTACCCGGTTCCTGGCCTGCCGGACCCTCACCCTGAGATGACGATTCAGGGTTCAGAGAGCAAGTTTTAGAATCAGCAACTGCTTATTTGCTGCATGATCTGGGGCCAGTGACCTAACTTCCCTGATGCTGAGTTTCCTCCTTGGCAAGAGGGAGATAAAGATTCCTATCAGCGTGGGGACCAGCGGGCTTAGTTGTAGAAGATTCTTCCTTCCCTTCTTCTTAAAAAAAAAAAAAGTAACTGCAAACTTCTTACTAGTCTATTCAAAGCCTGTTTCTATCAGAACTTAATTTCACTTTCCCAGTACAGTGACCAACTCATCCCAGTTTGCCTAGAACTGGTGTTAGCACTGAAAGTCCTATGTCTTGGGAAGCGTCTTGGCCCCAGAAAGCAGGATCGTAGGTCACCGGATTTCCCAGCACCCTCACCCACCGAGAAAGCCCAGATCACTCACACCCCCCAAGATGGCCATCCCTCCTGATCGCCAGCCCTCACGAATGCTGCTCCCTTCACCTGGAAAGCCCGTCCTCATCTTTGCCAGTTGAAAATCAGTGCAGAGTTCAAGGCCACCTCCTCCATGAGGGCTTCCCAATGCCCACATGGGAGTCACGAGCCCCCACTCATTCCCCAGGGCTTCCTGTGAGGCCCCACCACCGCTCCGGCTACCTCCCTGTCCTCACAGGGCGGGCACGGCTGGTGCTACCCACCCCCCACAGCAGGTGCTCAGGAAATGTGCTACCCAGCGCTACAGCCTCTTCCAGCTGGGGTCGCGGCCTCGCCAACCGCAAGTCTTGGCCCTGGCAGGTGCACTCCGTAGAACCAGCCTCAGAGTGGCTCAGGTGAGGGCACAGCCAGGATGGGCCACACCCGGGGCGAGGGGACTGCCCTCCCAGGTGGACTGCACCATGTCCTGACCCTACCCCCAAGGCTAAGAGCCCTGGAGCAAGGCCGACCTCCTCTCAACCACCTGCAGGCCATCCCTGCCTTACTCAGAGAGCGTTAGCAAGCTTCTGTTGAATAAGTGCTACGGAGGGATGTGTGGCCGTCTCTTAGGGGCCCGGGGCCATCAAGGCTTTCCTAGGGGAGCGAGTGAATGGAGAGAAGGAGGGAGCTGGGTGAGGGCTCTGGGGAGAAACATCCCGGACACCAGGCAGGGTGCAGACCCCTGGGGGGAATGGCAGCAGAAGAGGTTCCAGGGGAATGTTTGGGCCTTGCTCAATCAGGAAGTCCACAGGGTCCCCGGAGGGTGCTCACCCCTCCCGCCCAGAGTGCTGTGAACAGCACTGGCTAAGCATTCTTCCAAATGCAGTCGGTTTGGAGTGGGTGGCAGAAATCTGAGCATTCTACTCAAACCCCAGAGCAGCCAGCCAGAGGCTAGGGATGGGTCTGGGATGATCCTAAAACAACAGTTGGGCTTTGGGGGGGGGGTGTGTGAAAGGAGCAGGTGCATGAGGGGAGCTCCTGTCCCAAGCCAGAAGGGCAGCCGGCAGGTCAGGGAGTGGTGGATGAGGCCAGCCTGGCACTGAGGGGAGCCGGGCAGGAGGACAAGGTAGGGCAGGGCAGAGGGGGCTGACCCGATGGAACCCAGGGACCCCTGCTCCCTTCGGGGAGATAGCTTTCACCACACGCCTCCGCACCTGGAGGGGCAAACGATGGAGGCTTCTGGCAGCCCGCAGAGAACAGGGCATGGTAACCTGGGCATGGACATCCCTCACTGATGAAGTTTGAATGGAAAAGGCCACAGGGCTGGGGGGAGCACAGACCCCTGAGCGTGCAAAAGTAAGGGCCACTGAGGGCGATGGAGGCAGGGGCAGGCTCAGCCCATCGAGGGCAGCAGCTACGTGGGCTTTTGGTTCTTTGCAGGCACTGTACCATGCACTTCACTTGCATGATTCATTCGACAGACGTTTACCGGAGGCCAGCTAGGCACCAGGGATGCGGCGGTGACTGCTGTCGACGGGACCGCTCTGAGCTCTCACTTGGGTCTCCCCTCCGTCACACGGGCCAGATGAAGGAACGGGAGCTCAGACAGCTGGCTGGGCCCAGGGACCCACAGCCAGGACATGCAGAGAGACTCCTTCCTGCCCCTGATGCCACCTGACTGGGCCTCCGCCTCCCACGCTCCAGGGCCTGTCAACCCCCGACCCAGCTTCCAAGGCTCCCGGGACCCTCCTCTGAACTCCGATGATGTCAGGGCCCATGGTGGGCCATTTCCCTGCAGTTTCTGGGGACATGTGAATTGCAGCAAAACCATGGCCCAGAGACAACCCCCCACCCTGCCCACCAGCGCGCCACCCTCACAGTAGCCAACCTGGACTCCCAGCCTGGCTGCTCTTGGAGGCTGTTGTCATGGGTTTTCTGTGGGTGTGTGGGAGCTGGGGAAAGTATTACACTTTCTCCAGGGCATTTGTTGAAGGCAGAAGACCTATTCTACAGAGGGAGACACCGAAGCCAGAAAGAGAACCTAATTCATCAGCATCACACAGTAGGCCGTGCAGAGGCCAGAGCCTGGGGCCCCTGCTCCCAGTCCAGTGCTCTCTGCAGGACACAGGCAACCAGCCAGGTGGGACTGTGCCCTACTCCTTTCTTTCGTTCCAGCCCCTCGGGGACTCTGCAGGCCTGAAGGGCTTCAGGTTCTATCAACAAGGGCTCGTTCTCAGAGCTCTCTGCAAAGGGAATAACCCTGAGAAGGACTATCAGGTGGGGGGCCAGGCGGACTCCAGGCTCTAGCTTGGATGAGCTCTCGGGTCCCCCTCAGGTTGGCGTGGGGGCGGGGGAGGGGGGCAGTCCCCAAGCATTCCCCCTGGGGCATGCCTGCATCCACCCTAACAGCCCCAGAGAAAAGGCCCCTCCCCCCTTCCCCCTCTTCCCAACTCTCAGAAATAAAAGGAAAAAACCCTCTCATTGGCATTCATCTGAAAACAGTTCTATTTTCTGCTCTTTTCCTGTTCAGAATAAACAGCAATATGAAATTTGAACAGAAGGATGGGAGTGATTTCCACGTGGGCCCCTTACTTGGTGAGATAAGAAATAATTAATCGCCTGGATCCTATGAAGGGCTTGTCCTGGAGCAGAACCTGTCTCCTTTCTCAAAGAAACATGGGCCCTGGAGATGTCCCGAGAGCCCCTGTGTCTGTTGTTGGTGCCAAGTCACGGGAATTGGGTCCTCCCTGTCCTTGCGGCCTGGCAGGCTCTAGCTGGGCAGAGGGCAGGGCCTGTCAGGGGGTAGGGGCTCCCAGGATTTCCACAGCACAGCTGTCCCCATCTGCCTTCCAGTTCTCCTCTGAACCCGGGGTCTGGCCTGCCCCCTGGGAGCATAACGGGTCTCCTGCTGCGCAGGGCCCTCACTAGGTAGGAGCATCCCTTCATCCTCGCGCCTACTGTCCTGCCAACCCCTACACTCCTCTCACGACCAGAGAGATCTTCCTTAAAACACTCATTTTATCAAGTCTCCTCCCTACTAATAGCCCTCAAGACAAAGTGCAGACTCCTTAACATGGCTTAAGAGGCACTCCATGATGTGGGCCCTGTTTAGCTTCTTCCATCAACTTTAGCTCTCCACATTCGGCTTTTAGGCCACAGTGCCTTTGCACAGCTGTTCCCTCTGCCTGCACTGTCTTTTCACGCCTCTCCCATGAGAGGACGGGGATGCTTGTGCCCTTCTCAGGCCCTGCACCAAACGCAGTAGATGGCCTGTTTTTACACTAAGACACGGCAGCTTCTCACAAATGTTCTACTTGTGACACATGGAAGCTTCACGGTTATATTACAAGAGCAATGTCCTTCTGTAGCCTACAACTCTGGGCTTCTTTAAAGGAAAGGACATGTTTGATGCCACTCTGGGTCCCTAGCACCTAACACCACACCTGGAACAGAGTAGGCACTCAGTAACTATTTGCTGATTAAAAAAATAAGAGAGGGCGCCTGGGTGGCTAGGTCGTTAAGCGGCTGCCTTCGGCTCAGGTCATGATCCCAGGGTCCTGGGATCGAGCCCCACATTGGGCTCCCTGCTCAGTGGGGAGCCTGCTTCTCCCTCTCCCACTCCCCCTGCTTGTGTTCCTGCTCTCGCTGTCTCTGTCTCTGTCAAATAAATAAATAAAATCTTTAAAAAAAAAAAGAAAAAGAAAAAAATAAGAGAATGAATGAACAAGAGAGCAGGTGCTCAGGAAATGCCTGCCTATTGAAAGACTAAAAGAATGAATGGACAAAAGTCCTGCATGCCTGAAACATCAGTCCCTTACCCTCCTTCCCTTGTCAAAGCTAGATTCATGAGCAGGATGGGTTCCGTTTCTTAAGAAACACTGAAGTATCACTCAAATGTAAAGGGGACAGAGAAAAAGTATATTCAGTAGGACTCTTCTAAAGAATAAAACTGCATGTGGTTAGAAGGAATACCAATGAGCTATGTCACAGAAAATGGCTGTTCATTTGTCTTCTAAGGATGCAGAGCCATTTAATTGGAAGGGTTTTGACTTGCTAAGTGGAGTTTGTAGGTTCAGAGTCAGGGTGCTCAAGATCATGGAGGAGACCCTGAACCCTGTCCTTCCTTCCTCCACACCACATTCAGACTGTCAAACCAAGACACCCATGCCTTCATCCAGCCCTGCCCCCAGCAAACCCCACCAGGCCTGACTCTCGGGTCACCTCCTCCAGGAAGCCTTCCCTGGTGCCTGGATGGAAATGTTTGAGTCGCCTCCCCAGATCTCCCTTCTGGCTCTTAGGCCAGGTTGTGGGTGCCCCATGCCTCTGCTGGGCCTCACGCTGCTGGAGGGCGGAGCTGTCTCCTTCACCTCTGGGCCTGCAGAGGAACATAGCCCAGGCCTGATGTCAGAGGAACTACTATACATACCCTCTGTAGAAGGCTTAATCATGTCACGTTTATAAAAAAAGTGTTCCATTGGTAAGTAAATATGGGAGGTGCTGGTTTAAGTCAGACTAAATTGGTGCCTTTAAAGGGGGACTTCTCAGAGCATGTGCCGACATGCATTGTGGGTCTCTAAGAGTGGACCAAGATAGGCAGCCTTTCTCAAACGTATTTGACTATACGGAACCCCTGGTTCAAGCGATGCCTTCTTCCATGGAACCCACTTTGGGAAACAGTAATGAATACTGCCAGATCTAGATATATTTTCACAGCCCCCAAATTGTATAGAGGAGGAAGTAAGCCCCAGAGACGTACTAGCAGAGTCAGGACAGAACCCAGCATCCTTCTCATCTCATCTGGACCTCCGAAGCATTACCCCTGGGCGGGGGGGCGGAGGACAGGGAATGAGTCATCAGCTTCAGGCCAAGGGGATCAAGGCAACAACGTGGCCTTGAAAAAGTCTGGGCTCAGCTCATCCTGCCTGGCCCCTGGTGTCCCCTAGGCAAAGCCAGAGCTGCAATCTGAATCCTGGACCCAGTTGGGTGCCCACTTAGGGGGCTGCAGGGGCTGGAGTGCACGCAGCCTTCAAGAGCCTACTGGTCTTATATTATAGGATGGGGGCAGGAAAATAAACGCTGATCAGGCCTTTGCCTTGGCCATCCCAGAAGAGCTAGAAGGGGCCTCGGCCGTCTTGGAGCTCTCTTCCTCTCTGGGGACCTTCAGAAGCTCACAGGGGTACACTGTTCTTGAATAATATGGCTTTCCACAGCATCCTGACACCTCTCAGCTTCCCGCCGGCCTCCACCAGGAAAGTCTCCAGAGCCCATTCTAGGAAGCCCCATGAGGCAGGAGGCACGGGCCATGTGGGCCACCCAAACACCCAACAGCAGAGGGTGGTCGAGCCAATCTGAGGTCAATGCCATGGAATCCTGGGTAACAAGAGGTGGGGTGGGGGGCAGCAGGGAAGAGGCAGCCCCCCACCAGGGAGCAGGGTGTGGTGGTTAAGTGCACCAGTTCTAGTGGACACCTCTGGACGGTGTGGCTAGGGGCGAATTCTAGACCCTTTCGTGCCTCTGTTTCCACATGGGTGCAGTGGGGGTGAGGATGGTAATACCTACTTCACAGAGCTGTTAGGAGGATTAAGTGGATTAATCCCTTAGACCAGCCTCCGAGATGCTCTAAGTGCCCAGCAGGTAGGACTTCCCGTTATCATGGAGCAGCCTGAGGGCTGGGCCAGGTCCCCGTCCTGTGACCCGTACGCTTGTCCAACCCTTGGTCAGTGTTCTTAGCTAGAAAGGGGGCTGATGAGGTGCCTGTAGAGTAATTGTGGGGTCGAGCGAGCTAGTTTCCGTAAAGTACTTGAAACTCGGCCTGCTACATAGTCAGTGCTCCAGCATGTTAACTATTTTATCAGGGATAGAAAGTAATAGGAAATTAAAAAATCAGGATGCACATTGGCCTGGGTGTGGTTTGCGGGGCTATATGAGCCAATTCCATCAGCCTCCCCTGGTTAAGGGGGGATGCCGTGCAGAGCACCCCCACGGGCCTGGAGCCTTTGTCCTCACAAGGCACAGGTCCCATGATGCTCTTCTTACTGAGGGTGAGCTTCCTGGCCATCTGCCACCTCCTCAGAGAGTGGGGAGGTCTCCCTTTTAAAAGACGCCACACCAAAATCCCAGGGGTGTCAACATGGACCCCAAAGTCCCTTCACCATGCTCCCCAGGGGTGCTCAGGAGTACGAGCAGGATTCTTGGTTTTCTGCAATGTCTCAGAGTTCCCGGAGAGGATCCAAAGAAGCCCCAGACCAATCAGTCCCCGACCTTACAACGCGTCTATGTGAGTTCGGCTCTTCTAGGCCAGGCTTCCATAGGATCAGAAGTCAGGTTTAGAACAGTGTAGTCAGAGGTCATGTGTGTCCGTTCTTTTTCTGTAAAGTTTTGAAGTAAATGACAACACACACACTCAACTTTAAGATCTCTGATTTTCTCAGTCCCCAGGGGAGTGTGCAGCCTGACAGAAAGCCTCCTCTCTTTAGATGGTATCTTTAAGGATTTGATATTTAGCAGTTTTTTATGAGCACATTCATTAGTAATTTTTCAAAGCAACCCCACGAGATGGGTCAGGGGCTTCTTCTCTTTTAGCAGAAGGAAAGCTGGAGAAACCCACAGGATTCTGACATTCAATGCATAGAGAGATCTATGAATACAAGCATGTACATATCACTCAAGCTGTACTTCTCCCCAGTCATGGTGTGAGGAGGGGGGAGAAGATATTATTAAAACAAGCGCTTTTTTGAAAATTTACCGTGTGCCAGAATCTATTCCGATCATTTCATAAACATAGCTCATGTGATTCTCAAGGAAACTATAAGAGGTAGATATGATTACTGATTTTTAACCAAATGAGGAAAACAAGCCTCAGAAAGGTTAAGTGACTGGCCTGAGGTCACATAGCAAGCAGGTGACAGAGTTGGGCTTTTCTGGCTCTGAAGACCAGGCCTTACCCATTGCATGGTCCTGCTTTCTCATGAAATGGAATCCATATAGAAGCCCTATGCTTCATTTGAACAAATAACATGACCATCCTGGCTCTGGGCTTAAGAGAGCAGGAAGTTCTCCGTAACAAGGGTCAGCCCCTAAGAGTCTCCCGTAATATTCCTCCAGGGAAAGAGAATGGAGGCTGAGGCCAGGCGGATCTGGATCCACACTCCAGTTCTGCCCCTTACTGTGTCCTCTCAAGGGGCTCCCGGGGGCCTCTCCCCGGCCCGCATCCCTGGCAGAGTATTTGGATAGTCCCCTGGGCCTCATGTTGGCGCATCTAGGCATCGTGTCACCCAGCAGAGCCTTCCTGAATCTGGCTCCCGCCACACTTCCTCTGTGAGGAGGGGGCGCCCATCAGCCTCCGTGAGCCCTGTGGTTACCAGGGCCGGGGGATTGGAACGGAGATATTAACGTGGAGTAGGGTTACTGAGGGCAGCCAAAGTCTGACAGGTCAGAACACCTTCATTTAAACAGACTGACGTCCTGACACACAGGTGCCTGGTGGGAGCCAAGAGCCCTCTCTCCTGCCGAGTCCTCAGCCCCGGCGCCCACCCCACACTGGGGAAGGAGGGGTCCAGGAGCCGGGACCCCAGACTCATCCAAGGTCACACAGAGAGGCTGCAGGGCAACGGGGAAACAAAGCTCCCCATGTCCTAAGGTCCCCTAAGCCCCGTCTTCTATACGGAGAACGTGTGTTTTGTCCTGTGGAAAGTCCCCAAGTGGATGAGCTCACAGTTGATTCTAGCTGCCCTCCTGTGCTAACTCTGTAACTCTGGCTGTGTTTCCCCTATTTCCATTCCCGTGATCCATCCCTTGCCTCTTCCGGATCAGAAAGTGACCTCCAGGGCCTCCTCGGGATGTGATTGTGCCCCCCACCCCATGCCCCCAGACCTGGGGCTGCTCCTTCCTGGGGAGGAGTCAGCCGATGGCCCATTGTCAACCTCCCGAGCCCTCCCCCCTCTGCTGGCTTTCCTGTCCCACCACCAGCCTCCCTGGGGGCTCATTGAAACTGAAGACAATGGTCTCAGATAAAGAACCACTGGCCTCCTCCCCCTGTGGCTAAAATTATCTGAAACTGACTGGGGTGTTGCAGACCTCAGCCTGCCCCCCAGCCCTCCTCCTGCCCTGGTGCATCTGAACGTCCCTCTGGGAGCCTATGACAGCCCCCCATTCAGGCCCACGTGCCCGCCCAGAATGAGGTGGGTTCCTTCTAGAAGAGCTACCTGCTGCTTCTGGTCCCACACCACATACACACAGGGTGTGGGATCCCGGGTAACTAGCGTGTCTCTGGGGAGGAGTAGAAGCTTGGACCCCTTCACTGGGGCCACCACTGCCTTTGCCAGGGCCCCTGCCACCCCGAGCCTCCACCCTGGCGACACACAGCCAGTCTCCATGCCTCCCGCCCATCCTGACTGCTGCCCCGCATCTCCAGACCTGTTTCTTCCTCACTCGTGGAAGTTTCTCAATTGCTTGCATTCTTGCTGTTGGATAGACCCTAGTTGCTGTATTATTCCACTGCATCCAGAATGCTTTGAGGAAGGAATGTCATAGACCATTTTCCCCTCTAGGAGGGGATGTGCTCGGGGTTAGGTCCACAACAGAAATATTTAGTGAGCGTGTGGGTTGAGAGCCAGGAAGTGCCCCTGTATGCTTGTCCTGCAGCAGGTAGTCCAGGAGAACACCTGGTACTGGGCAGGACCAGTGGCCGCATCTTGCAGGGCCCAAAACCCCTCGGCCACATCATCCCTCAGAGGCTTCTCAAAGCTCCCAGGAGGCAGGCAGGGCGGGAATTACGGCCAATTTATAAAAGCGAGGGACCTGGGGCCCAGGCCAGGGAAGTGGCTGGCTCCACTTACATGGGACCAGAACTGACTCCCAGGCCCCTGACCTCCAGCTGAAGGCTCTTGGCCTCAGCTGGCCCAGCTCACAGAAGTCAGCCTAGGACGGGAGCAGAGTGAAGGACACAGAACCAGCGCCCCCGGGCCCCCTCCCTGGAGAGTTCTCCCTGCTTTGGGCCTGCCTTTCCCTTCTGTCCACCAATGACCACTCCTGGGCTGTATTTCCCCTGAGCTGAGTAGCGAGGAGATTTTGCTTTGTGGCGTCAGGGAGGACTGGGTTGGAACCCCGGGTTCTGTCAGGGATGGTCACAGTTTACACCTGTTGTCCTGGTATAATAATACCGCAGAGCTCCTTTTTCCTCTAAAAATGCCCCAGGTAGGAGCATACACTGCGTGTCACCTTACTAAGGCCAAAAGCACAGCACACAGGCAGCGGTGGGCGACCTGCTTTGGGACCCATCTAATTCTGTGATTAGAGAGGACAGAGAAAAAAGGGTCCCCTTGAGGACCCTGCTGCAGGGGCCTGGCTGTGTCTGCACAGAGATTCTGCAGCCCCAGGAGGGAGCCCTGGCTGTGTCCAGAGGTGCTTGGCAAGACAAAAGCACTGGGAAAGAAAAGCAGACTGAGCCTGCTGAGCCAGGACCAGCATCTGGAGGCAGAAGACACCTGGGAGCAGGGCCACCACCTTGCAAACCTCCAGAGGGTCCCGTTCGCATCGCAGTCTCAGTGAATGGTGCCCCTGGAACTGTCCAATACCCAGCCTGACCAGCTATACAGAGCAGCCTGCCTAGAGGGCACACTGAAAGGCAGGATTTGGTGACCTGAGGCTAGATCGAGTTCAAGGGCAAGGATAAGTGGGGAGCGGAGAAGCTACAAACGCAGTTGCTGAGTACAGCTTCACGGAGTGGAATCACTCTCAATCGGGGGAGGATCCCTGAAATCCATTTACTCAGGTCAGCTCAGCAAGCATTGAGCAATTACTATAACCGAACCAAAGGAGAGTCCTTCTCCCTGATGCACAGCAAGACCTCAACAACTGACACCAAGCTTTTGCAGTGAAGAAAGCCAGGCTGTTTACTGGTGTGGGCTACCCAGGAGAACAGAGAGCTAATGCTCCAAAGTTCCCAACTCCCCGATGGTTTCCAAGCACAGGTTTTTATCGTTTTTATTTAAATTTAATTAATTAACATATAATGTATTATTAGTTTCAGAGGTAGAGGTCAATGACTCATCAGTCTTATATAACACCCAGTGATCATCACATCACATGCCCTCCTTAATGTCCATCAGCCAGTTACCCCATTCCCCACCCACCTCCCCTCCAGCAACCCTCAGTTTGTTTCCTATAGTTAAGAGTCTCTTATGGTTTGTCAATGAAGCGGGGGAAATCGGAGGGGTAGACGAACCATGAGAGACGATGGACTCTGAAAAACAAACTGAGGGTTCTAGAGGGGAGGGAGGTGGGAGGATGGGTTAGCCTGGTGATGGGTATTGAGGAGGGCACGTTCTGCATGGAGCACTGGGTGTTATGCACAAACAATGAATCATGGAACACTACATCTAAAACTAATGATGTAATGGATGGGGATTAACATAAGAATAAAAAAAAACTATAAACAATATTCATGAACATGACAGTGGAAAAAAAAAAAAGTCTCTTATGGTTTGTCTCCCTCTGTGATTACGTCTTGTTTTATTTTTTCCTCTCTTCCCCTATGATATTCTGTTTTGTTTCTTAAATGGCACATACGAGTGAAATATATGATGTTTGTCTTTTTCTGATTGACTTACTTTGCTTAGCATAAAACCCTCTAGTTCTATCCACGTCGTTGCAAATGGCAAGACTTCATTTTTGATGGCTGAGTAATATTCCTGTGTGTGTGTGTGTGTGTGTGTGTACTGCATCTTCTTTATCCATCCGTCGATGGACATCTGGGCTCTTTCCATAGTTTGGCTATTGTGGACATTGCTGCTATAAGCATCGGGGAGCAGATGCCCCTTCAGGTCACTACATTTGTATCTTTGGGGTAAATATCTAGTAGTGCAATTGCTGGATCATATGGTAGCTCTATTTTCAACTTTTTGAGGAACCTCCATACTGTCTTCCAGAGTGGCTGCACCAGCTTTCATTCCCACCAACAGTGTAGGAAGGTTCCCCTTTCTCCGCATCCTCACCAACATCTGTCTTCTCCTGACTTGTTAATTTTAGCCATTCTGACCGGTGTGAGGTGGTATCTCATTGTGGTTTTGATTTGTATTTCCCTGATGCCAAGTGATGTTGAACACTTTTTCCCATGTCTGTTGGCCATCTGTATGTCCTCTTTAGAGAAATGTCTGTTCATGTCTTCTGCCCATTTCTTGATTGGATTCTTTGTTCTTTGGGTGTTGAGTTTGATAAGTTCTTTATTGATTTTGGATACTAGCCCTTTATCTGAGATGTCATTTGCAAATATCTTCTCCCATTCTGTCGGTTGTCTTTTGGTTTTGTTGACTGTTTCTTTTGCTGTGCAAAAGCTTTTTATCCTGATGAAGTCCCAATAGTTCATTTTTGCCTTAGTTTCCCTTGCCTCTGGAGACGTGTCTAGCAAGAAGTTGCTGCAGCTGAGGTCACAGAGGTTGCTGCTGGTGTTCTCTAGGATTTTGATTGATTCCTGCCTCACATTTAGGTCTTCCATCAAGCAGGGGTTTTTAAAGGGTGAAGATTCAGGGTAAGCGTCTCAGGGTCTTGGATCATGCTGACTGATCAGGTACTGGGGAAGCGGTATTATCTCCTTTCTTAACCATCTTGTCCCTTCTGTCATCTCCCTGCCTGTGTGATCATAGTGAGGAAGTCGTTCTGCCCTGAGGCCCGGAACTGCGTAACCTTCTCAGCTGATTGCATTAGCGATGTCCCCTCTGGAGAAGGAAGGCAGAAGTTGTACATCATGTGACTCTTACTAAGCTGCAAACCATTAGTATGAATTTTTTCTTGCAAACATGGCGCATTGCGTTTGTCCTCTCAGGCAGAACAACATCCCACAGACTGTTCAGGAGGCAAGTTTATGTTATTTCCTGAGGTTTACCGCTTTGTTTAACAGTAACTCAGGGCTGTGTGACTCTGGTCAGAGGAAGCTAGGAGGCATCTGTCTAAATTGTAGGGACTGTGGGGGTTTGCATCCCCGGGTTCATTCCTGGGTGCTGACCCAGGCAATGACTGAGGGCGTCACTCTGGGCAGAGGGGGCTCAAGAATTTGCAAGGTGAGACAGGAGTAGAGGAGGGGCCTTGGGGAAGGCCTGTCCAGGCAGCTCACTGTGGCTTCATGGACAGAGAGCTATGCTCGGGCCACCTGAGAGATGGGGGGTGTAGACACGCAGCCTGGCATCTCAGGTAAAGAGCCAGGCCTCTCAGAGCGGGGTCAGCATCAGGGATCCCCAGGGTCCAGGAATCTGGCATGGCCCGGGGCCAGATGCTAAAGTGCCTGGCATTCCAGGCTCAGGAGTTTGGACTTGATTCTGGAAGCAGTGAGAAGCCACAGGATGTTCTTGAGCAAAGGAAGTTACTCAGTCAGATTTCTTAATAACCTGAGGGCACCAGATGGCAGGCCAGTGATCCCTCCCCTGCACCTTGGTCAGGGAGAGTGGGGCTCACACCAGAAATAGCCTGAGTCATGGGCAGCACAAAAGCAGGTAGGGGCCAGAAAGAGAGAGCGCTTGGCCTGGGCTAGGCCCACTCCATCTGTGGGAATCACTCTGTCCCTGTAGAGAGCAGCTTCCCAAATAAGGTGGCTCAAGGCCACTTGGATGTGCTACCTAGGGCTGGGGTCAAACAGGTGCAGCTAGTCTGGAAGGATCTGAGAGTCCTTATGAACATTTCCACCGCTGGAATCAGTCTGGAATCAGAAAGAGCCAGGAGGAAATCCTGTCTTAACTACTTACTAGCTAAGCTGGTCTTGGGCAAGATTGGTAATCTCCCAGAACCTCATTTCTTTATCTCTAAATAGGAATAATATCTGGACTCCTGGGTGACTCAGTCAGTTAAGCGTCTGCCTTCGGCTCAGGTCATGATCCCAGGGTCCTGGGATCGAGTCCCGCATCGGGCTCCCTACTCAGCGGGAAGCCTGCTTCTCCCTCTGTCTGCCACTCCCCCTGCTCGTGTTCATGCTCTCTCTTGAACGCGCACACACATCCTCTCTCTCTAGCAAATAAATAAAATCTTAAACAAATAAAATTTAAAAAAATAAAATAAGAATAATATCTATTCGTAGGGTTGTTATGAGAATTACATGAGGTGGTAGTTGCTTGGCACATGGTAAGTAGTAAATGGCATCGATTACAATGGTGACTCGGGAGGTGAAGGGATCTGTCCCAGGTCACACAGCTACTTGGGTGGCAGAGCTGGAACGGAAGCTCAAGTCCATATTACACCAAAGGCCACCCTCTTGCCATACCCTGTCCTCTGATGACCTTCACTATAGTTTCGACCTTGCTCTGTTGGCTCATTCCTCATTGACGTCTCATTGACATCTATCCCAGACACCGTGGGCCCCTTGGCGGGAAGGTGAACAGTATCCCAAAGTGGAGTGAATAGCCAACCACTGGCCCCAGGGAGCGAGATCAGGATCAGAACTCGGCCTTGAGTTATTCCACTGGCAACAGAGGAACTCAGCCTTGGCCTCACGCTGGATAAGAAGCAGCAGGTCACAGCATCCCTGTGAGGGGCTGCTGACCATTCACCATGGGGCAGCCGTGAGAGGGTGGGCTCCATCCACATGCTGTGTCACCACGGCTTGCCTCTTCCTGGGGGGTAGGAAGAGTGCCCCATTCAGGGTTGAACTCCCTCACAGTAAGGAAACAAGGCTTCCTCTGCATCTGGGGAAGCAGCCTCTCTAAGGAGGAGAGGACCCCACTGGCCCCAGTGAAAGAACTGGTGCCAGCAAAATAAAGGCAGGATTAATCCCTCCTTCCCAGAGCGCTTTGAAACCTGATCTCCCCTCCCCGCAAAAAGATACGTCTGACTTTGATCTTTCAAGCCACTGCCACTCAGATATCCCCTGCCGGCTGCCTTGTGGGGTCCCCGCCAGCTTTCACTGGGAGGCTGTTCTTATTAGTGCAGTTGCTACTTACAGCAACACTGAGCTTGGTTCCAGAATCGGGGAGAAAGACGTGCGCCTGGGCTTCTGTCTTGGGTGGGGTAAAACCAAATAGGTTCCAGGTCCTGGCGGCGCCTGGGGCTGCTAATCCCTGGGGAGGCCCTGAGCTCCTGGCTCCCCCAGGACTTGCCCGCTCCCCGCTGGGTCCCCAGGAATCTCATCAAGGAACAAAGTTATCATCCAAAAAGGGAAGCTAGTGGAGGAGGCAGGGAGCAGAAAGGACAGGAGCATCTCCTTCCTGGTAAAACACAGAAAGGTTCTGGCAGCAGAAAGAAAGGAAGAAAACAAAGGGGATTGAGTGGACATCATGGCAGGAACGTGGGACTTGGAAGAGGGGTCAGCAGTGGCTCTTGGCCAAGTGGTGACTCACAGGGACAGAGCCCTCCAACCACAGGGAGCGTCCAGAGCTGTGCCCTGTAGTCTAAGGGGGGTCTCAGAGACCCGGGGCTCCGGCTGAGGAAGAGGGAGCCTGTTTCCACTGGGCACTTGACAAACTCACCAGATGTCCTGTCTGCAGCCAGCACTGTTCTGGGGCCCTGCACACAGGAAGTGGCCCCAGCCCCAGCATCTGGGCTGACCGATGGGCGTGGGTGTGTGGGCCCAATGCTAATGCGGGTCTATAGCTCTGGAAGTGGAAGGGCTTTCTTCTGGGGCTCTGCAGCCCTCCAGGGAAGGCTCCAGGCTCAGGAGCACAGGAAGGGAAAGCTGGGGCAAGAAGGCATCACCAACTCTGTGCACGCCCCAGTGTCCAGAGCCATTTTTCTCCTTCATTCTCTTCCTCTTTGCTTTCTATCCTGGCCATGTCCAAACTCAACAGATTCGATGGCCCAAGAATGGGGACAGCTCCTCCCCTGGGGCTTGCACACATCTGAGATCACCCCGGGGACCCTCCTGGCCAAGACAGTGTGCTTAGCTACAGCAGTCAACAAGGGGGTTCAGGCAGGGCCCCTTCTCTGTGGCATCTGCTTAGATGGCCCATCATGCCAGCACCTATGAGGGACAAAGGCCAGACAGGGGCTCTTCCCCCAGGGAACTGGTAAGTCATCATTTGCCATCTGGACGGTCGTAGTCTAGATTATGATCTGAGAAGTCCTTGGAGAAAGGGGACCATTGGAGATGTGCTCCTGGATAGAGGATTTAAGATTCCTTGTAAACTTGGGGTGCCTGGGTGGCTCAGTCAGTTAAGTGTCTGCCTTCTGCTCAGGTCATGATCCCGGTGTCCTGGGATCGGGCCCCATATTGGGGTCCCTGCTCAGTGGGGAGCCTGCTTCTCCCTCTGCCTCTGCCCCTCCCCCAGCTTGTGCGCTCTCTCTCGCTCATTCTCTGTCTCTCAAATAAATAAATAAATAAATCTTTAAAAAAAAAAGATTCCTTATAAACTGTTGATCTCAGAAGTTTATTTCCCCCTTAAATCATTTCAGGGGCTCCCATGCACACCAGAAGAACATCTGGACTTCTCAGTGTAGCTTATAAGACCCTGCACTTTACCTCTCCTGCTACCCCCTGCCATTCCACAGGCTCCCTAGGCCCCAGCAGCATTGGATTAATTGCTGGGCCCCATGCAGACCAAACCTGTTGGGTGCAATGCTCCTTTGCACAGAACACCATCCTCCTTGTCCTTCTGGAAAATGTCTTTTCATCTTCTAACACAGCTCAAATCATAGCTCTTCAGTAATGTAGTAGAGGACACTCAGCGCATGGGTGAGTAGAATGGAGTATCCCTCTTAGAGCTACATTTCTCTCATGCTGTGAAACTATTAAAGGTAACGGGAAATAAATGAACCTAAGTGTGTTTAATTTTCCAAATCCGAGGTAAGTGCTCCAAACATGCACACATTCTTTTTTTCTTTTTTTTAAGATTTTATTTATTTGACAGAGAGAGAGACAGCGAGAGAGGGAACACAAGCAGGGGGAGTGGGAGAGGGAGAAGCAGGCTCCCCGCTGAGCAGGGAGTGGATGTGGGGCTCGATCCCAAGACCTGAGCCAAAGGCAGACACTCAACAACTGAGCCACCCAGGTGCCCCACATGCACACATTCTAACTATACTCCACTGTCTATTAGATTGGGAAGAGATGGTACACAGGGCACCGACGTTTGAGTTTCTCATCTTCCCAAATCATGGGGACATTGGAATAAACAACATCATAAGCCATTGCCTATGCTGTCGCTGATCCACCCCTGTAGTGGGGGCTGAAGGAGAGACCCAAATGTCTCTCCAGGGTACTGGGGTCCATTCTGGAATCCACCGGTCAGCATGCTCCAAGAAGTTGGGGACCTCCAGTGTTTGGTGTTTGGCCTTATTGGGTGGGTTGAGGGCCTAGAAGCTGTTTGGGAGGGAGTTATTAATGGTGGAGACCCCTCCTGAAGAAAACAGAAGGTCCCTCCAACTTCTTCCCCTCCAAAAACCCCCTCTCCAGCTCTGCCCTGACATTTCCGCCAGGCCCATGAGCAGAGTTGCTTGTTGGCTTCCTTCTCTATTCCTGCACAGAGCCAACAAGGGTGGATCCGGGCTGAAGCTGAAGAGGAATGAAAGGTTGTTTTCATGAAAGATGGTTCTGTTGATTCTGTTTTTTAAAAAGACGAAACCCAGCTTCTGGAATGAGTCACTGTGGGGACGATCTGAGACGTGACTTTTTTTTTTTTCATTTCTTCTTTTCTTTCTGGAATTTCAAGGTTGAGTCTGGTGATAGAGATGGGAAAGATTTAACAAAGTAAGCTTGTAGAATGTTCCTTCTTGTTTCTCCCTCTCTTTCATTCACTCATCCCCAAGAAGCATGTGGTGCAAATGACAATTGTATGGGATCCAAGCCAGAAGATGTGAATCAAGGTCCCAGGTCAACACAACCCGGAGGCTATGGTCCTCTTGATGGCCCCTGCAGGGGTGCCCAGCCCTCCTTGGAGTCGCTAGCAGGCGTCCTGCAGCCGATGCTGACCCAGCCAGGGGACAGGCAGTGAGCAGGAAGATACGATCACCTGGCTGAGGAGGCCGGCCCGTGGCATTTGCCAGGATGTCCCTCTGAGAAGCCAGTACACCTGCAGAGAACATTCCAACCACCTGGGGCAGGGGTATAGGGAATGAGAGAGGCCTCCTCTCCCAAGCTGTGTTTGTGGGGTTTTTTCAATATTTCCTTAAATAGTTAACAAACTTAAAGTTTTGAAAGATCCCTTATGAGAGTGTTCCCCTTTAAAATTGAAACTCTGCGGGGCGCCTGGGTGACTCAGTCATTGAGCATCTGCCTTTGGTTTGGGTCATGGTCCCAGGGTCCTGGGATCGAGCTCCGCGTTGGGCTCCCTGCTCAGCGGGAAGCCTGCTTCTCCCTCTCCCACTCCCCCTGCTTGTGTTCCCTCTCTTACTGTGTCTCTCTCTGTCAAATAAATAATAAATAAAAAATAATAATAAAATAGAAACTCTGCTTAATATTATTTTCAGCTAAGAATGAGCCTCAGATCCCACCATGACCCCTTTGTCAAGGAAGGTTGGGGGAAGGCTGGGAAGGCAGAGACCCAGAGAGCTCGGGGTTGTCTACTTTTAGAATCGTAGACACCCCAGTCATTTCTGACAGACCTCTGCTTCCTGGGGAACATCTTAAAAACTAAGAAGGGCCTGTCCTCTATCTAATGCATTCAGTTAGGTTCCTATGACCCGGGGCTGCTGCGGCCTCTGTCTGCATAAACGAGCAGCGGGGAATCTCCGGCTGCCTCAGGTTGACAGCAGACACACTTGGCTCTCTCAGAGATTTTGCCTGTATTGGTTCAGATCCTCCCACCTCCCCATGGCTGCCTCCTCATTCCTCTGCAGAGATAGGCTGGCATGTCCCCTGCTCTGCCCCCACCAACCCACAAACCCACAGTGCCAAGCAGACAGGAGGCGCTTAATCAATGCCTTGCAGCCTGAATCAGCCCATGCACCAGCCAGCCCGCCCGATCGCAAAGCCCCTCTGTGCGCTTAGTGGTGGGCCCATCTCCCTGGAGTCACCTGTGACTGATCAGCATTCTGCAGCTTCAAAGCCTTGTCCCTCCATCAAGTTTCAGGACCTTTGCCACCAGCAGGGCACAGAAGAAGCTGCAGGGAGCCCAGAAACAGTCAATTTCTAGAAGGGGAGGCCTCCCTCTGGGGACCGCCTTGGAGGACACGTGGCTTCTCATTAATTTTCAGGGCTCCAGGCAGGACAGACCTGGGACACCTTCCCACACTACCTCCCCACCCAGATCCAAGTCCACTCCCAAGAGGCAGCCAGCTCTGCATGTGTCTGGGACATCTGCCCAGCTCTGTCCTCTCTGACAGGGCTGTGGGGGCAGGTTTAGCCTCCCCCTCCTTGACCTTGTCATCACTGAGAGTCCGGCGTTCTCAGGGCTGCTGTTGGCTCTCATTACAGGGCACGAGAGTCACGTGGCCTGGGAGTGGGCGGAGAGCAGAGTGCATCAAAGCCTTTAGAACTATGAGCCATGAAGAAGATTTTACCTTGCACTGAGCCAGGGTTGGAGCCCCACCCCCGCCCCACCACCATCCACCTTCCCTGCCTAATAGAGGTGCCGGGGCAGCAAGGCCCATTAGGAGACAGGTGTCGGGCAGGTAAGTGATGATAGGCCTTGGGGTAGGGTGGTGGGGTTGCTATAGTGAGAAGGGGCCGGGTCCAGAATATATTTAGGAGGTCAGGTTAATAGAACTTGCCAATTGATGAGAGTCAGGGAATGGGGGTGGGGAGTGGTAGGGAGTTAAATAACATCCTCCCCAAGTTCACGCCCACCCAGAAGCTCAGATTGTGACCTCATTTGGAATAAGGTCCTTGCAGATGTAATTAAGATGGCTCATACATGATTAGGATAGCCCCTAAATCTCTTCATGTTCCCAAGATGCCACAGTAGCTCTCGGCATCCCTTTTGATCAGGAGAGTAAAGGCCTCCCAGGAGCCTCTAGCGCCCTTCCCCTTTGTTCAGTGGCTAATGCCGCACCATGCGTCCACACCTCCCCGCACTCCTCTGGAGGCTAAGGAAATGAAGATGCCGTCTCGTCAGCCTTGAGACCCGAATATGGCCAGGACAGGGGGGCGGGAAACACTGGGTCATCCAGCCAGCAGTCCACCACACGGACGATCATGGCTTTGAGGCTTCCTTCCGTGTATGCTGGCTACTTATTAGAATATCACCCCCCCACTCAGATTATCCCACAACCACCTTGCAAGTTAGGAAGACCAGGCACTACTCACTTCCACTTACAGGTGAGGAAACAGAGGCCCAGGGCCAGAAAGGAGTTGTCCAAAGCCACAAAAAGTCCATGACTGAGCCAGCCCTCCAGCTCAGTTTCCTGGCTCCCAGCTGTGCGTACAGCATGCCCAATAAAATATCTGAACCAGATAATCCTCAAAGATGGGTCATTGTTTCTGGTATACAACCTTGAGGGGAGGCAGGCATGGTCTCCCGGGCAAGCGCCTGACTGCCTTTTGAAGACCAGACAACAGAAGCTGGGGCACAGTCCTGCTCCATTCAACGGAGGGTATAGTCCAGGCATTTCCCACCGCTTGATAGGCTAATTGCTTAATTGAATTAGTGCAAATTCCTGATGTCGCTTAGAGTTGAGCTGTCTACGAAATAGGCTGACTTGGTAGGTCAGAAAGACAAAGGCAGGGAGGCAGCAGGAGAACTCGTGGAACCTCGGCCTGGGCTGCAGGAGGCCTTCGCTCGGCTTGTACCTGTGCGTGCTCTTGGTTGGCAGGGCGGGCACGCCGAGGCCAGCGGGTCCGGGCTACTCACACATGCCACCTGGCAAAGTCGAGCAAGGAGCTCAGAGGCAGGGGGTGGTGAGGGGAGCGGCTCCCGTTCAGCCCGCGTGAGCACAGTACCCAGGATGGAAGGCGTGGTGGAGGCTCCTTTCACCCCTGCCCAGCCTCCAGCTCAGGCTCCAGCCCAGCCTCTGGCCCAGCCTCCAGCCCAGCCTGGCCAGAACAACTTCTCAGCAGTTGGGACAAGAACGGATGCAGGACAAAGGGGCCTGAAAATCTAGTCTCTAAATTTCTCCACGGAGAACAATGTCTTGCCCTCACTCTACCAGGAACATGAAGTGGGGCCTTTCTGTTCACGGCATTTTGTAAAGACTGGCTGGTTTGCACCCAGATCAGTCATTGACTTTGGACGTGAGTTCTGGTGAAAAGAAAAATATTTGGAGGTGGATTTGCCTGAGACACTGCTTTGTGTTAACCAAGTCCTGTGTCCTAGGCACCCAGTGGGGCCACATTTCCCACCCTCCTTTGTAGTTAGGTGAGGCCCATTAAACTAACTAGTGGAATAACGTGTTTACCACTGAAATGTAGGGTTGCCTCTTCCAGCAATAAGCCCGTCCTAAGTTAACAACAGTGACACTGACATTTTGTAACCAGCTCTGTTGTGAGGCAGCATGGGAGGGGAGGCTTGAGAATGAGGTGTGGCTAGGTTCATGTGTTGACGTGGCCACTTAGGAGCTGTGTGACCTCAGGAAAGTTACTTAATTTCTCTGAACCTATTTCCCCATTTGTAAAAAGAGAATAATCTACTTGTTCACAAAGAGGTCGGAAGAATTCGGTAAGGTAGTAGACATGACGTGCTAAGCACATGGCCCGGCCCAAATACAAGCATATGAATCATAAGTGCTACTATTTTATTGAATTGAAAAGAGATTAAAACCTTATTTAAAGGGGTGCCTGGGTGGCTCAGTCGTTAAGCGTCCGCCTTCAGCTCAGGTCATGGTCCCAGGGTCCTGGGATCAAGCCCCGCATCGGGTTCCCTGCTCCGCGGGAAGCCTGCTTCTCCCTCTCCCTCTCCCCCTGCTTGTGTTCCCTCTCTCGCTGTCTCTCTCTCTCTGTCAAATAAATAAATAAAATCTTTTTTTAAAAAAAGAGAGAGCTTATTTAAACATTTTTATCAATTTAAAATTGTATGATTTATTTCATAAATAGCATGAATAAAAATTGAGACGAAAGAAAGCAAAACAATCACTCAGTCCCCCAGGATATCCTGGACTACGACGTTACAGGCTGGGAATTCAAAATAAATTGATTTTAGAAAGAGTTCGTTCTGAGTGGTCCAGAGAGACAGAGCAGGGAGCCTGGCTTTAAGCTGGATTGAGGGCAGCAGAACCCTGGCTGGCTCCTCGCCTGTGTGGTGGCATTGATGGAGGCCCCAGGGTGGGCTCTTGCAGATAGAGAGGTGTCCACTCTCTGGACTGAATTCTCCCCGTGTTGGTTTCCGAACAGCGCTGGCTGGACACCAGGAGGCCCCTGGCTGGCCACGTGACCAGCTGTCACCCTTAGTCATTCTAGCCATTCAGATAGATGTGTCACGATAGCTCATGGTATTTTAATTTGCATTTCCCTGATGGCTAGTGATGCGCTTCTTTTCCTGCTCAGTTCCCACCTCTGCATCCTCTTCTCTGCAATGTCTCTTCGCATCTTTCAACCATTTCTAGTGGGACTGTGTATGGGGCTTGCTTTTTTTTTTAAACTATTGACATTTAAGAGTTCCTTAAGCCTAAGTATTAGTCTTTGGTTGTACATGTAGTTTGCCATTTTTTATCCCAGTTTGTATTTTTTTTCACTTTCTCAATAAAGTTGCTTTTTTGGGTTTGTGTGTGTGTGTGTGTGTGTGTGTTTTAAGATTTTATTTTTTGACAGAGAGAGACAGCGAGAGAGGGAACACAAGCAAGGGGAGTGGGAGAGGGAGAGAAGGCCTCCCGCTGAGCAGGGAGCCCGATGTGGGGCTCGATCCCAGGACCCTGGGATCATGACCTGAGCCCAAGGCAGACGCTTAACCAACTGAGCCACCCAGGTGCCCCTAGAGTTGCTTTTTTGTTTGTTTGTTTATTTGTAGGGCAAGAGTTTTAATTTTGGTGAGGACCGCTTTACCCATCTTTCCTGTTATGGATCACTCTTTTGTTGTCAAAGTCTAAGAACTCTTTGCCTTGCCCTAGATCGCAAATATCTACTGCATTTTATTTTTCCTAAAAGTCTTATAGATTTACATGCTACCTTGAAGTCCACAATTCATTTTGAGTTAATATTGTAGATAAGATGTGAGTTTGAGGTTGAAGTTCAACCTGGACAGACTGCTCCAGCTCTGTTTGTCAAAAAAGCTCTCTTGCATCCATTCGATCGCCTTCCCACCTTTGCCAAACAGCAGCTGTCCAGACTTATGTGTCCATATCCGGGTCCTCTATTGATTTGGGGGTCCATCCCTGGCCAATACCACACCATCTGGATCACTGTCGCTATATAATAGGCCTCAGTATTGAGTAGAGCCATCGTTCCCACTTTATTTTTCTTTTTCAAGATTATTTTAGCTGTTCTGGATCTTATACATTTCCATATAAAATTTAGAATAAATTTGTGTATGTCTGCAAGAAACTTCTCTGGAAATTTCATAAAAATTGCATTTAACCACTATTGGTGGAGGGGAGAATGACATCCTTTTTACGGCTGAGTTTTTTCAATCCATAAACACAGTATATTTCTCCATTTCTTTAGGTTCTGCTGCCTTAAAAAAAAAAAAAAAAAAAAACAAAGAAAAGAAAAGAAAAGAAAAAAGGAGCACCTGGGTGGCTCAGTCTGTTGAGCATCTGACTCGATTTCCGCTCAGGTCATGATCTTAGGGTCATGAGATCAAGCCCCGCATAGGGCTCTGTGCTCCGCACAGACTGTGCTTGTCCCTCTCCCGGCTCCTTCCCCCACTCTCTCTCCCAAATACATAAATAAATAAAATCTTAAAAAAAAAATAGGTGAAAAATAAACAGCTCCTTGTACACTGTAGGTGCACACTAAGTATTGCTGGATGAAGTCTAGTAACTAACATTTATTGGACGCTTCACACGTGTCAGAACCTACTCACTTATCCTCACAACAGGCCTATGAGGTAGGCACGATTATTTCCTCTATTTTACAGATGAGGGAGGTGAGGCTCAGAGAAGTTAACTTGCCTGAGATTGTGCAGCTCATAATCCAGAGAGCTGGGATGTGAACCCTGGCAAGCTGATCCCACAGCCTAATACTACATCAGTGCACTCTACTGCCTTTCAAGAAACTAAATGGACACAGAAGAAAGTTTTTTTAAGTCACTGAAAACCTCACTATGGGGGGTAAGGACTATTAACAATTTAGTACACATTGTGGTATATTATGGACTGCATACTGTTACAGACTGTCTTCTGTGATCGGCTGTCTACCGTATACTTTATACATTACATACTGTGATACACCATGGACTCTGAATACTATACACTATTAGATACCGCATACCGTATGATGTATGTCCTATATGATGCACTGTACAATGTTCTACACTGTATATCATCCCGCACTGTATACGGTTGGACACTCTATACTGTTATATGCTCTTATTGTTACATGCTGCATATTGTTACAGACTGCCTACTAGTCACATTGTGGTTTACATCCTACTAGATGTCTCTGTAAGCACACTATGTGTGTGTCCCTATTATTTGTGTACTTTTTTACATATATATGTATATATTAGAATAGGGCACCTGGGTAGCTCATTTGGTTAAGCGGCTGCCTTTGGCTCAGGTGATGATCCTGGGGTCCTGAGATCGAGTCCTGTGTCGGGGGGGGGGTCCCTGCTCAGCGGGGAGTCTGCTTCTCCCTCTGCCTCTTCCCCTGCTCATACTCTCTGTCTCAAATAAATAAATAAAATTTAAAAAAAAATAGAGTATACTACACACATTATTTTGTACACTCTACTATACATATTATTTTGTACATTTTTCCATCTTTTTCAGACTTTTTCTGTTGTTGAATATAGATCTACAGTATCCTTTTTAGCAACTATGTAGTCATCCCACTATTACTGGCATTCTTAGCTATTTCCCTACCGCCATTTAGGTTGTTTGTAACTGTGAACAAGGATAACGTTGAGTGGACTTCTTTATATTTACGTCATTGTGGGTATATTCTGGAACTGGAGCCGCCGTGTAAAAGGGTGTGCACATTTTAAATTTTGCTGTCTATTGCTAAACTGCCCTCCTCGTGGGTTGAGCTGATTTCCACTTCCAGTGAGAGTGTAGGAAAGGGTCCCTTTCCCAAGAAACCAGGAGGCCTGACCAGCATCTCTCAGGGCTGTGAACTCTCATGGCCTGGTTGATGCCCCTTTTGAAAATGGCCAAGGGCTAGTGAGACAGGAGAGTGGGTGGATAGAGGGATTAATGTTTAGGGAGACAGTTTTCATAGATTTAGGGGGTGAGGGGTATGGCAATCACTGAAAAATGCTCTAGAAGTTTAGTACTTTCTGTGTAGTGGAGGAAACGCTAGACCACGCTGTCCACCACCCTGCTTAACCGGCAGCTCTGGGGTGCTCACTGGGCATCCGGCACGCCCCTACCCTCTCATTCATCCACAAACCCCTGTGAGTGGTCACCCCATGCCCTGGCCCTGCTGAGCACCGGACAATAGTCTGTTCCCTCTCTAACTCCCAGCCTCTTCCCAGTGGATGCCAGGAACCCAGGCTAGGTGGCCAGTTCTGCCCAGCGCAGCCCCAAACCAGACCTTGAACCCACTAGTAGCTCTGTGCCTGAGGCCCAGCGTCCGAAGAGCTGCTTGTCACCCGAGCCCCCAGCTTTGTGTGTCTGCAGGGAAGGACAAACCACCTCTTTGGTTTGGAGACTCTCGGTGATGGCCAATGTCTAAATGGGCCTGCTCCCTTGTCTGCGGGTGGTCACTGTGACTCCTGGGATAGCAGAGGTCTTCTCCTTGGACAGCCTCCAACAGGCCCTCAGTGAAGAGTAAACAGGAGAACAATTTGAGGATTTATGGATTGTTCTTTCAGAGGGGACTTCAGATCTGGGGGCTTTTGACATTGTAGAGACTTTTATTTTTTTTAATTTATTTTATTTATTTATTATTATTATTTTTTAAAGATTTTATTTATTTATTTGAGTGAGAGAATGAGAGACAGAGAGCATGAGAGGGAGGAAGGTCAGAGGGAGAAGCAGACTCCCTGCCGAGCAGGGGGCCCGATGTGGGACTCGATCCCGGGACTCCAGGATCATGACCTGAGCCGAAGGCAGTCGCTTAACCAACTGAGCCACCCAGGCGCCCCTGTAGAGACTTTTAAAAGACTTTAGTCATCCTGCTCCCCACCCCTGCACCAGTGGACAATTAAGCCCCGGGGGGCAAGAACAGCTCATTCTACTGACAGCTCACCTCCTTCTCCACCCAAGTGAAGTATAATTCATTTCCACTCACAAAGAATTAATGTCTAATTATTCATTAAGCCCTGGTGGCTAGCTTATTCCTGGGTGCCAAATCCTTTCCATTCTGGGCCAGTAATTTGGGCATGACCTCACTTATAGACCTTGAGCTTCTGGCAACGATGTGGCTAACCAGGGAGATCTCTCCCAGTAGGAAGGTGACTCATCCCAGCCCTACGTCTCCTGGGGGGTGATTGGTGAGGATTGGTCCTGTATTTAGCAAGTGAGGGTGGTACCTCCCACCAAAAGGCCAGGAAGAGTCAGGTTTGGAGGGTGTTGCAGGGGGAGCCTGGGTAGGTTCGAATTCTGGGGCCCACACCAGTGTTGGGAGGCCAGAAAGGGCCATTTGCCCAGTTCCCTCACGGTTCAGTGGAGAAACTGAGGTCTGGGATGACAGAGGCAGGGCATTTGCCAAAGCTTAAGAGCAAGGAGACTTAGATTTTGAGAATGTAGAGGCAAGCTCTTAAATAAGGGGGCTCTAAGAGAACAGACACTTTCTCCAGAAAAATGTATATGTGCTCATACACTCCAAAATTTGCATAAATGACAAAGGATTCGGGCTCCTTGAAGTCCATCTTCGTGATCTTAGCTATGAAGTCATGATCTTTACAAAACAAAACAAAACAAAAACTTTTGAGTGACAAAAACCCACCATAAACAAAGTAAAAAGGCAAATGCAAAACTACAAAAAATACTTGCAACTTCTATAAAAGAGGAGATTAATATCCTAATAAGTAAGGAACTTGTAAAACTAAAGGAGAAAGCGACAAACAATCCCATTTTAAAATGGGCAGAATTAAATACATATATTTCTAAAAACTACTCAACCTTTCCCATCAGAGATGCACATTTAAACTACCCGATATACCACTTCTTACCTATTAATACGTTAGCAAAAATCTGTAAGTTTGACATCACACCCTTTAGGAGAGGCTGTGGCATTTTTAGACTTACAGGAATGAAAAATGTTACAACCCCATGGAGGGCAAGATCCAGGAAAATTCCATGTGCACTTATCGTTTGTTCCAGCAATCCCACTTAGGGACCTATTCCAAAGGTACAAAAAGACACATGCACAAAACTCTCTTTTGCAGGATAATTTATAACGGTGAGAGACTGGAACCGATTCAGGAGGACTTGTGTCCTCCAGGCCCCTTGTGAAGTCCACTCCCAGGGGAGGGGACAGCCTTGAGATATTGTTGTACCAGGACTGAGGACAGAGGGGAGCTGATGGAAGACTGAATCTTCCGTTGCTGCCCTCCTGCCCTTTCTACTAAGTCCTTCCTTGTCCTGTCTGTAGTCTCCCACCTGGGTCACCGGACAGCCTACCGTGTGTGTGCTCTATCCAGCTTCCTGCGACCCTACAGGTAGATCTGCCTCCTGATCTTGCCCTTACCCTGCTCAGAACCTCTCAATGTCTCCTGGGCACTCAACTTCCACAGCTCCCCCTCACGCACACCCTCTTCCAGCAACGCCTCCCTCAGGAAGAAGTCAGGTAATGCACCAGGTCCTCCTCTCAGACCTCACGGACGTCTGGCCCAGTGCCACCTCTGCACTTTTGTTCCCCTTGTCCTTCGCCTCTTCAGACACCCGCCCCCGCTGCACCTGCTCAAAACTCGCTGCAGGGGGAGGGCTGAGTGCCTGCCCCTGCCAACCATAGCCCGCAATGTAGCGGGGGGCGGGGGGCCTGGACAGGAGGTCGTCTCCCAGGCCTGAAGAGGGAGAAGCCATGTTCAGACCCATGCTGGGGCTCTGCTGCCCGGCTCAGGAATGGCCCCAGAACCCCACCCCCACCCCCTGGCCAATCACAAGTTGAGCACCAAGAGGTAGCTACTCCTCTGAGCTCTCCGCTGCCTCACCCTACATTGCCCTGCCCTCTCATACCCTATCAAGCACCCAAACCTTGCTCCCGGAAGCCAGGAAGCAAGGATCATTGGTCTAGAAGCCCATAAAGTTCCAGAAGGCCAAGACAACTATTCTCACTATAAAAAACAGCATTCTGTGTGCAGAAATTGACAGACAATATTAGCACATTTCAGAGCAGTTCAGTGCTTCCCGAAGTGTGAGCTCCTGTCACTGGAGGAGGGAAGTGTTTGTGCCAACTGTTTGACGAGTTTCCACGGAAGCCACCAAATGCACAAAGCTGCCCGGGAGCAGGTGGCTTCTCAACCAGGTACCACGTGGGATGCCCTCGAGTTTCCTGCTGACCCCAGACCAGTGCTTGGCACCCTGGCCCTGCTCTGTCTCCTGGCGGGGGGCCTGCTCTAGAACATGCTGCGGCAGCAGGCTGGGCCTGTTCCTTTCGCCAGGACAGGAGCAGAGCTGGAGGGACACTTCTGCCATATTCCCCTGGAATTGCGTTCGTCTTGCCATCCTGATGAGGTAGAAAGAGAACGGGAAGTGAGGGACAGAGAGAGGAGCTCTGGGTATCTGGCTCGTGAGCGTCCCCCACCACCATGCTTCTCCAAATCTAGAATGTGCCCACTCACCCCGGAGAGGCAGCCCCTCCCCGCGCCAGCAGCGTGCTGGCATGCCACCGTGGCCATTAGCTGGACACTAAAGGGACTGTCATTCCCAGCACCGTGGGTCGCTGGTCGACAACTAGCTCCTCCACCAAAGAAGGAGACCAGGGATCAGGAATTACCAGCTGTTCTTGCTCCAGTGGGTGCCAGAATGCCCCGTGGGGATTTTCAGTACTCCTCTCTAGAAATAGAAAATGGATGTTGAGAGCATTAGAGTCTCAGGGCCCATCCATTAATACAGGGTAATGTTTAAGAGCACAAACTCAGTAGTCAGACTGTGTGGCTCAAATTCCACCTTTTACATTTACATGCTGTGTGACGTTGGGCAAGTGACTTAACTTCTCTGTACTTAGTTTCTTATCTGTAAAATGGGGATGCTAAGAGTACCTACCTCTTCAGGTTGTCTCAGAACAATTGACATAAGTTAATACTTAAAGTACTTAGAATGCCCAGCACACAGTAAAGATACATGTGTTAACTAGCACTGGGGAAGGGGGGGGTCAGTATAAGAGAAGTCAAGAGCACAGTCTCTGATTACTGGAATTTGGATCCTGGCTCTGTCCCCTTTTAGCTGCGTGACTTTGGGCCAGTTATTCTTTTTTCTTTTAAAATTTTTATGTATTTATTTGAGAGCGAGAACGTGAGCGGGGGGGAGGGGCAGAGGGAGAGAGAGAGAGAGGAGAAGCAGACTCCTGGCTGAGCAGGAAGCCCAGACGTAGGGCTTGATCCCACAGGACCTGGAGATCACGACCTGAGCCGAAGGCAGACACTTAACCGACTGAGCCACCGAGGTGCCCCTGGGCCAGTTACTAAATGCTTTGTGCCTCAGTGTTCTCATCTGTAAAAGGGGGATGATACTAACTAAAAAAGGTTTCGATGAACTCATGTTTCCAAAGTGCTGGGGGCAATGCCTGGCATTCTGCGAGCTATTGTTACGGTTCCACGTTGACTATTGTCATTGTTACCGCTATCACTACCATTTCTCAGCTGGGATTCCTGACAGTGGCTGTAGGGTTGTAGCAAGTAGAGGTCCCTGATTTCCCAGGAGCCAATACGTCGGGCCCCAGAAGACGGTGGCCTACTTTGGCCCTGGCCTTAGGGACAGGCCACACCTGGCTTGACTGGAGGGTCCTGGGTTCCCAGCAGAGCAGAAGAGGGACCTGCTCACAGCTGTGTCCTCCTCGCTGGGAAGGTGTCATCACGAAGGGTGGCCCAGAACATCACCGTCCACACCAGACTCTGGACTTCCGCAGATGTAGCTTCAAACCCGCCTCTCACTCCGCTGCCCTGTGACCCTGGCTGAGCTGCTGAACTTCCTGACCCTGTTGCCCCATCTCCCAATGGAGGCGGGAACTCCTTCCCTATGGAGCCCTGGGAAACTCCTGGCCCCGCCCCCTGTTCAGCAGAAGCAGGGCCTTCTCTTCCCGCGCTGTCCCTACCTCTTAACTCTGATTTGGGGCCTGCAGAGGCTGCTGGGAGTTCTGGATTTCAGGGGGCGAACAGTCATTTCACTTCCCTTTCTCCCCAGGATGAAAACCCGCAAGTCAGAGTCAATCAGATGAACCTAAGGAGCCATTTAACTTCCTTGACTGGGATCTCAAAATCCCGGGGAAATGCATCTATGCTATGATGTGGAGGGTCTATTTCTGATACTGTGCTTTGTTTTCCCTTACCCCAAGGAATTTTATTTTAGACCTATTTTATTATAGACCTTTTTTCTATGCATTTGCAACCATATTCACTACCATCCTGCGATGGGTCCTACTATCTAGATGATTCTCACACAATCCACTTGTGCCTGACAACCCGTCTTCAGTCCACGCAGAGCTGCTCCTGCTTTCAACGGCTGCAGATTATCCATTTGTGTGGATGGACAATTCGTGTTGCGTCTCTTCTATTGTTAGGCATCTAGATGTTTCCGACGTCTTGCTTTTATGAAGATTTGCACTTGTGTTTCTTTGAACATGTGTAAGCATTTCGGTGAGTGCTTCCCAGGAGTAGAATTCCTAGGCCAAAGGATTGAAAGAGTCACACTTACCTTTCCTTTGTCACACTTCACCAATTTCCTTTCCCTCCTTTTTTTTTTTTTACTCATAACATTTACTACTAATTCCAGGATAGACTTATTTGTGTATTATCTGCTTTTCCCACAAAAATAGAAGCTTCATGGGAGCAGATACCTTATCTGTCTGATTTACTGCTATATCCCCAACACCTAGAATAGTGTCTGGCTCAGAGTGGGGACTCAATAAATATTTGTTGAAGGAAGGAATGGATAAAAAGACATGTACATTTTCAATGTTGATTGGTGTTGCCAGGTTATTTTCCAAAATAATTCATACTCCACCAAGAGAGGAAGAGACTGTTCCCCACACCCTTGGCAACAGTGAACATTCAACTTTTAAAGTAACTTTTCCCATCTAATAGGGGGCAAATGCTATCTCCTCGTTTACACCATTGTTTTATCAAGCCTCCTGAGTCACGCCTGGCCTCTCACGGTGATGGAGCCAGACTGCTTCGAAGCCGTTTGTTTGCGGTAAATGTGCAGGGAGCTCGCGGAGAGCTGGGATACGCGGGAGCAGGGGACAGGGCAGCAGGAAGGGTGCGGGACGATGTCACAGCCTTCCCCCAGCAGCTGTGGGAGAATGACCAAGCTGCTCCACAACAGGAGGCAGAAAGAAAGCTGTTCCAGGTCCTCTAGAGAGGGACCCCAAAGGAGCTGAAGGGCAGGGCTGGCCCCACGTCAAAGGGGACAGTGTGTGGGCAGGAGGCCACCTGGCCCCAGCCAGGCCCCACCCTCACAGAGGGCTCAGAGGTACCAGAGTGCCCAGCCCTAACGAGCTTTGAGTCATTGACCTTCATCTTCAAAGGGTCCTTCCCAGAGACTCTGTGTGATTCCTCCCTCCCTGAGGGGCTGCTGTGACCATGAGTGTCTCAAAGCCTTTATTCTCATTCTGGGCCATCCTCCTTGACCCCTCTCTTTGTCACAGTGGCTCCCAAAGGAGGGACAGCTTCTTCAGGCTTCTGGGCTTCAAAACAGAAACACTTCGGGGGCGCCTGGGTGGCTCAGTCGTTAAGAGTCTGCCTTCGGCTCAGGTCATGATCCCGCGGTCCTGAGATCGAGCCCCGCATCAGGCTCCCTGCTCAGCAGGAAGCCTGCTTCTCCCTCTCCCACTCCCCCTGCTTGTGTTCCCTCTCTTGCTGGGTCTCTCTCTGTCAAATAAATAAATAAATCTTTAAAAAAAGAGAGAGAGAGACCTAAGAGATATAATGATCTAATGCAACTTGGCGATCCACTTGAGCTCTGGTTTAAGTAAACCAACCATAACAGACATTGTTGTGACCACTGCAGAAATTTGAATACAGACTGTCAGACATTATCACAGAATTGTTCATTTCTATGGGTGTAACAATGGTATTTTGGTTATGTAGAAAACTCTTATTTTTTAGAGATGCAGAGTGAAGTATTCAGGGTAAAATATATGTCAGTAGTTTGCTTTATAATACATAAGCAAAATGTAGATGAAGCAAATATAGCAGACTATTCTTGGTAAATCTAAGAGATAGGTAGGTATAAGGAAGGGGTCTATTATAGCATCCTCTCAATTTTGCCATATGTTAACTGTTTTCAGAATAAAAATTTTAAAATAAAAAGAAGAGAAGGGAGGGGGAGGGGAAAGAACAGGGCTGGAGCTCAGCACATAGAGCCCGGGGTCAGCATCTGTCACTGAGCACAGTGAGAACCCAGCCAGAGAGCCTCAGACAGCTGCACTGACCAAAAGAAGCCTCTGGATAGGGTTGCCCATTTGTCTACAAGTCATAAGTAAGCACTTGGAATTTGGAAGTGTCCTGCCACGACGGCCCTGGTTTCCAGGCCTACGGAGCTGGGATAGGGTCTCACTGACTTCCAGCAGTCAGCACTCTCCCGGGGAGAGAAGGGGACACCCCGATGTCGGCCTCAGAGCCTTCTATCCTAAGGATCCGATGTCCTCGCATTGACAGGCTGTTCCTGGTTCGGCCCGCCCAGCCATGGCCTGCCAGGCCTCTCTGAGAGCTGCCAGCCAGCAGGAATGCATCACGGTCCACAGCTTTGACTGCCTTGTTTCCAAGAGCCCCAGCCAGGCACATGATACAGGAGGTGGCGCCTTAAGATGTCATGCATCGATTTGAGGCCGAGAAACAGAGGACCTGGCCCAGCAGTCCCCCCCAGGAAGTCGGAGCCCAGCACCATCTGCAATGTAGCCAAGCATGAGCTAACCTGTCTGTGTTTGCAAAAGTTGAGAAAGCCCAACACTTCTCAGAGGTCAGAATTGGCCTGTGTGAGCGCAGGGGAAATCATCTGCAGATCCCACTGGAGGAGCACGCTTGCCAAGCTGAGTCTTTACAGGAAAAGCCGGGGCACCCCCCGCCCCAGGCCCAGACCCCAGGCTTAGAGCCTCCTGGAGAGAGGATAAGGCACACTCCCCCAACCTTTTTTTCATAGACTATTTTTTTGGGAGCAGTCTTAGGTTCACAGCAAAAATGAGAGGAAGGTACAGAGATCTCATGGACCCCTGGTCCCCACACAGACATGGCCTTTCCCCCACCGCCATCAACATCCTCCACCAGCATGATCCATCGGTTACAGTCGATGACACATCAGTATCACCCCAAATCCAGGGTTTACATTAGGGGCCACTCTTGGTGGTGTGCATTCTATGGGTTTGCCCAGATGTATCATGACATATATCCACCATTATAGTATCATACACGGAGATTTTGCTGCCCTAAAAATCCTCTGTGTTCGGCCTATTCATTGCACCCCCATCCGAAACCCTGGCAACCACTGATCTTTTTACTGTCTTCACAGTTTTGCCTTTCCAGAATGTCACAGAGTTGAAATCGTATAGTGTATAGCCTTTTCAGGTGGGTTTTTCTCACTTGGTAATATGCAGGGTTCCTCCATGTGTTTTCATGGCTTGATAGCTCATTTCTTTTAGTTGGATAGTATTCCATTGTCTGATGGACCACAGTTTATGCATCCATTCTCCTACTCAGAGACATCTTGGTGCACACTCTCCCGCCCACCAGTCCCTCTCCAACACACCTGTAAGCTGGCCTGGGCCTCGATGTCTACAGGGTGGACAGTTTGAGTTCCATAGGGGTCTCTGTACAAAGAGCCTGAAGATTAGAGAGACATTTCAGAGGTGAGGATAACGTGGCCCATCCGTTCAATAAGCATTCACTGAGTGCCTGCTCGCTGCTATGACTGCCTGGTGTCAGGCTGAGGGCCATAGAGATGAGAGATCATGGGCCTGCCCAGGGAGTCCCCCAGCCCAAGGCAAGGACAGAGCCAGGCTCAGATCATTCCAGCCCAATATGGGAGGATCAAAGCCCCGAGCTCCGTTCTGCCGGGCATGGCAGAGCAGGGTACCTGTGCGACCACAACCAACATGGGCTGGCAGGCCCCTGGGAGATGGAACAGACAGCAGAGAGCAGTTATTCTCAAGGTGTGGTCCCCAGGCCACCAGCAGCGGCAGTCCCCGGGAACTTACTAAAAATGCAAATTCCCGGGTCCTGCCCCAAACCTGCTGCATCAGAAACTGGGGATAGAGCCCAGCAAACTCTATCTCAACAAGCCCTCCAAGGGATTCCGATGCATGTTAAAGTGCGAGAACCGTTGGCATAGAGAGAGAGGAGAGTCCCGGGAGGAGACGGCACCGCAAGGAGACAGCAAAGATGAGTTTCACCTTCTCGGGGAAGGGGGGTGGAGTGGGGGGGGGCGGGCAACTGGGGAGCTTTGAGGAGACAGATTTCAGTTTGAGGGAAAAAGGAATTCTCCATCCGACAGCTGCTCAACAATAGACCCAAAAGCCATGGTCATGGTGAATTCCTGTTTCTGGAAGTTTGGAACACGCTATGTATATGAGCCAATATTTGGGGTTCTGGTACCAATTCCAAGGTGGGTGGTTTCCCCTACAACAAACAAGCAATGCTCCACACACTAGTTGGGTGTCCTACAAGTCAACCCAGTTCTGTTCCTATCTACCCGAAAATAGCATCGGATCCACTTGTAGGGCTCAGTCCTACCAGACAACCCCGCCCCACTTTGGACACCAGCTGCAAGCCCAGGCTGTCATCTGTGCTTCTGAATGACCAGCTATAGATGGGAGGTTTTAGTGACCCCCTCTCTGGGTTCAATTAATTTGGTAGAGTGACTCACAGAACTCAGAGAATCATCTTACTTACTAGATCACCTCTTTATTACAAAAGGATATAACTGGGTAAGAGCCAGATGGAAAAGATGCATAGGGCAAGGGGTGGGCAAGGGACACAGAGGCTCCATGGTGTCCAAGAGCACCGCTCTCCCTGAACCTCCATGGTCACCACCTCAGAAGCTCTCTGAACCCCATTCTTTCAGGGATTTTTGGAGGCTTCATTACATAGGCACAATTGATTCAATCATTGGCCATCGGTGACTGACCTCAATCTGAAGCCCCTCCCTCCACCCAGAAGGTTGGGGAGTGGGACTGAAAGTCCCAGTCCTGTAGTCGGGTTGGCTCCCCTGGCAACCAGCCCCCAACCCTAGGTGTGGTCCAAAAGTCACCTCATCAACATAGCAAAAGACATCTTTAGGGCTCCACATCACTTGGGAAATTCCAAGGAACTTAGGAGCTCTGTGTCAGAAATGGACAAAAACCAAATATATGTATTTCTTATTAGAAATCATAACATCGCAGCCAGGACAGGCTACATTATACGATGGTAGCACTTGGCCCCCAAATCTCATCAAGTTTGTTTCGCGCTCGTGCGAAGGCTGCCGTAGCTGGGGCCTCTCCAGGGCCCTGTCCTCTGTGCACAGTCTGGGTGACCCCGGCGGCTCTGATCTGTGGCTCTGTCAGCTCCGCACAACCTGCCGCATCAATGCTGAGACGGAAGAGAGAGCAAGCGAGCGAGCGAGCGAGCGAGTGAGGCTGGGGTTTTCACCGCCTGCAGCAGAATCCAACACACACTGCTTTTGCTCGTATTCCACGGGCCAGAAATGCCACTCTGCCCTTCCTAACTGCCAAGGGACTGCGAAGTGGGGCCACCCACAGATCCAGGGAGGAAAGGAGAAGCACCGGGAACATCTACCACAAGGACAAGCTTCCTTTTGAGGAGATAGCAGGAGGCAAAGGCGGGCAGACAAGGCCGCCGTGCTGGAAAGAAGGTCGAGTACTTCAAAAATCTTTTCCGAACTTGAGGTTCTATTTATTTCTAATTCTTCGGTTCTGAGAATGCTTTAAATTGCCAAGGCGTTCTGTTTCCAAGAGTTTCTATGATTCCGGGAAAGCTTACTCATAATTCAGCCGGTAACACCAGCGCCGCGCCACAGGGCCTCGGGCATGCAGGGCCCCGCCGGGCAGAGCGGGGTGCTGTGAGTGACGCCCCGGGCCAGCGAGGGAAGCGCACAGGGTCTGACATACCTGACCAGGCCCCACCGGGCTCAGGGGCTAGGGCTACGAGCACGCACACAAGTCCAGAGCGGGAATCAGCCTTCTCCCAGGTCAGGCTGAGGAAGAGCAAATCACAGCCATCTCTGGAAACAGACAAGAAGAATGGGGTCAATCCCACGTCCCCTGCCCTGTTCCAGCCCGTGACCCAGGGGTTGTGGAGCAGGGCAGCAGCTGCAGCGGGGCCGAGTGCATAAGTGCCGATGTCCTGCCGACCCCTAGAATACTACCCGTGGACCCCACCCCTGCCCCTGCCCCCCATCCCTCCAGGGCAGCCCCCTCAACTGCACCGAGGACACAGCAAACTCAGGGAGTGAAGCACCCTAGGGCACAGAGCAGGGGGTGGGGGTCCTCCTTGCAGCAATCTGGAAGGAGACTGGGTAGTGGGGAGCAAGTGAAGAAGAAGGGAGAGGTTGAGCCAGTCAGCACAGCCTCCCGAGGAGCAGATCCTCCTCTCCTGCCATCTCCATGAGAAGGAGGGGGTCACCCCTCGCCCAGCTCCGCTCAGCCCCTGGCTGCGCTGTGTGCCCCCTTACCAGCCCATTCTAGTTAAGATGTCACCATTATGGGAGCGCCCCCAGAGGAGACCCTAATGGGGTCAGGGCCCCAGCACTGACTCAGAATGCCGCTTCCTTCTCCTGGGGTCAGACAGGACTGATGGCCATTGTTCTGAGGCTCGATATGTTAAGTCACTGTGTGCTTTGCAGAAAGATAAATTGCATATCTGCCCCGAGGGAGAATGAATCACATCGATAATTCCCTTGCTTAAAGCCCATTTATTTAGGATCCTGCTTGAGGTTGTTTTTTAATAGATAGATTAGGGAGTAATTCAAAAAAGACAAAAAGGCACAGTAATTGGGTTTCCCCTTGGCCTACAAATTTTGTCCTCAGAGAAGCAATAAAAAGGTGTGTTCAAACCGTTGCCTGGAAGTCTTACAATGATGAGAGAGACAAAGAAAGAGACAGAAAGAGAACACAGTCCTGCAGCCCAGTGTCAGGCCCTCAGGCATCCACTCAACCCCTAAACCAAGCCAATGGGAAACTCGGGGTGCAGTGGGCAAGAAGAGGCAGGCTGCCAGTCCCACGGAGACAGAACAGGACCCCGTTGCCCCGTGGTGCCCCGGGCTCCACTCCCGATTGTGCTGCCCCTTTCGGATTTCAGAAGTATTCTGCAGGCTGCCTGAGCCCCCAGGTCACAGGGGACCCACAACTCACACTCAGAATCCTTGCCACTCCATGGGCCTGGAGCAAACAGACGGGCTCTAAGGTGCTGTTGTGAAGGCGGAATCAATGGTTCTCGGGCCCCACCACAGGCCCAGATAGCTGGGCCAAACCCACCCCCCAGAGGTGGGCTGCAGGCCTGGAGACAGGCCCATCCTAGCAAAACATCGTCCTCAGCAGCCACAAGCCCTACGTCCGGCCCAGGAATCCCAGGGCCAGGGAGCTCCTACCCTGATGCGTGACCCTGGGCAGAACGCTTGGTCTCTGGCAGCTTTGGTCTCCCTAGCTGCACAAAACACAGGGTGGGAGGCAGTCCGGAGAGGCCTGCTGGGGCCCCCCACCTGACATCAAAAGTTGCTCCATGCATTCTATTTTTCTTTTTTTTTTTAAGGAAACTCTACCCCTAACGTGGGGCTCAGACTGACGAACCTGAGATCAAGAGCATGCTCTACCAGCCCAGCCAGCCAGGTGCCCCCTGCACCAAGCATTTTCCAGTGCAGCTAACTCTGTCAACACCCGGGCAGCTTGGAGGAGCAGACTCTCAGATCTGATTAAGCTGGAAGCATTCTGCGGGGCCAATGGGTCCCTCTGCGTGTGCCCCCTGACAGGAGCCAAACAGAACAGGAAATGGGTATTTGTGAGGAAGGCCGATGGGCTACAAGGCCGAGCAGAGAGACAGGACAGAAGCCCCCGTCTGCAGCTGCAGGCCCATGCCCAATGACTGAGTGTCCTCCATTTCCCAAAAGGTACCCAAAAATGGGGCATCCAAACCGCCACCTCAGAAGCATAAAACGGGCTGCCCAGGTGTCCACAGCCCCATTCTTGGGCCAGATCCTTCTCAAATGTCACCATCTAGGCTTCTAGAATCTTCCTGCATTACCCTCCTGTCCCTTTAGTCCTCCTCCCCACCGCCCATTCAGCTGCTCAAAGGCAGCTTGAAACAGGCTGCTCACACTCGCAAAGCCACAGAAAAGTGCCTTCGGGAGGCAGACAGACAAAGAAGAAGTGGAGATCAGTTCTGCAGAGCAAAGGGGTTTCCAGTGGCCAGGAGGGGATGGCTCTCTGTACTCGCTCAGGTCAGAAATCCCGGCAGTGGCTTCCCCTCCAGGCTGTGGGGCTCCCCCAGGCTCAGTGACGCCCAGGCTCCTTATTGGTGGCCGTGTCCAAACAGCTTCTTTCCATGACCCTTCGTTGGAGACCAACTCAAACCCCGGTGCCGGGCCCGTCAGCCTGGATGGACTCATCAGCCAGAAATTCAGCTTTACACGAGCCATGGGCTGGGGTGACTGGAGAATATGGGGAAGGCTCCCAGACAAAGGCCCTGAGGCAGGTCTGACACATACCCAGGAGACCCAGTTCATTTCTCCCCACAACCCAGCTTCCCTAGGAGTAAGACTGAGAGCACGCATCCCCTCCTAAGGGGAAGGAAGGAACTCGAGATCCGCTGAGCCGCCACGTGGCCAGACACAGGCCAAGCCTTGCCACAGACAGAGAGCTGAGTGCCAGGCCTGCCACGGACCCAGCTGCGCATCATTGTTCATCCTTTAATTACACAGTGGGAGCTAAAGTGCACGTCTGGACCCGAAATCACTGCTTCCTCCAAAGCAGGTTGTCTGAGGAAGTTACCTGTCTCGGCCAGCCCAGGCAGGAGGAGGGGGGCAGGCTGGCAGACCCAGATGAGAGTCTGGGTGCATTCTGATCCCACCAGCAACCCCATCTGCTGCGTAGCCGCCTTCCCGCCGTGCTTCTGCCTCCCCACGGCTGGAACTCATAGCCCAGGCTCCCTTTCCCAGAACTCAGGTCAGAAGGCCGTGCCCTGTCATTTCCAGCTGCCATGCAGACCGGGTGGCTCAAACAGCAGGTACTTGTTCTCACAGTCGTCAGGCTGAAAGTCCGAGATCAGGGTGTCCACTGGGTCGGATTCTGGTGAGACCCTCCTCCTGGCTTCCAGAGCGCTGCTCAGAGCTCCGGCTGCACCAATCCGGGTCGTTTCCAACGTATGACAAGGTCAAGAGCAGCACGATCAGACGTTTGGACACATACACATCAGGACACGGGGTACACAGAGGCATGCACCCTTACACACACACACACACACACACACTCCCCTGCACACAGACACACACAAGTGTACACATGGATCACAATTCATTTTGCTAAAAAACTAAACTGAACAGAACTCAAATGTGTAGGTCCATTAGCATTTTGAAAAACATTTCTCCCCCATTTTGGGATTGAGGCCAGATTACGCTGTTCCCAGAGAACCAAGACAGGGTCATGTAGGGTTTTTTTTTTTTCCCTTTTGATTTATGGTTTTTCTTAAAAAGAAAAGGAAGTTGGATTAATTTATTCTAGTGAAAAATTCTACTTCCCCCCGCCCCCAAAGTAGCTGCCTTGGTTCTGTTCAGTATTTGGAACTCCAAATGTACCAAATCTTCAAAGAGAGATAAAGGGAGCAGCTTCTCGTTTCTAGCCTGGGCCTATAAATCATGTCCCAGAGGACAAGCGATGCTGCTCCCAAAGGGTCCTGCAGGACACTTCTTGGGACCCCAAGCCTGACCCTTCCGTGCTAGGTCATGGTCTTGTTAGCGACCTTATAGACTTACAGAGCACTGAGTGCCAGAAGACATTACAATGACAGGTCAAGGCCACAATGAAGGGCCACCACAGGGTCATAGGACTATTGTCCTAAAAAGGACAATTACAAGACCTCTCAGAGGTTAGAGGTCACTTCAAGTTAGAGCGTCCAGAGAAGACTTTAGAGAGGAGGTCAAATGGTGGCTGGCCTGTGAGATGGGCACTAGGTAGGCTAGTCAAGGTAAGTGTGGAAGGCGTTCCAAGAAAGGGGGTGAGCATGAACAACGGCAAGGAGACCAGACCGATCAGAAAGCTTTCCCGAGTTTGGGGTCCAGTGACCGAACCACAGTCAGGAGCTCACTAAGAAGGCACACACACAAGTTGTGTCTTTCCACAGTGTCAGCCTTATTCAATCCTAAAGCAAAGTTAAATCACGATGATAAAGCAGGTTTGGGATTCCAAACTTAATGACAAGTCACCATGGGATTAAACTTGGCTTATTAGAGCACACAGAGCAGGACAGAAGACAAGCCACAGCAAACAAGATAAGAGAAGGGTGCAGGAAGTGAAGGACCAAACACGAAGGCAGTCTGCGGGCGTGCAGTTGAGATAAGGCCTCGGTCTGGCCCGCCTCAGCTCTCGGCACTTCCTGCTGCTTATGTTCAAGCAAGGAAGGCTCTCGGTTCTCTTTGGAGATCAATCGGGCAGAGCCTTCGGCAACAGTTGCCTTTTTAAGTGGTCAGACATAGAGGGGTCAGGTCTGAAGAGTCTGACAGTGTGCCGCCCAAGTCCTTCCCTTTTTAAAGGGATTTCATCAGTTTTGGGTCTCTGCTCCTTATCAGTTCTGGAGGGGTCAGCTGACGTGGGTGCCGGGGATATCTCCTAGCTGTGGTACCTTAACTGCTTGCGTCAGTGCTTGACACGGACTCCTGCTTGACATGAGAGACTCCATTTTGCTCTCTACAACCATAAAGGAAAGTTTTCTAGGGCATAATGGAAGAAGAGGGGTTGAACTTTATCCAGGAGGCAAGAGGACCAGGCGGGGGCTGTGTTACAGATTTTTGAGTAGGAAAGAGAGACAATCAACCAATATTTTAGTGCCATACCTTTAAGACGTTGGCAGGATGGGCACCTGGGTGGCTCAGTTGGTTGAGCGATTGCCTTCGGCTCAGGTCATGATCCTGGAGTCCCTGGATCGAGTCCTGCATCGGGCTCCCTGCTCGGCGAGGAGCCTGCTTCTCCCTCTAACCCTCCCCCCTCTCATGTACTTTCTCGCTCTCTCAAATAAATAAATAAATCTTAAAAAAAAAAAAAAAAGACGTTGGCAGGAGGCCACAAATTATAGGCAAATTATGCTCAAGAAGTTTTTCCATAAAGGTCCTGGGCAGCCCCAGCCCCTGGAGGTTCAGCTGAGTGAGGTCTGCCTGGAGCTGGTGAGAAAGATGAGCAGATCCCTAAATCATCCTCCTCTTTGGAATCACCCTGGATGACGAAGTTTCTTATTTGCCTATTCATAATTTTCACTGAATTAAGTATGGAAATATATTGTTTACTATTTTTTTTATTTAACATTTTAAACCAGGACCCTTGAAATTATCATCATTATATTTTTTATTATGACTGGTTGGATGTCAACCTCGTCTAATAGATAGTAAACTCAAGACGCAAACAGGATTTTCTTTATCTCTGTCTCCGTAACCCTATCTTTCACAGAGGCTGGTGGGGGCACCTGGGTGGCTCAGACAGTTGAGCATCTGCCTTTGGCTCAGGTCATGATCTCCGGGTCCTGGGATCGAGCCCTGCATCGGGCTCCATGTTCAGCACAGAATCTGCTTGATATTCTTCTCTCCCTCGCCCTCTGCTCCTGCCCCCTGTTCACGTTCTCGCTCATAAATAAATCTTAAAAAAAAAAAAAAAAGAGGGCGCCTGGGTGGCTCAGTTGGTTAAGCGACTGCCTTCGGCTCAGGTCATGATCCTGGAGTCCCGGGATCAAGTCCCACATCGGGCTCCCTGCTTGGCAGGGAGTCTGCTTCCCCCTCTGACCCTCTCATGCTCTATCTCATTCTCTGTCTCGAATAAATAAATAAAATCTTAAAAAAAAAAAAAAAAAGAGAGAGAGAGAAATAAATAGATGATGAATTTGTAGAATCAGGTAGTAGTTTGTTACCACACTGTTTGCCCTAGTCAAGGCATTGTAAATGACTTACTGTGTTTTAGAGGTTAAATTATGAAAGTGGGTATCTTTAATTTACTTTAAAAAAAAAAGACTGTTCAGGCCCTGTAATCTGGATTTTTTTTAAAGAAAGGATTAACTCTGGGCTTTCTTGCTAAACATTTATTCAGCAGAGCTTTGTGGCAAAGAACTTTGAACTAGGTAAGGGCCTAGGGCCCACTGAAGAGGGCCATCTCCTCCAGCTTCAGCCCATGCTGACTGATGCCAAGGACACAAGAATGCCTGTCCTTCCTGCTGGGGACACCACCCTCCTCCAGATTACACCTGCTGACAGAAGCCAGTGTGTAAATCTGCAAGCCCCAGCTAATCTTGCAAAACATCCTTGTTGCACTCCCCAGAAAGCAGATTGTGACAGAGAACAAGGTGCAGGAAATTTCCTAAGGAGCGCCGTTGGGATGACCATCTATGGGAGAAGGAAGGAAGCAGGACTGGGCAGAAGGAGAAGGTGGGCAGCGCTGCAATCACAAACCCCCAGAGGGAGCTCTGAAGTTGGGATGGCCCTTCCAAGGTGTCCCCAGGTGGGACAAGTGTCACACTTTTATACCTGCCCCCAGTGGCTGGATGTGGACCATCCCCTAGAAAGGGTATAATCTTGAGCAAAGCAGATGTCTTCAGTAGAAGACAGTTCCCAGAGAGGTCAGCAGCCGCAGCAGCCCCAGCAACTGGGGGCATAAGTCCTCCTGTCCTGAGTGGGAGTCTTGGCACAGGAGAGCATCCACCATAGTCTTGAATGGTCTGTGCAGGTACTTGGGTGTGTGTAGCCAGGTACTCAGAGACCAGAGAGGGGGAAGAAGTAGAGTGGTTTGGAGAGAGATCTGGATCCACATCTTGGTTCTGCCACTTACAATCTGTCAGCTTAGACTAGTATCAAACTTTCTGAGTCTCAGTTTCTTCATCTGTAAAATGGGGATAATGATACCCACATTAGAGGGGTTTTAAGAAGACCACGGAAGTACGAACAATGTGCTGGCACAGCACACATACAAATGGTGCTCGTAATGGACGGCCACAGTCACTGTCATTGTTTTAGCAGCTGTGACAACAGGGACGATACCCCGGTATCGGTGCCAGATGCTCTCAGGTGGAAGCTATGCCAAAGTCTGTGTGGGTCATGAGCCATCGGGTTCATGGACCGCTGGGCTCCAGAAGTCTGTGAGAATGGCTGGTCCTTAAATCTCAAGCCAGTGCCCTGCTGTGTCCAAGGACAACGCTATAGAGAATCACCAGAACAAAGAACAATAGTAGGAAAGGGGTTTCGGCGGTCCTTGCCAACAGAACACCTGGAAGGCTCCATGTGCCAGGCACCAAGAGGCTGGGCCATGGGGGCGGGTGGAGCAGTCACTCTGCAGGCTATGGGCATCCTCGTGCTGCTGGCCTGGCCAATGGGTGTGGCCACATGACAGATTAGGGTGTCTGAGTTCACTCTTTCCTCTTTCAAACAGTCAGCAAGTAGAAAGACATCTAGCTGGGATGATTTGGGAGCACATGGGAAGGTTAGAATGTAATACCACAGTCAAGGCCACCGTGAGTGGACGCCAGGGCTCTGAGCCTCCGTGGGACTGGGAGCCTCCCCTGGGAGCTCAGAGCACTGTCCTGTGCTGAGATTACTCATTTTCACTGCCCTCCCCGACAGGAGGTCCCCTGTGGCAAAACACAGGCTCTGGATTTGGAAAAGCCTGATTCCTCAATTTGAATCCTGGCTTCATCCTTCATCAACTGTGGACCCTGGCCAAGTGTCAACATCCTATGGGAAGACCAAGATCACACCTATAGTTAAATAAGCTGGGCTCATCACTCACTGCAGTAAAGAGGAACACACACTCGGGGTGTCTCAGCGAGAGGGATTTAGAAAGGACCAATTGCGGGATCTGAATTTGGTTGGATAGTTTGGGGGAGGTCTAAAGAAGAGGGAGTTTGCTTTGGATTGGATGTTGTTAGAAAGTGGGGACAAGTCTACAAGTGGGTGTCTCAGTAAATCTGTCTATGAGGAGGGCTATGATGAAAATCCAGCCACAAAGAAGTTGCAGGCGCTCGTTTGAGGGGGTGTCATGTTTTGTGGGTGGCATAGTGACTTTGTCCCTGTGCTGAGACAAAATGAAGTGGCCTTGCTTGGTTCCATCTTATCCTGGCTCAGGGTGCCCTTGTGTGTGCTGCTGACCTGTGAGAGTATTTATGAACAGGAAACACAGGCTAGCTATGAATAGAAGGCCAGCTTCCAAATGTCAGAGGTTGCTCTGTTCTCTTCCCATGTATAGATTCCTCCAACTGTAAAATGGGGGCATGAAGATCTACCCAGAGGGTGCTTTTGAAGAATAAAGAAGATAAATACAGAGCAGAGAGCAGGAGCTCACTGCAGGTCAGTCTCCATGCTACCGTACGAGACTATCCCATGTCAGGGCTCAAACACCCCTTTTACAGGTTAGAAACTGGGACAGAAAAGGACAGCACATTCTGGTGAAAATCAGAGGTGAAACAGCCATCCATCAAGGCTGCAACTCAGATCCCCACTTGGAGTCACTGCTCTGTCCATCAGGGCTGGCACTTTCGGAATTCCTTCAACAGCAACTAACTGCTGGCGATCAAAACAGACTGGCAGGTTCAGGCCAAGCTCTACACGGGGCCAGAGCACCACCCAAGACCTGGGGAGGAGGGGGAGTGTCCGCCGCCAGGACCTGGAGGTCACTCCAGGACCAGCAGGTGCAGGGGTCACTATGGGGACCATCATCCCTGCATTTCACTCAGCAGCTTTCACACTGAGCTCAAGGAGAGAGGCCTCAGACACCGAATCCAGGGCGCCCCCCACCCAGGGGGCATGGAGTGCAGCCTGACTCTGAGCCAGGGACAGAGTCAGAACCAACCGCTTCTGTTTCCCACACATAATCTTGTCTGATAATAGTAGAGTTAATCACAAGTGAGATTTCCAGAATAAAGCCCACCCAGGCTGAGTTCCCCAAATTATACCCTCTCCCTGGTAATTGCAGGGTTGTTCGGGGCCTGCGTCTGGCTTATAACAGCATTTCCATGAGGACCAGATTGAGTGCCACCTCTCATTTGGTGGAACAAAAAGAAAATGACACACTCTGATGGCCCGACTTCCCCGTTTAGGGCAGTAGAAAAGCATCAGGTGTGGAATCTCAGGTCAGTTCCTTCTCACCTGTGTGGGTCGGGATACATTCAGCTTCAACATGCTTCGCAGGAAAATGGGAATAACAAAACTGCACCATCCTTCCTATCGCCCAAGACTATTGCAAATATCGAATGCCCTATTCACGTGAGAGCACATACAGAACTCTACAAAGAATTATAAAGTAAAATATAAGACTTGTTCTGGCGGGCCTGGGTGGCTCGGCAGTTGGGTGCCAGACTCTTGGTTTCGGCTCAGCTCATGATCTCAGGGTCATAGGATGGAGCCCCACGTTGGGCTCCACACTCAGCCAGGAGTCTGCTTGAGAATTCTCTCTCTCCCTCTGCCCTTCCCCCCTAAAATAAATAAATAAATCTTAAAACTTGTTCCTATATAATGATTTTTGTTTACCAGCAAATAAAACAGATTTGAGGCAGCAATGTAAAAGTCAGACTATAACTCGTGTTCTGTGGTGATATAGTTAATGCTCCTCGACATTATTCACTCCCGAGTGGGGGCGGCCTGCAGATGCCCAGTGCTCCGGCGGGGCCCATCCCCCTGGAGTCAATGACTCCAGCCTCAGCAAATAGACCCTGTGATGGAGGCCTTGGGCTGTGAGTGGCTGGGATCTAGACAGGGCAGTTGCTTTCAAGAAGGGTCCCCAGATTGGGGGAGGATCCTCACTCTGTCTTAGGCAGAGGTGGAGTTCAGGGGGGCTTTTTCTCTTCACACAGACCCAGAGCTACACAGAGCTGTGCTCAGATCTATGGCTTTCCCTGAGCGCAACTCCCCAGTTCAACGTCTACAGAGAGAATCTCCCTCCCTGCTTGAGGAAAACCCCCAGCCCTCTCCCTGGACAGACACAAAGTGCTCTGACCCCAGGACCATCTGCCCGTCTATTATGGAATCTGGGAGAAACCACGATCCTTGGCAGTCTGTTTCCCAGTCTGAATTGTTTAGTGTAGCTCCAGCCCAATGCCATCGCCGGCCTGACAGGATAATTCCAGTTGGGCTGTTCATCAGCAGGATTACTCATGTGGTGCCTGGGCTCTGGGGCATGACATTTGGGGCTTTTCTAGGTCTCCCCACCGGTGTATGGGGCAGGCAGCCTCCTCATTCTCTCAGGTACTAGATTGGTAATGCTCAGCTCTATCTCTCTCTCACACACACACACACCCCAAGCACATCCCCCAAGCACAAACATCAATTCTCAGTCATTACCGTGTGTTGAAGGGAAGTGTAAACAGCGTTTTCCTAAGTGCACTTGGCCTGCCCGATTCCCCAGCAGAGCAGGCGAGTGTCCTATTGTTCTTCCTGCTTTAAGACGTTGCCCCTATTGGTGCATAAGAAACAGGACCCATTCCAGCGTCCCCCACACACTCCGTCATGCCCACCACTTAATCCCCCAAAGATCTCAAAGACGCTTTCCTTTATTTTCTCCTGCACTTACTAGGTCAGGTCACATTCCTGAGACCATTTATACTCTTGTCCAAATAACCCCCAGGGGTTTTGCTGGTCCAGTTATGCAGGCAGTGAAAAAATCGTTTTCGCCAGGATTACTCTGCTGAATATAAATGTCGCCGAAGAGCTGAAAGGGCAGAGCCATGTGCCTGGGTGAGCTCATTAAGGAACGGTCCTGCAGGGTCACCTCTGGAGCATCGGGGTCACACTCTGCCCCCAGAGCTCCCTAGCTGCACTGCAACCCAGCCCAGCCTCAGTCTGGGCATCTTGTCCAGACACAAGCCAGAGGGCCCATGGTTAACGGTCGAGCCTGACATGACACGACCTGGGGACCCTACCCCCCCCCCCCCAGATCTGTCTCCTCCCACTGCTCACCCGCCCACGGGCTCCTGCGACCAGTGGCCCCATATGGATGTGTGCCCAGAACACAGCGCTGAGTGAGCCCAGGGGCCTGAGTCCCCACGTTGGGACTGAGGCCCACAGCTGAGGTGGTTTGTACTCCAGCCATTTCCAAAACAGTGAGAAAATTCTCTGCCTCCAGCTGGAATTCAGGACTCAGAGAGGAACAGGGCCGAGGTTTGGCGGGGGCTAACTGAACCCCCGGGGGAAGAAAGCATATGTCCGCAAGGCAGTAGGTAGGAAATCCCAAACACTCAGCGGTTTCCGTGCTCTATGTTGCTGAGAAGCGTCTGAGGCGCAGGAGAAATCAGCCCCACTCAGCTCTGCTGGGGTCAGTCTCGAACTAGAGTTTTGGGCTTTTCGTTTTCCAGTAGTTCTGCAGCTCACCCTTTCAGGAGCCCCCTGCACAGGGAAGGGTGAGGGCTTTGCAGCCGTGTCTGGGAAGAAGGGCCCAGACCTGGCCTGTGGATGACTGGCCCGCAGCACGGCAGACACCAGACTCGGACCTCCACGGGGCTGCAGACATTACCAGAAGCCGGCCTTTCCCCCACAAGAGCCCTGTCCAAAGCTGGAAATGCTTTGGTAAAGAAGCGTATGCCCAGTCTCCAGCTGGAGGAAAGCAAGCAGGGCAGAATGCTCTGGAAGGGGCGCCTGGGTGGCTCAGTCGTTAAGCGTCTGCCTTCGGCTCAGGTCATGATCCTAGGGTCCTGGGATCGAGCCCCGCATCGGGCTCCCTGCTCCGCGGGAAGCCTGCTTCTCCCTCCCCCACTCCCCCTGCTTGTGTTTCCTCTCTCGCTGTGTCTCTCTCTGTCAAAATAAATAAATAAAATCTTTTTTAAAAAAAAAAAATACTCTGGAAAAAACCCATCCATGGGAAGTTGGGACTCTGTTGACTTGAGGTCTCCCCCACTCAAGAAGCCCTCAGTTCTCAGTCTGTGGATGGGCTGAGTTGCTTAGAGGGGGAGGGAGGGTCCTGGCCTTCCTGCCGCATCAAAGCCTCCTGCCCCTGCAGGGCGTTCCTGAACAGCTGTTATCGCTGGGCTTTGAAGGGAGAACAATAATCCCCCGCTTAAACCAAAACATCTTGTGGTGGAGCGCAGGCTTTGAACACATCCTTGCCCCAGCCCACCACCCTGCAAGCTCCCAGGGACTCCCTGGGCTACAAGGTGGGGGCAGGCAGGTTGGCTGGCCCAGCACCCGTGCCAGCCCCAGCTGGGACGTCTCAAGCCTTTGTCAGAGGGAGGAACTGGCAACGGGGACAGCCTGATTGGACACCCAGTCACTTCAAATCCTCTGTAAGAGCCGTGACTTCCCAGGATTCTACGAAGGAACTACACGCCTCCTTGATGCCTCTCCAAGCTGTCATCTTAGAAGCCGGGACATTGCAGATGCCATCATTTCTAAGGGAAACCCCTTCCCATTATTCAGTTCCCAGATAAACTAAAAGTGGAAAGAATCCACTAGCTATCTGGATTAACTAATTTAGCTAGTTAGGCAAGTGGCTAAACTGCTCTGGGTCTCCATCTTCTCATCTGACACTGCATGGCGGGATGTGTGTGTGTGTGTGTGTGTGTGTGATTTTACATACGTTCATGCCTAGTCATTTGCATAGATGCCTCCATCAGCCAATTGGACAGTGTCCTCAGGTCCAGCGATCCGCCTCCTGCTTTGGCTTAAAATAAAGCTGAGAAAGACACCTCCACCTGATGGGTCTCTGGGACTACTAACTCCTCTGACTTCCAAAGTCTCAGAACCAGAGCTCTCAAAGCAGGATTCCTAACTGGAAGTGTTGATATTAAGGCAAAGTGATCTCTTATAAAGGATACTACAGAGGGAGCTTCTAGCTGGTGGCAGGAGCACGCGCGCACACGCACACACACACATACACGGACTCTTAGTACAAGTTGTCTCTGAGGATGGGAACCATATCTGATTCTACTTGGTATTCCTGGTACTGAGCACAGGGCCTGGCACAAGGCGGTTGCTCAGTGAAGAGTTGGTGATGAATGGATAATGACGGGAAAGAACAAACAGCTATAAAACCTACTGAAGCTACTGCCAATGTTCTGGAAACATATGCCCTTCCAGTTATTCCTCAAATCTTCAACTGTGAATGTTTAGTTAATAACTAAAGTATCTGAAGAACTTTATGTTGGAGAGAGAGCAGGGCCAGGAGCAGCCTGAGTTCTTACTTCTGTTCCAGATGAGCTGTGTGACCTTGGGCAGCCCTCCAGCCCCCATGGACCTCAGTTTTCCATCTTTAAGATGATGGAGTCAGGTTGAATGACCTCTGGTCTCCCTCCCACATCCAGTAGTGTATGGTAATTAAAAACAACACTATTTTACAGAAAACAATAGTAATTCTAATGACATCAACTTTGATGTTGTAAAAATCTACCTTCACAATCTTCTTTTTTCTATTCCTTAACTTGATTTCACATTTTTGTTGTTTTCCAAGAAGTGGTAGTAAAGGTAAAGAACTACTCTGGGCCACCTTTAAAAGGCTGATATGCACCTGTCTTGGTAGTGAGACCTACCTGAGCCAGGAAGAACAGTGCCAGGGACTCACTCATGACTGGTCCCTGGACACCCTGAATAAACCTGGAAACTCAGGGAAACCACCTTTCAAGGAAATCATGAGCCCTGCTGGGTCCATCCTGGGCTCCATCTCAGAGTAGCAAGAAACAGTGAGCAGGGGGCGCCTGGGTGGCTCAGTTGGTTAAGCGACTGCCTTCGGCTCAGGTCATGATCCTGGAGTCCCAGGATCGAGTCCCGCATCGGGCTCCCTGCTCAGCAGGGGGTCTGCTTCTCCCTCTGCCCTCTTCCCTCTCGTGCTCTCTGTCTCTCATTCTCTCTCTCTCAAAAAAAAAAAAAAAAAGAAAGAAAGAAAGAAACAGCAGCAGAAACTGGGCAGTATGGATATGGCTTTTGGAGTCCCTTTTCCAAAGCCCAGCCACCTCCCTATCTTGTGTTCCAGGAGAGAGGTAGGTGGCTTCTCTCAGGATCAAATGTGACTCCACCAGTGACTGGTTCATGCTGTCAGACACACAGCAGGTTCAGATCCCTGGGATGGAAAGGTGCTCTCCCTGTGAGACTCGGCCACCCACTACCTGATAGGCCTGAAAACTTGGTGGCCTCCCTAAGAGAAACGAACATTGCTTTGGGCCCCAGCCCACCAAGATCAAAGTCCCTGAACCAGAGGGAGAGAAAAATCACCCCCACCCTGAGAAGGTGCTCCAGTTCTCTCTAAAATCAGTCTTAGCTAGACGGTTCCTTGAATTCAGCCCTAAAGGACTGGAAAGTGATCGGCATCGGCAAAGGGCACTCTAGGGGTACCACTTCATGTCTTCCAGCCACGCCAGCAAAATGCCCTAAATTCCTTGAAAGGGTTTTGGCGGGGGTTCATGGGAGAACCATGCTGGTGAGGTCACTGTTACAGAGTATGCGGCCACGCGGGTGACCAGCTGGCAGGGAGAGAGCCCTCCCCAGGCCAGCGACAGCATGCTGGCAGGGACAAGAGGTGCGAGGTCTCTTCCTGTGGCTGCCCTACCACTCCCTGAAGTCACTTCAGGTCAGAGAGAGCTAAGAAGGAGAAATAGCTGCAGATTTGGATCAGGCAGGAAACGGAGACAGCCCCTGAATGGCTGCCCAGGAGCCCCCAGGAACAGCCCAGAGGCCACAAGGCAAGTCAGTTTGCCGGGTGGGTTTCCAGAGCCAAAGATTCTTCTTGCTTCTGCTGGTCCCTGCTGTGGATTGACAGTGTCCACTTCTGTGGGCTGAATCAGCTACCTATCTTGTGGACCCAGCATTAAAAAAGCATGGGCTCCCTGTGCAAAAACTGGAAGTCTCAAGATGGCCGTGGCATTGCGTGCCTGTGAAGCCGGCTCTGGCTGTGGGAGGCTTCTGAGTCCGTGCCAGTCCTTCCCACTGCAGTTCACCTTCATGGTCGGAGGACAAATTAATCATCAACACCATTTCTATCTGCTCGAAGAAAACGAACTCCAGGAACTAAAATACTTCCATTCTGCAGGTATTTATTGGGCACCGACCTGGTGCCAGGTGCCCAGCAGTGATCAAAGGCTGGGCCTTCATGGTGCTTACATTCGAGCAGGGGGAGAAGCATGTTGCTTCCGTCCTCCCCAAACCTGTCAGAGATGTCTTGCCAGCCAACACACTCCGCAATAGCTCCTTCGTGAAACAACTGTCCCTGAAAGTCATACAGTTCAATACGAAATTGTTCCTTGAAGGTTTGTCACCTGCACTGATTGTTGCCTCCACACAGGGTCAGCAGCTCTTGGTCTCACATGGAAGGTCCTCATTTAGTCCGTCGCTCAATGAAAGTTTATTCAGTGCTTGGGCCAGGCCCAGGTCTAGATGCCTGGGGTAGAAATAATTATAAGATGGGTCCTTGGAGGGGTGCCTGGGTGGCTCAGTCGTTAAGCGTCTGCCTTCGGCTCAGGTCATGATCCCAGGGTCCTGGGATCGAGCCCCGCATCGGGCTCCCTGCTTGGCAGGAAGCCCGCTTCTGCCTCTCCCACTCCCCCTGCTTGTGTCCCTTCCCTTGCTATATATCTCTCTCTCTGTCGAATAAATAAATAAAACCTTAAAAAAAAAAAAAAAGATGGGTCCCTGGACTCCGAGAGATCACATTTTAGATGGGAGCCATATAATTCATTGAAGACTCCACTAAAGAGGGATAGGGATGGTAAGAAAGGCAGGAACAATGTGTCTTGAGCAGAAGAGGGAGATTGAGGAAGTCAAGAAAGGCAGATGACATTTGAGCTCTGCTTGGAAGACTGTGTGGGAACAAAAGTCAGGCTGTCCCTTCATGGGGACCTCTCCGAGGAGCATCCCTAGCTATCTCCAGATCCCCTTCCCTCATCCTATTCTTCCCCAGCCCCTGGGAACACCTTCAGCAAGTCTTGCTTCTTGAGAGCTCCACCCATCTGGTACTTGAAATCCCCCACAACGTTTTGGACCAGAGTCATCCAGCTGTGGCATGAACATGTTCGATGGCAGGGGGCTCATGACCTTTGCCTCATGACCTTTTAGACTATTCTGACTGCTATGATATTCTTTCTTCTTTTGAGCCCAAATCTGCCTCTTGAACTTCTGCTGGTTCTGTCCTCGAGGCACCACGCAGACTTGACCGGTAACTGATTCGCTCCCCAGAAGCACACTGCACACCTTCCGTGTCCCAGCCAGCATGCTGGCACCACCTCAGCGCCCAGGAACTCACAGGCTGGTGCGTGGTTTCTGGAATACAGTGGGTAAGTGCTGAGATAAGGATAAGGCGAGGTGCTGGGGGACACACACAAGGGCTCTCCCACCCAGTCTCGAAAGGTCGAGAGGAGGCTCCCCATAGGAAGTGATTTTTACTCCGAGGCCTGCGGTACAATCACCCAGGCCCAGAGAAGCAGCCACTACTCATGAGAAATGGAGAGACTATTGCCTTTTGAATTCCATGTTTATTCTCCAGAAACAAATACTAGAGGATTCTAATTGTGGCAGCCCTGCCCCCTAGCCCGTTCAGTGAAATACCCAGATGTGGAAAGGAGCATCACCACGGAGAGATCCTGGGGATGGGTAGTTTAGCTGGGTGCTCTCCTGTCCCCCCTACCCAGCACCTTCTCATGCAGGTGCACAACCCACGTGTGTGGAATGGATTGGGCCGCCTTTGGGTGATTTCCCAAGTGTGGTCCTGATGCTTTCCAGCCAGCTTTGCTGTGAAAGGTTGGTGGAGCCAGGGTAAGGTGAAGGACAAGGGGGAGACGGGAAGGCACGGGAGCTTCACTTTAGGAAGTGAAAGAGAGTATGCTTCACACCTTCCTCCTCCCACCAGATCTGCACCCCGAGCAGCACAGGCTTAGGAGGATGAGCTGGATCAAGATGGGCTTTAGCTCTTAAAGGCACAATGACTGTGTATAAGAAGAGGCAGGAGGTCTCCTTAAAAGAGGAAGCTCTGGCTATTCCTTGAGGAAGAGCTCTCAAATGCCCTTGTCTCTGAGCCCGGAGCCCATCCTCCTGTGCTCACCCCAAAACTGCCTCCTCACCCTGTTCATGAGCTCTAGCACCCTCCACCAACCACACACAGGGAGGGGCAGGTCACAGGGCTGCCAGTGATACAGGGAACCATACTAACTACCAGGCCCAGGGGCCCCAATGGGAGCTGGATCAAGTCCCATCCATAGATCTTAGCCTGTCTGTCTTTGAGAGGGAGCCCAAAAAATTTTTCCCTGAACCCCATTCCTGGTGGCCCTGACCAGTTGAGCCTCTAGCTCTCAGATTCCTGAACCACCAGGATCTGATAGCTGTGCCACTCTGGCCAGGAGGCAAATTCAGATCTCCTTGAACTCAAATGACATTTTAACTCTTGGCCTAGTCACAAGGGAGGGACCTGACAAATCCTCCTGTGGTTTGACGAGGATGCGTCCACAGCCCCCTCGGGGATCCATCCCAGATGCCTGTTTCCAGCCCCAGCTCTGACATAAGACTTTCTGCTTCTAAACAATGTAAGCCAAGGGAACCATGCCTGACCTCGCCTCCCACCACTGACCACCACAGCAAGTCTCTCCAGGCCTGGAGGCCATCAGGCCTCAGACCCCCAAGTGTGGCCCAGACTCTTCAGAACTTGGAATATGGCACAGCTGAATCGATTCTGAATCTATTTCCATTTCGCTTGGAGAAAACCTGCCAAAGCGAACTGGCCACGTCTCCATTCAGCAGCCAACCCTCCCCAGGATACTGCCCCAGGTCCCATCAAGGTCAGGCATTACCAGAAACTCAAGTTCGGGGTCGGCTTTCTGAAAAATCTGGTATGTGGGGAGTTTACCTCCGAATGAGAATTTCCATACCACACCCCTGCCCCGTGCTTCTGCCCGATAATACAATTTTTTGTTCTTATTTAACAAGAAAGTAAAAACAAAACAAAACAAAACAACAAAAACTGGAGCCAACCCCGAACAAAGACCTCTCCTCCAGTCAAATCCTGCAGTCTAATTAAGCTCGGCTCCCACCTCGTGCCAGGAGAACCAGTTTGCCCAGACTTAAAGCGATTAACAGCTCACTTGCGGTGCGTTTGGTACATTCCTGCCGAAACAGAGCTCTGGGCTCCTGCTCTCAGAGGCACTGTGGTCAGATGATCAAGTCTCCTCATTTGTTTTTGCTTTCCACGGTGGGGTCTGTTGGTTTCGCTGAGCTCATAAAAGGCAAGGACTTGCTTTCTCAGGTTACAAATGCAGCAGCTAATTCCTGGGTCTTGCACACACACATAGTACTAATGGCTGGATCTTTCCAGCGTACATTTCTTGATCACATAGGAGTTATCAGCGTTTTTCCTGGCATTTGCTTCACCTGTAAAGGTTACCAACTCCCCTTCCATTTGTGGCCATCCGTGTCAGCAAGGTGAGGCTGGGCAGTCTCTCCCTGGCTCTGTGCCCTAGCCACCCTGCTCTTCAACCTGTGTCGATGGGTCAACAGACTGATATAGTGTCCGTCCAGCCCCTGCTGAGAACTCATGAACACCATGCTCCTAGGAAGAAAGCCTGCTGCTTGCCCCACCTCCTTCAGCACTCGGGGACTCAGTTCCTGCTACCACATCCTCTGGGCCCCCAGTGGTGGGTACTTCCTTCCTGAGCGCTGATTCATCCTATGCAATCCCAAGAATCCCCAGTTTATCAAGGACCCTCTGAACTCAAGCTATTATTCAGCAACTTAGCCAAGCACCTACTATGTACCAGACCCTACACGAGATGCTGGGGTCGCAAGAATGAGTATGATGTGATACTTCAAGGAGCTTACAGCTGAAAAAAGTCCTTGACAAACAAAAGAGTTATTATTATACACTCATTTATGCAGTGACATTTATCCGACTTCTACTTGGTGCTTAAGGTGCTAAGATGAACCCACTAGAGGGAACGGAACCAAGATTTATTGAGGACTTAGGATGAGCTGGGCTCTGTGCCAAGTACTTGGGTTGATCTTATTTAATCTTCAAAATTATTTCCATCCTACACGTAGAAAACTTGAGGTGGTAGAGAATAAAAGTAATTGGCCCAAAAATGCATAGATGGGGACACCTGGGTGGCTCAGTTGGTTAAACGTCTGCCTTGGGCTCAGGTCATGATCCCAGGGTCCTGGAATCGAGTCCCGCGTCCGGCTCCCTGCTCCACAGGGAGTCTGCTGATCCCTCAGCCCCTCCTCCCACTCGTTCTCTCAATCTCTCATAGTCAATCTTATGACGGTGCTGAGCCTTCTGAATTTTCTTGGCTAACTGGTGTGTCGCCATGTCCCAGAAGCAGGCTGGACCACCTCAGCCAGCTGGAAAACTCATTGCTTTCTAAGCCTGATTAGCACCCCTCTTCCCTTTGAGTTGTTTATGCCTTCCTTGCAGTTCATCTTTATTTGTTCTTTCCAACTTGGCAGGGAACCAACTCTACAGTCTGTGAGTTCTACCATTACCCATGAAGTAAAAACTTTGAACAATCCTCCCCTGGCACAGCTAAACACACCTTCCGAGAAAGCAGGCTGGCTAATTTATGTTGGTGTTATCTTGTCAATGGAGTCTGGATCTCCATGTGGTCTACAATTCTAGACGTCCTCAGAGGAAATTTGTAGCCACAAGATTGCTCAGCCTAGAGAAGGGGGGAATGGATAGATGGATCCTCCCATTTACAGTCAGCTCGGTTATGTGACCAGATATCACACTTTCCCTTATTTGGCGACTGCTGAAGAATGTGTATTTTACAAGTGACTTTTTGTTAGCACTCATATAAATAATACTTTTTATTCTGTCAGAGTCCCATTTATAATCTTTCTACCATTAAATAGCAAATGCATTCCTGCATTCCTTTTAGGTGCCTCCAGAAGGTTTCAATTGTTTATCCAAAGGTCAAACAAGTTCTGGAATGAAATGAAATCAATCATTAACAAAGTGATGAGACACTTGCTTCTGGTAACATTTGTTTCTTCCCTTTTCAGGATTCAAGAGAGAAGGAAAAGAGCTCTCAATGACAGCCAGGGGACAGAGGTCTTAGACTCACAAAACCCCAAGGCCTGGTTCCATAACCCTTAGAATTGTACCTTCAGGTCATGATTTCTAAAATGGAAAACATGGGCCAGTCATGCCAAGCTCCCAACCCAGAATCCGAAACCACCCAGCTTCCTCCAGCACTCGAAGCTCAGCCCAGAGTCCCTGCGGTTGAGCACATGTAACCACCCAGGTGATCCTGGGAAGGGTGGCCTACAGCCTTGGAAATGTGCTCCTGCCTGCTCATCCCAGGGTCCCTGGGAGTACCTCCCCAGGGAGCTTGTTGGGCTAAGCACCCTGTGGGGGCCAGAGAAGGCCTTCTCTCAGTTGGTATGTCAGGGCCCAAAGCCCTACCTTACAGGAGCACTTTCTTAACCTCCCTGGACTCAGCTCCTGTGATAAAAATAGTTGGTTACTCGTCACTGCTGCATCACACGTAACTCATGTCAAAACAGAGCAATTTCCGGGGCGCCTGGGTGGCTCAGTTGGTTAAGCGACTGCCTTCGGCTCAGGTCATGATCCTGGAGTCCCGGGATTGAGTCCCGCATCGGGCTCCCTGCTCGGCAGGGAGTCTGCTTCTCCCTCTGACCCTCCCCCCTCTCATGTGCTCTCTCTCTCTCATTCTCTCTGTCTCAAAAAAAAAAAAAACAAAACAAAAACAGAGCAATTTCCCTGCTTTCTTCTTGCCTGGCACCTGACGACTGCTGGAACCTCCATGCAGCCCAGCCATTCTTTAACAATCCTTCCCCTTGTTCCCCACAGCAGCCATTCTCAATCTCTGTCACTTCCTCGGGTCTCTTAGAAGTTGATGCTCCCTAGGGAGCATGACCTGAATAGCACACACTGAGGTGGTTCGGTCAGGTAAGCACCCAACTCTTGATCTCGGCTCAGGTCAGGATCTCAGGGTGATGATCGAGCCCCACGTTGGGCTCCATGCTCAGCAGGGAGTCTGCTTGAGATTCTCTGCCCCTCTCCCCCCTCCAAAATAGATAAATAAATCTTTTTTTTTTTTAAGATTTTATTTATTTATCTGACAGAGAGAGACACAGTGAGAGAGGGAACACAAGCAGAGGGAGAAGGAAAAGGCTTCCCGCTGAGCAGGGAGCCAGACGTGGGGCTCGATCCCAGGACCCTGGGATCATGACCTGAGCCGAAGGCAGATGCTTAATGACTGAGCCACCCAGGAGCCCAATAAATCTTTTTTTAAAAAAAGGAAGTTGATCGTCCCTAAATATCTGTCTTTTCCTTAATTAATTAATTCGTTCATTCATTTATCCTACAGTTTACTGAGGTCCCAGTATGTGCCAAGCACCATACCAGGCATTAGGGACATAGCGGGGACACGACAGACATGGTCTCTAGGCACATCATGGAGCTTATGATCTAGCTTCCACTCTCCTCTCCCTTCACATACTCTTCCCAGGGCATCTTATCCCTTCTCCAAGACTCCTACTGCTGCCTGTGCCCTGACGGCTCTCTCTTTGCTCAGCTGACCCATAAACCCATCCAACTATATGCCAGACCATGCCACATGGGCATCCTGACTTGTGGCTGGCAATGAGGAAACGAGTCTCATGTAGAGAAGGACAGTTGACCATCATGACCATGAGTCTTATCCCAGAATGTTTTTATCCTGGGGATCCCTGTTCTGATTCCAGATGAAGCCACCATGATGGGAGCCCTCAGAAGTGCTGCTTCTCTTTCCCACCCACCCAGACATAGATGACATTATTCACGGCAGAGCTAAATCCAGGCTAGAACATTTAGCGAGACTTTATTGAAGATTCCAAAAGAACAGAAGGGAAATTGAGGAGCTTGGGTGGCTGAGTTGGTTGAGCATCCGACTCTTGGTTTTGGCTCAGGTCATGATCTCAGAGTTATGAGATCGAGCCCCATGTCAGGCTCCACACTCAGCACAGAGTCTGCTTGAGATTCTCTCCCTCCCTCTGCCCCTCCCCCCACTCATGCACCCTCTCTCTCTCAAAAAAAACTTAAAAAAAAGAACAGAAGGGAATTTTTAAGCCACCAGGTGTAACTTACAACTGGCTGTTGGATACAGTTTCTCCTGAAGCCCACTGACCTGGATGGCCCTCATGGGGTCTCTGCCTAACCTGGCCACCCCCTTAAAGCAGAAGTCTCCTCCCCTCCCCACAGAGCATCACCATCCAGCAAGACCTTAAAATCACCTAAAGCAGCTCCTCAGGGAGACAAAGGCGCTCCCTTTCCCTGTTGCCTAAATGCCACTTTCTAAGACCTATCTCCCCGTACTTGCTTCTTCCAAGGAAGGTTGATCCAATTGATGAATGTCTCCTCCCTTCAGGGGAGACTTTTCTCACCCATATAGATTGCAGCTTTTCCTCATGACCTGAACAGCACACACTAGTCTAACTGTACAGAAAGCACACGGATTGTGGTCTGAGAAGGAAGATGAGAACAAGAAAGACGGTGTTCATCCAAAGGTACCCCATACTCAGTGCATATAAAACCATATTCAATGTGGCCTTCCAGTGCCTTCCAGTGCCCTGCCTCCAAATGCTTATTCTTGCCTTAAATAATGGCATCAGCATCCTCAATGTCACCCAAGCCAGAATCCTGGAGGTCAGCATGGTGCCCCCCACTCATATTCCCCTATCTTCTACCTCCTGGATGCCTTTCCAATCTGCCCTCTCCTGCCCATGTTGGTGTCTTGGCTCAGACCTTCTCATCTCTACCTGGACCAGGAAAAAGTCTTCTTCACTGACCTTCTTGCCTCTGGTTTTCCCTGCTCCAATACATCCTCCACACTGCAGTCAGGGTGATTTTTCTCAAATCAGTATCCCACCATATACGTAAGGTTGTCGTCCTGGAGCCAGACAGCCTGGGTTCAAATCTGTATGAGTTCTGAGACCATAAGCAAGGTCTGTTTGTCTAACAAAGCAAAATGTTTGTCTAACATTTTGAGGCTCAATTATCCCACCAGGAAGTGAGGATAACAGTATCTACCTGAGTGTTGTCATAGAGATTGTGGTATACTGCTTCTAAAATGGCTCCCCCCAAAAAATAAAAAAATAGAATGCCTCCCAGTGGTCCCACCTTCTGGTGTGCATGCCATTGGGTAATGCCCTCCCACTGACTGTGCATTGGACCCAGTTACTTGCTTCTAATAAACAGAATACAGCTAAAGTAATGGGATGTCACTTCCAATATTAGATTATAGAAGATTTGGATGCCTGTCTTGCCCACACTCTCCCTCCCTCTGGCTCTTCTCTCTCACTTGCTCTGATAAAGCAAGCTCCCATGTTGTGATTGCCCTATGGAGAGGCCTACATGGCAAGGAGCTAAATGTGGCCTCAGCCAATGAGAACTGAATCCTGCCAGCAACCAAGTGAGTGGGCCGGAGAACAGATCCTTCCCCAGGGGAGCCTTGAGATAAACCCAGCCCCAGCCAACACCTTGGTTACAGTTTTAGGAGAGACCCTGAGCCAGGGCACCCAGCTAAGCTGTGTCTGGATTCCTGACTCACAAAAACTGAGATAATAAATGTTCTGAGCCACTAAGTTTTGAGATAATCTGTTATGCAACAATAGATAACTAAAATGATGCCGATGAAGGGCTTAGAATAGGACCTGATGCAGAGCCAATAAATATTAGCTCTCATCATCATCATTATTATTACTTGTTTGGACATCCTGCTAGATGGAAAGCTCTAGGAGGGGATGGAAGATGCCTGTCTATTTGTCTACTGGGTCCCAAGTTCCTGGCATAATGCTAAGCACAGACAGAGTCTTTTTGTCAACAGGAAATACTGATGAGTAAAAGAATGGGCAGGAAGGAATGAACTGGGTCCTCCAGACTCGTACCGCTCAGGCCAGAAAAGGGGCTGCTGAGAGTTGGGGGCGTGGGGAGCAGCCGGGGTGCCCAGGTTCTCCCTCCAGCCAGAAGATGGACCAAGTAAAGTGGTAAGAGACTGTCCCCCAACAGGCTGGAGTACAAGGTCCCTTTGTGGTATTCCAGCCTCCTCGAGCCCAGGCTATATGTTTCCCAGGAGCCCAGTTACCACAAAGCTCGCCCTTGTATCCACCCTGAGCCCTGGAAGGCATAGAGAAAACAATGAAACCATCATCACCAAACTTCTCTCCTGGCCTATGTGTGGACAGGGAGGGCAGGGGAGTAGCTGTGTTTGTCTTGGCTGGGTAACATCATTTTTCTTCACTGAAGAAATATATGCCAGAGGTCCTAAAAGTAGAAGGTAGCTCTCACCCAAGAGAGCTTTATTCCCAGAGGCCCAGCCCCACAGTAATACAAAGAAGCTATATCTCCTACCTACACATCACTGGGCCCTGTTTTAAGACTCAGTTCAAATGCCCCCTCCTCCATGAAGCCCTCCCCAACTTCCCAGGCTCCTGTTGGTGCCCTGGGATTAATGCCTCCATTTGAGCATGCTGTATTCAAAGTACTAGTGAATGCATTCCCGGAATTGCCCGGCCCACCAGGCCAAGGACCTTGCCCTATTTGCTTTTGTATCTCTCATCTTAGCAGCGCTGACAAAGTAGGTGCCAATGTTGAGTGAATTACCCAGAGCTGTTGCATTCTGAATTCAGGAGTGGCAGAAATAAATCTCTAGAAGGGTGGGAAACCCCCCTTTGCACAAGAATGTAGAGAAGATAGGGGTTACATGCAGTTCATCGTAGAAGGGAGGCTCTCGTAGAAGTGCTGTACCCCCTGGGGTAAGGAAGTGGGGACTGCAGGGAGAGACCCCCCTCAGTCTGAGGAATTCCAGCTACTATGACTTCCCTCCTCTGTGCATGGACAAGGACTCTCCCTTATTCTGATCCAGTGGTTCTCAAAGTGTGGCCCCTAGGCCAGCAGCATCAGCATCACTGAAGACCTTGCTAGAAATTCAAGTTTTTGGACCCCACCTCAGACCGCCTGGATCAGAAACTCTGGGGGCTAGGCCCAGCCATCTGTGTTTTAACCAGCCCTCCATATCACTCTGATGCATGCTTAAGTTTGAAAACTGCTATTCTAAGTACACTGAAAAAGAAGTTCACGCATGGGAAAAAGAACTTAGAAATACAATCCAGATTGATTTAAAATTAAGATTAAATGAGAACCCGAGCCAATGCCCCTTGCTATGAAATGCCCAGGATCAATGAAACACCCCACTATTCTCTATGAAACAGCTCAACAGGCAATTAGATGAACTCAGCACATTTATTTTAAATGTGCAAAATGAATTTTCATATCCTAAGAGTAACACCAGATGTTTTACCTCTTTTTCCTAATTGATTTTCAAGCCTACAGCAATTCGTCTTTGTATTTTCCAGTTGGATCCCAATGCAGCAAGAAGAGTGTGTTCCGGCAGGATTATTAAATGCCATGCATTTTAAAACAAGCATAACTCAGACCGCCATGCGTCATCTGGGTGGTTGTCTCCCCAAAATATTAAAACAAAAAACAAAGAACGCAGACAGCTCTAGGTACCAGGCAGATTCTGAGCAGGCAGGAAACCCAGAAAAGGCCCTTTCAAAGGGCTGGGTCTCCAGGCTCTTGGCTGGTTACAAAGCTGAGTCCTGGGCAGTGAGCCCAAGCCTGAGCTCTTCTCCACAGAGTCCTGCACTCCCTGGTACAGAAGGATTTGCTTGCTGTAAAACCTGCAGATCAACATTTTGTTTTTCTATGGGAAGTTTTGTCTTTAAAAGGGAGAAGAAAAAGTAGGCTCTGGGGATGGAGGTTGAGTGGGGCCGAGGGGCCAAGGAAGGGGGGGAAGCAGTGGCTCAGAGAAGAAGCCAGTTTGGGTGGACCCTCTCCCACTCTGCACTTGAGAGAAGCCCAGACGATTCCCCTCTGTGGGCTGATGGGCCTGGAGGCGCGGGAGGCCCTGCTCTGGTCAGGCTGAAGTGGGGGAAAAGTCACCAGCAACCAGGTTTGTCTCACACAACAAAAGCCCTTGGGAGTCTGGGGAAAGACAGGGAATTGAAGCCTCAAGCTTTGAAGGGAATGACTTCAAAAGGAAACTTCTCCGTCTCTGCTCTCTGCGCCTGAGTGCCAGAAAGCCAGAAAGTGCTGATTCCAAAAACAAAACCCACACATCTCAGGTCGTTGGGAGAGGGGGGCACTATTAGCCACTTTCCCTAGCAGCTGCAGAGAGCAGGCAGGCTTGAGTCCCAACGCCTGGAACAGGATTTTAATGTGGTCTCCAAGTAAAACTCTGCCCTGCCCCCTGTCCCCACCGGTTCTGAGACGCCCTGCAGCTGACTGAGTGTCTGAAATTGGAGCTCATCCTGATTAAATCGCAAAATGTGGCTGTCCCAACTTTAAATAACAGCCACCCCAAACATCCAGTGTTCTGTCCATTACGTGGCCAGTCTCTGAACTTAGAATACTGCATTCTAGCTTCCTAACAGACACACACCCAGATGAAAGTTCAATGATCGAAGGATCGGGTCAGGACTGGGCTCTCCCCCGCTTCTACCCCCAGAGCTCTGGCCACAAAAGTTAACAATCTACAATCTTACAGGGTGCTGTGGAACCCTTTGAGGATGTGAAGGGAATCCGTAACCAGCCTCCTAGACAGAGAGCTCGGCCCCACACCTGTGATTAACCAAAAAAAAAAAAAAAGTTACCTAAATTTAAAATGCACAGATGGCAACTTTTCAAGTTTCAAGGGGTAGGAAGCAAAGGCCCCACAGACTTAGACACAGTGTTTTTAAAGACATACAGACAATACACATCAGGTCCAAGGTTTGGGAACTGGGTGCCTGGGTATCCGAATCCTCTTCCTCTGGGATGGGGATAGGAGTAACTGGTCTCCCATGGCGACCCAAACCCCACACATCCCCCCAGGGATTTCAGCCTCATCTACCACAAACACTATCAGGGAAATGGAGCGGTGGCAACAAAGCATCTTGCCTAGCAGAAGTCTCCCTGTGCCCCAAATTCAAGAGGATAAATTTTTACACCCTATTAAATCACAGGAGCCATTTTATAAATGTCATCATAGTCTTTTAATATTTTACATAAAAAACTGTATACACAGCTTATAGAACTTTTATGTAAACATCATAAGCTCACCACTTTGTCATTTGTCAGTTTATTTAAAAAATAAAAAAACAAGACAACAATTTAGTAGAAGTACCACTGGGTGGGGAAGGGAGGGTGAGAAAGGAGAGACTGGGGGCAGGTTCATTCTCTGTACAGAGATGCAGAGAAAATTTCACATAGCTTTCGAGACTGCCTTGTGAAGAAAAAAAAAAAAAAAAAAAGGAGGGGGGAGTTAAATAGGTCCCAATACTTGTTACTGCCCTTTATCAAAATAGTGCGCATACCTGCACAAATAAAATCGCAAAACAGTGTTGCCATTTTCAAGAAAACAAAACAAAAATTAGTGGTTTCTTTTTCTTGTTTTTTAAAAGTCATCATCATCTTTAAAAAAAAAAAAAACATCAGAAGTAGATGAGGTTACAGCGTACAAGGGTGGTCAGAATGCTGTCTTATGCAAATGACCAGAGCATTAAGTGTCAGACAATAAAACAATTGTGCAAAGAATTCTTTCAAAAAAAAAACAAGTTTTAGCTTTTAAATAAATCAAATAACATCAGTTTCTTGGACCGAACAATTTCCACTTGTATGACAGGCACAAAGTTCGCTTATGGCAAAAAACGACCCAAAGCACTCTCTCCGTCCTCCTGCCCGGGGCCCGGTGAGGGGTTCGCCTGGGGCTGGCCCGCAGGATCCGACAGAGTCTGGAAGCTGTGTCCTCTCAGCCCCACGGCAGTTGCAAATGTCTTCCCCAGGGGTTGGCAAGCTGGCCAAGTCCTATTCATGCTTGGATGGGCGCCCGACCCAGGCTGGGCCGGGGCTCTTCCGGCGCCCTGTCACTCCACCCACCACCACCATTAAATACACCATCCCACCTCCGAAAATAAAATTATATCTATATTTATATAACACCCCATCCTCCCCAGCCCTCCCCTCCCGCAGTTCCCGCGGTCTATGGTACAGACAAGGGATAGCAGGCGCTCGCTGCGTTCTGGGCGAACATCTGATGGGGCGCGGCTGCACCCCGGCGCCAAGCTCTCCTCCGGGGACCGGAGGCGGGGGCGGGTGAAAGTGGGGCGGGGGAATGGAACAAACACACAGCCACACACTCTGAAGAGGCTTGGCTCCTCAGAAAAGGGTGCTCGAGGGACCCTTGGCACTCAGGAGGCGCCCGGGCCTCTCCAACACAGCCGGACGCACACAGACACTGGAAAGGGGGCGCCCCGTGCCTCCCACGCCGATTCCCGGCGCCAGAGCCAGAGCCGCCGGGTCACAGGTGCCGGGCCGGTGGGGTCCTTGGGGGGCGCGGGTCTCCCCTTCTTCGGGCTCGAGGTGCGGGGTGGGGGGTCGGGCCCGGGAGGGGGAGCCGCGCCGGCAGGGGCAGGCAGGGCGGGCGCGGCCCTCATAGCACCTTGCAGCAGTTGATGCAGCCGTTCTGGGAGCCGTAGCGCTTCTGCAGCGCGGCGCGCGTGGCCGTCTCGAAGACCTCGCGCACGCCCTCCTTGGTCTTGGCCGAGCACTCGAGGTAGTCGTAGGCTTGGATGCGCACGGCCATGGCGCGGCCGTCATCCGTGCGCACGGGTTCCTGCTTCATGCGGGCCAGCTCCGTGCGGACGTGCTCGTCGCTGCGCAGGTCTTTCTTGTTGGCCACCAGGATGATGGGCACGTTGGGGCAGAAGTGCTTCACCTCGGGCACCCACTTCTCGGGGATGTTCTCCAGCGAATCGGGGCTGTCCACTGAGAAGCACATGAGGATCACGTCGGTGTCTGGGTAGGAGAGCGGCCGCAGGCGGTCGTAGTCCTCCTGGCCCGCCGTGTCCCACAGCGCCAGCTCCACCTGCTTGCCGTCCACCTCGATGTCGGCCACATAGTTCTCGAAGACGGTGGGCACGTACACCTCGGGGAACTCGTCCTTACTGAACACGATCAGCAGGCACGTCTTGCCGCACGCGCCGTCGCCCACCACCACCAGCTTCTTGCGGATGGCCGCCATGAGCGGGCCGGGCCCGGGCAGCAGGAGGGGGCCCGCGAACGCCTCGCTGCCGTCCCGCTCGCCGCTCACTGCTCACCTCGGGCTGCGCGCTCGGGGGCGAGGGTCGCTAGCTGCACCCGGGCCCCGCGGTGGCGCGTTCTCTCGGTGCGCTCCGGCTGCCGCGGCGGGGGCGCGGGGGCATAGGGCGCGCCGGGCGTCTCCGCGCTGCTCCCGGGCGGTGGCCGCTCTTCTCGCCCCGAGCCCGGGGTCCGCGCCTTTGTGCGCAAACGGTGGCTGCAACAGCAGAGCCGGCCTAGTCCCCTCCCCGGTTTCTATAGATCTCGCCCAGGGTACAGGAGAGCCCTCGACTACATACAGACTGCGGTGGCAGATGCGGGCTGCGGCCCTAGCGCCCGCTATTTAAAGAGTTCGGCCACTTTCTTAATATAGCCGCCCAATGGGAAGCGAGCCGACTGAGCTCATCGCTGCGGAGCTTGGCTCTCATTGGCCACCCGCTGCAGCCCAGGGGCGGGGCCGGCGAGCGTGATTGACGGCCCAGGCCGCGGGGCTGGGAGAGGCGGGCGGCTGGGGAGTCTGCGCCTCCGCTGGCGCTGCGGGGCCCTGGCCGCCCCAGTGTTACCCCCCCGCTTTGGCCGCGTCTTCTGCGCGCCGGGCCAAGGCCCGGAGCTGGGGGCCTGGAGCCTGCGGGGCCCGGGCGAGCCGTTCCGAGAGAAGGCAGCACTTTGTGGGGCGTTGGCGACTCCCTCCCACTCAAAATTGTCCCGCTTCCGTGCAAACTCCCAGCGGTGGCCGGACCTGTGGGGGAGGGAGCGGGTCCTTTAAGCGGTTTTGTTTTTAAATAAACACGCACACGTTTGTTTCCAAGGAAGGTATTTTTCTTTCCTTTCAGAAGAGGCCCGTTCTGTCGTCTAGTCCGCCACTCCCAACTCCCCCACCCGGGGACTCTTCGTGGGACAGCACTAGGTTTGGACCCGTGAGGCCAAGAGCTGACTGTGAGCTGGGTGGGCCTGGGCCTAGCCTCCAGCTCTTCCAAGTCCTATCGCCACCCCTCCTCCTCCCCACCCTCCACACCAACCACCATCCCCACCCCCCACCCCCATCTCTAGGTGAAGATTAGGGGAAGGAGGGACCGTGAAAAAGGAAGGTTGGGGCTGGTTGCAGGACTTTATGTCCACTTGGCGGGAGTTACAAGGCAGAAAAACGCAGCTTTGGCCCTGGTTGGCATGATTAATTCGGATCCTGGTAGTCAGGCTGCTAACTGTCTGAAGTAAATAGTACAATAAAATCCAACAACCTCCCACCCCATTGGGCAAGAAGAGGATGAGGCCTGAGGCAGGGGACAGAGAGGGGCGGACAGGGAGCTTGCAAGCGAGGACACAGCAAATTAGTGTCTGGTGGGGTGCTAGATCTTTTCCTACACACCAGGACTTGATTCATCTATCCCAGAGTGGGATCTAGAAGGACCTCAGGCAAAGGATTTCACAGGACAAAAGAGGGAAGCGGGGGACAGAGGGAGGGCTTGGCTCTAAGAAGGAAGAGTTTGAAAAAACAGAGAGGTGGGAAAGAATAAGACAAACTCTAAAAACAGGGACTAGCTTAGGGTGACTGGCATGCTGCTGGTGACTCTTGATGGAGAGAGAGAGAGTTGAAACTCAGGTTGAGGCCAATCATGGAGGGCTAAAGTACCAACTACCCAGTTTGGGCCATATCCATCATAGAGGCAGCGGGGTGCCTACTGGTTCTTTAGCAAAGGAGAGACTCACACATCATGATGAGGTTATGGCCTCATATTTCTGCCTCCCTTTCTAAGACTGGAAGCTGGTGGAGAGCCAGGATTCTGTCTTACCTCAACATTGTGAAGCACAATGCCTGACCCTATGAAAGAACCGGTAAATGACTGTTTTCGCCTAAATGCTCAGGAACTCAGAACTTTCTGGGGTCTTCCACCTCAGATTCCAGGCTCTGTGTTGACAGCCATCCAACCAAGCATCCAGCTGTAACTAAGCTGTGGTCTTTTCACGTATGATTCGTATGTTTAGGTTTGGGTCTCTACGTGAACATCACAGATATAACAAGTCAAATAAGACAGTAGTGCCCTAATCCCTAAACCCTGTCCTATAGGGAACATACTGAAACACCCAAACGGGCTCCCCTCACACTGGATAAGCTCCACTGTTTTTGTTTTTCAGATCTAAGGAACAAGTAAATAATTTTTCCACAGTGGGATCCCATGAGAGAAAAGAAGGGTTTTTTTGATCATTGGTTTAGGGTTCCCACCTGGAAACTTTTCTTTTTTCTTTTTTTCTCTTTTCTTTTCTTCTTCTTCTTCTTCTTCTTCTTCTTCTTCTTTTTTTTTGTTAGCCTATTAGAAAAATTTTATCTAAATTTTTCTTGTGTTAGTCAAAACCTTTTATAGCTGTATTGTTAAAAACACGGCTTTCCTTTATCTTAATATAGCTTGAGAATCTTGGCTGTGTCCTTAAGCTTCAAATATTAAGAAAAAATATCAAACAAAACTTTGTACCATGTATTTTTTGAAAAACTGAAATACAAAGAATCAGGAAGAGGGATTCAGTTCACTCATTTCCTGGCTCTCAGACATAAGATATGAGTGTTCCAAGCCTGAACTTCAATATCGCAATAATTTCTAAAAATACTCGGTTGGTAAATATGCCAAAGTAAACAAAGAGAAAAATCCGTGTTCTGCAGCAAGTTCTCTTCATGCTGTTCATTTTTATGTCCGGGATACGTTGACAAACTCTGTGGAAACGGACTACTTCGAAGACTGCACTGCTCACAAGATAAACTTTTCCAAACTAGGTGATGTGCCAGACAGGCTCCTCCCTGCGCCCCCTCTCCCTGCACAGGGTACTCCCATTGAGGGGCAAGGGCAGGGATTGGTCCATGAGAAGAAATCATGTTACAAATTAGCTTTGTTAACATATAGACTCACTGTGTGACAGACGCCTACACCAGTGAGAGAGGGAAATGATCCCTCAGACAAAAGAGAGATGTTAATCTATCTCCAATCTTCAGTTTCATTTATTTGGAGTATTGTTTTGTTTTGTTTTGTCCAGTGTTTCCTACATATCCTGTAAATCACCCCCCAATTGCTCTCAGACAAGACCAGAGACTGGAATGTTCATTAGATTTTAGTGCCACCTTGTGGTAATCTTAATAGGGTATATATAGTATATGTGTGTATATATAATGTATATATGATTATAAAAACTCTTATCTAGTTAAAAAGCATGCATTTTATGACTATTTTTATTTTAAGATTTTTTTCACAGGATTTCAAACCCTAGAGTTTTACAAGTATATTCTTTAGAAATTCTTCACATATATATTTATACGTCTATTCACATAGATATTTCTACACACGTACAACTATTTTCATATACACTTAAGAAATTAATTCTTTCCTAAATAGTAACTTCTTTTTTTTCTTTTCAAGTAGGCTCCACACCGTGGAGCCCAAACCAGGGCATGAACTCATGACCCTGAGATCAGGATCTGAGCTGAGTTCAAGAGTCCAACACTTAATGAATGAGCCACCCAGGCGCCCATTACATTAGAAGTTACACTTAGTAACTTCTAAATGAAATTTGAAGAAAGAGATAAAAAGCTATGGCATCACACTAATTTACGTAACAAAGGACTTCTTTTGCCCTAAATATAATATATAGAAATGTAAAACAACTTTAACTACAAAAATCATCTTCTTTTTTCTCCAGTTCAGAAAGTAATTATTGGATATTAGAAGTAATAATGATTTATTTACCAATAGGCATTTACTGGGAATCAGAAATGCCATAGACATTCCTGACAGTATTTGATTTTTAAATTTTTTTTTCCACTTTAACGAGTACCTTGAAGTCTCTAGGACTACTGTCAACCTTCCATCTCTGCAATGAGCTCTGAAACGGGGAAGTCTCTTCTAAAACCACCCATGCAGTTGCAATGTGGGAAAACCAAGGAGGTTTGGGCCCATTCGGCCATGAGTTACATAGAGAGCCTTCGGGCTACTTTCTGAGGTCTCCAGCTATGAGCCACAGCAGGTAAAACATCCGTCTCCTGCCCTAGGATTGTGGTCCAATGGGACCCAGGCCTAAGACAGGGAAGGCTGGGCTCACTGGAGAACCACCATAGCTAAACTGTTAAACTTCAGAATGTGGGCGTTGAACTCAGATCAGACAGACACCTGTCTGTCCAGCCCAGGGCCAGGTCAAGGGGAATAGGCAGTGGGCAGTGGGGCAGATCCTAATCACTCTAAAATTTTGCTGTGTCCCATTCCAGTAGCCATCAGCTGCATGTGGCTGTTGAGCACTTGAAATGCTGCTCATGCCACTGAAGAGCTAAGTTTTTAATGTTACCTAATTTTAATTCATTGAAGCTGAAATAGAAAAACTGATATTCAGGGGGAGGAAATGGGGAGATGTTGACCAAAAAGTACGAACTTCCAGTTACAAGATGAATAAGTTCTAGGGATCTGCTGCGCAGCATGGTGACTGTAGTTAATAATACCGTATTAATACTTGGGCACCTGGGTGGCTCAGTTGGTTAGGCGACTGTCTTCGGCTCAGGTCATGATCCTGGAGTCCCTGGATCGAATCCCGCATCGGGCTCCCTGCTCAGCAGGGAGTCTGCTTCTCCCTCTGATCCTCCCCCTTCTCATGTGCTCTCTCTCTCATTCTTTCTCTCAAATAAAAATAAAATAAAATCTTTAAAAAAAAAAATACCATATTAATACTTGAAAGTTGCTCAGAGAGTAGATCATAAATGTTCTCGCCACAAAAAAAGAGATGGTAATTACATGAAGTCGTCAAGGGCTTAGCTAACACGGTGGCTGTGGTGGTAATCATTTTGCAATATGTAAGTGTATCATATCAACACTTTAAACTTGTCCACCTAGAACTTACCCAACGTTTTATGTCAATTATATTTCAATAATAATGCTAAAAGAAAGAACTGAATGAATACTGATATGGACCACAAAAAATTAAAAAAATAAAAACGGATATTTAATTCAGTTAGTGGGAAACTTTTACATATGTTTGAAACAACTTAGGTGTGTGAATCTACTTTCTCCTACTGGAAATTTTATGGAGTCCAAATACAGATTGAGGGATGCCTGGGTGACTCAGTCAGTTAAGCGTCTGCCTTCAGCTCAGGTCATGATCCCAGGGTCCTGGGATTGAGTCCCGCATGGGCTCCCTGCTCAGCAGGAAGCCTGCTTCTCCCTTTGCCTGCTGCTCCCCCTGCTTGTGCGCTCTCTCTGACAAATAAATAAATAAAATCTTTAAAAAAAGAAAAGAAAAAACAAATACAGATTATTTTCAATGAAAATTTAGCACCCGAATTAAGATGTAAACATGTAAAAAACACATAAAATAGTTCATAAATATATTTTATATTAATTACATATTGAAATGATAGTATTTTAGATATAGTGAACATATTTTTAAATTTATTAGATTTAATATGTTGGGTATACTTGGATATATAATTCAAATTAATTTACCTCCTTATGGTTTTTAATGTGACAACTAGAAAATTTTAAATCACACACGTGGGGGCACCTGGGTGGCTCAGTCGGTTAAGCATCTGCCTTCGGCTCAGGTCATGATCTCAGGGTCCTGGGATCGAGCCCCGCATCGGTCTCCCTGAACAACAGGGAGTCTGCTTCTCCCTCTCCCTCTGCCTGCCACTCCCCCTGCTGTGCTCTCTCTGTCTCTGTGTCAGATAAATAAATAAAATCTTAAAAAAAAAAAATCACACACATGGTTCACATTACACATCTCTTGGATGGCACTGCTCTAAAATGTCTACCAGTCGGGGCACCGGGTGGCTCAGTCAGTTAAACATTTGCCTTCGTTCAGGTCATGATCCTAGTGTCCTGGGATCAAGCCCCACATTGGGCTCCTCGCTCAGTGGGGAACTTGCTTCTTCCTCTCCCTCTGCTGCTCCCCCTGCTTGTGCTCTCTCTCTCTGTGTCAAATAAAATAAAATGAAATAATAAAATAAAATAAACTGTCTACAAGTGCACGTGGCTCTCTGGCTACTCCCTCACACATCGTCTCAGGGAGTCACTTTTGTATGAGCCCCCTGAAGCCTGTTAATCTTCCTATGGGTATAATTTCCTTTTATTTGTGCCAAACTCACTGCTGGGTTTCATTTCGGAGGGCCCAGACACTCAGCTGAACACAGGCTGGGACAATCTGGAGCCTCCCTACCCCTCTTTCCCCTGCTGCTCTCCAGGCCAGGCACCCCCTCGCCTTTCATCTGCCCCCACCACAGCGGCAACCCCTCCCTAATAAGTCCAGCTCTCATCCCGAAACCGGGAGGTATTCTCCTGAGCAGTAGAGGCTGTTTGGCCTTTCTACGTGGTGACATATTTTCCTTTCCAAAGATGAGAATCAAAATCTAGTCTTTTCCAATTTTGGTAGTAAAGTGGGGGCTGTCGGTTTTTCTTTGGAACTCTCATTAAACCTCAGTCATCTCAATTCAATTCAGCAAACACGGATTGAGGAGGGGGGTGGAGGAGGGGAAGTAAGGGCACAGAAGATAAGTAGGGCATAGTACCATCATGTAAAGACACACACACACACACAGGTGGGTCGCAATATCACTAAGATGTGAATGAAGGATGGAGAGGACTTCACACAGGAGGTCACACTGAGCAGAGCCTTGACTAACAAGTAGGATTTTTCCAGAAGAAAGAGATGCCCATTGGCACCATCTAGAGCACTGACTGTGTAGCTATTATGTGCACAAAGCTTCCAATCAGAGCCATCTGATGAAAAAGGAGAAGTAGCAATGGGCAGAAGTAGAAAAAAAGCGCTCCTCCTTCTATGCATGAGATTTGCCTGATGGCGGCAGCCACATGAGGTCGGCCTCGCCCTGAGAACAGAAAGGAAGGAGAAAGGTCACAAGAACATGCCGTTATCAACAGCGTTACCAAATCCACCCCAGCAAATGCTTGCCACTCCTGTGGCGAATGCTGAGATCGCACATACATTTGTTACTTTAGCAAAAGCTCCGGGAAAGTGGTGTGAAGATGAAGTAAGCCGAAGGGAGGGGAGCCTCACACCAGGAGGCTGGAGACCCGCTCGCCAAGCCTCCTAGCTCCTAGCCGCCCAGCTAGGAACAGACCCTCCCTTCTGGGTCTCAGTTTCCCCATGAGAGGTAGAACTCCAAGGCTGGAAACTCAGGTGTCCACAGGGGTCCTGCAGATCGCATAACTGTGTGTAACACTGGGCGGTGGTGGAAACTGGGGGGAACCGGAGAACATGCCGTATCTAAGTTAGCAAAGTCCAGAATTGGAAAGCAAACCACTGCATTGCCCGAAAAGGACAAGCAGAGCAGACTAGATTTGGCCAACAGAACCAGTTTGTGAACCTTATGAGAAAATTTTTAATTTTTCAGCATTTTTGATGAATCAAAGGGGCTCACCTACAGAAAAATAATATCATTAATCCTTTCTTTTTTTAAAAAAAAAGATTTTATTTATTTTTTAGAGAGCGAGCGAGAGAGAAACAGCATGAGAGGGGAGAGGGTCAGAGGGAGAAGCAGGCTCCCCGCTGAGCCGGGAGCCCGATGTGGGACTCGATCCCAGGACCCTGGGATCATGACCTGAGCCGAAGGCAGACGCTTAACCATCTGAGCCACCCAGGCGCCCTCATTAATCCTTTCTAAAGTCAAAAAATATATAAAGCAAAAACAAAGTTTTTTATTTAATTTTATTATCCAAACCTTTATTTCTTTGAATTGCTTAAACTGAGATCCAAAAGATGAAATATTCCAAAGTATGGAATCTAGGGAAATGTGGTCTTACATAGAACATTCTCACAGCTGAGAGGGGGTTAGCATTCAGTTGGGGGGGCAGGGGATGTTATCCCCTGATATCAATCCAGAGGGCAATAACACCAAGTTTTTTTCTCTTCCCTGTTTTCAGTCTTGAAAGCAAATGATCTAATCAAAGTATTTATACAGAGATGATTCACTTCTTGTGTTATCTTATGATGTCAGAATTTTGCAATAGGGTGGAGCTGAATTCACAATGGATTTCCACACTCCAGTGTGGCTCCGATGAAGAAGTTTATAGCACGAGACAGAGCCTGTATGGGGAGCCACTGCTCAGAACCTGAATCTGGGGAGCAGACAACATAATCGGGAGGAGGCAGGGATGGATGTGCTTTACCCACCATCCCTGGGCCTGTGTTTTCACCCCAACCACACAGGTGGGTGGAACATGGCTCAACAAAAGAAACCGTTCTTCTTGAGAGTCTTCAATCAGAAAGGAGAGCACGGGAGAATCTCTTTCAGACAGCTCGGTTGGAACTGCTTCATCCTTGAAATGTGGAGTTGTGTGATTGCTATTCAGCTCAGTCACAGAATATGCTGAAGAAAGAAGTTGGTGCATTTATAGTGTGGAAATCTCAGTGCTATGCCTATGAAGGGGCTGAACTTGATTCATTGCACTAACATGTGTTGATTGCCTCCCGCATGCCTGCCAGCCTCTAAGGAGCTCAGGCACTTAGCATATGCAGCATCTCACAGCTGCTGAACTCCCAGTGTCTGAATGAGGTAGAGGCACGGCTTGAACCTAGCAGATAGGAATGGTGACAGCCACCTGCTCTCATTCAATCATTTGTTCTGCGAACATACCCAGTGCCACCAGTGGGATACGGGAGGAATCAGATAGAGCCCCTGCCCTCAAAGGAGCTCCAGTCCATAAATATGATGGTGACCCATACAATAATTATAACAACTAAACTGAATGCTTCAGTCTAGTGTGGTGAGTGCTACAATGGGTAGGCCCAGGGGAGGGGCCTGAGGAGGTCACAGAAGGCTTGAACTAAGTGGTATGTTGGCACTTTGGTGGGCTTCATTGAACCACATCCCCTAGTATTCATCTCTTGTGTGGTCCCCTCCCATGATGAGTCTGAGTTTGGCCTCTGACTAGATTAGGCCAATGGGACATCAGCAAGAATGCAAGTTGCAGCTGGATAAGTACTCACACATTCTTCTTGGAACCTGGCTGCCATGCTTTAAGGAAACTCAATCCAGCAGGTGGACAAGCCCATATGGAAGAGAATTGCACTTCTGACCAACAGTCTCAGCTAAGCTCCAGCTGGTGGTCAGCACCAACCGCCAGCTATGTGGGCGGGGCCATTTGAACCTTCCTTCCAAACACCTCAACAAACACCATGGGTAGTAGAAGAATGGCCTGAGTTGACCCACAGAATCCTGACAAATAATAAATTGTTACTTTCGTAAGCCACCATCTGTTGGGATGGTTCATTCCACAGCAATGGATAACCAAAACAAGCTGAGTCTTGATGGTTGCACAGAAGTTAGCCTGGCCAAGAGAGGAAAAGAAAGGCATTCTAGAGTATGAAGGCATGAGAGAGCATAACAGTTACAGGTACTAGGCAGATCGATATGGCCGGCATATGGGACATAAGGTAGAAAGAAGCAATTGCTGGAACTGAGAAGACTGTCCAGGCTCAGACCAGAGCCTCTGCAGATGGGTGAGGAATTCCAAAACCACCCCTAGGTTCAATGATTCACTAAGAGGACTCAAGGACTCAGCATAGTTGTACTCACAGCTGTGATTTATTAGAACAACAGGATGCCAAGCAAGATTAGCAAAAAGAAAGGCACATGGGGCAAAGTCTGGGAAAACCCAGGTGCAACGGAAATTGTGTTCCTTGAGGGTGCTGTGTCCTCTCCCAGGGAGTCACACAGGACACACTCACTTCCCCCAGCAGTGAGTTGTGACAACACATGTAAAACGTGGCCAACCAAGGAAGCTTATTAGAGAATCAGTGCCCAGGATTTTTACCGGAGGCCATGATGCTTGATTTTTTATGTCAACCTGACAAAACTATGGTACCCAGTTATTTGGTCAAACACCAATCTAGACGTTGCAGTGAAGGTATTTTTCAGATGTGATTAACATATAAACCAGTAGATTTTAAGTAATGTGATTACCGTCCACAATGTGGGTGGGTCTCATCCAACCAGTGGAAGACATTCCAAGCAAGGCCAAGGTGGCCCGAAGAAGAAAGAATTCTCCTGGAGGCTGCAGCAGAGACACCCGGCCTGTGTTTCCAGCCTGCTCCCCTGCCGAATTTGGGCTCCACTCTGAATTTCCAGGCTGCCAGTCTGCCCTACAGATTTCAAAGTTGCCAGCCCCCACAATTGCATGAGCCAATTCCTTAAAATGAATCACTTTCTCTCTCTCTCTCTATGTATGTATATCCCATTGGTTCTGTTTCTCTGAAGAACTGTGCTAAGTACACTCTGCCCGGCATGAGCCCAAATCCCAGACTTCCAGAAGAAACGAGGTGTTTAGCATGGGCTATCGTGTTTGCACAAACAGTTTAGGTCAAGTGAGCTGCTCTTCTCAGTTAATGGTGGGGACGGTCCTAAAATCTCAGTTCCCAGATGCGCGTCAATGGCAACCTGCTAAGCAGGCCTTTTGTTTGTTTGTTTTAAGATTTTATTTATTTATTTATTTGAGAGAGAGAGAGGGAGTACAGAGGGAGAATGAGAGGGAGAAGCAGACTCCCCACAGAGCAGAGAGCAGAGAGCCGATGTGGGGCTCGATCCCAAGACCCTGAGATCATGACCTGAGCTGAAGGCAGACGCTTAACCGACTGAGCCACCCAGGCACCCTAAGCAGGTCTTTCTGAAAATAAGCAGTAGGTCTGCGTGTAAACCTCTTTCTGTACAGAAGGTAAGTCGTTTACATTGTAGGCAATAGGGAGTCATTGAATTTTTTAGGTGTAAATACATTGTTCCACAGATTTTAGGTGTGCGTGAGGGAGAGAGGGAAGGATGACATTCTGTTTTGTTTCATAAGACCGTGCTGGCAGCATGTGGGGGAGGGCCCAAAGAAGGGGCAAGTAGGGAAGGAGGCCTCCAACTCGCAGGCCTCTCTGGTCAACCAGGCAGAGCAAGGATGGAGAGAACGGGGTATATTTAAGAAAACAACAGGAGCTGTGGAAGGTGTGTTCCCACTTGCAGGCTGTTACCTCCCCTTCCAGTCAGTGAGAGCCTTAGAGAGGGTGAGGGTGTGTGTGTCTGTCTGTGTCTGAGTCTGAGTCTGCGTCTGCGTCTGGGTGTTGGGGCCATGTCAGCTGCCACACCCATTCTCCTGAGGCTTCCAGAGAAGAGCCAGGAGAGGGCTAGATCTGTGTCCATCTAGGAGGTAGAGTCGGTTCTCTGGAACTCTGAGCCCCCCCACCCCCACCCCAGGGCCCTTGCCCTGGTCTCTCCCCTCCCACCACAATCCACATGGGGCTTGAGGTAGGGCCCAAAGGCACGCAGAGAACCTCAAAGAGGAAGCGATCCTGTGAGTGCAGCCCTAGGCTCGTACTGCTCCAGGTGTGGTCCGTGGACCAGCAACACTAGCATTTCTTGCAAGCTTGTTAGAGACGCAGAATCTCAGGCCCCAGCCCAGCCCAGACCTCTATAGAATCAGAACCCAGAGCTCCACAAAGTATGAACAGTCGAGTTTGAGAAGCACTGCGCTTGGCTTGCGCCCGGCCGACTGTGCTGGAGGAAACAGGGCAGCGGTGGTTCAAGGGAGTGTGTGCTGAGCCGCGGACGGCGGCTTCATCTGGGCCGGGGGCTAACCATCTGCGTCCTCCTGGGCATCGTCTTCCTTCCTCGGCATCAGTTCTCAGCCGTGAACCGGGGCATTAATAGTACCTCCCTCACTAGGCTATTGTGAGTTACATGAGTTACTGCACGGAAAGTATTTAGAACGTGCTGTGTGCATCCCTGGAAACTGTGAGCTGTCCTTCCCGAGGGCTCCTCCAGCTTCTGCTTGTCCAGCCCCCTCCCATCAACACACACACACACACACACACACACACACACTCCCCCACTGCAGGGCCAGGGGAGCAGCCATTCTTCACTCGGGAGAATGAAGAAGCCTTCACCCAGGGCTCCTGGAAGCTGTGTCTGCTCCCTTGTCCTAGGACAGCCCTTCAGTTCTTGGAAAAAGACTCCCTCTCCAAGTCTGCTCATCTCCTGGCAGTTCTGGTCCCTATGATCCATCTCTGCAGGCCCTGGCTGCCTGCCTGGGAGCCCGCCTCTGAACACACGGTGTTTTGCCTATGCCCTTCTTTAGGGATGCTCTTGAGGTCAGGTCATGACTCCAGGGAGGGTCTCTCCTGGCCCCTTAGACCTGCCAGGGCTGCAGGGCAGGCTGGTCAGATGGCTGCAGGATGAGGCCCCCTGCAGAGGCGCTGCCACCAACGTATCCCAGGTGGAGTGGATTCTGAGCCACCCAGGAGAGTCCCTACGGAGCAGAGAGAATGTGGAACCCTCTGGCATTCTGGCCGAGGGGAGACCTAGGGAAAGGCAAGGCCCTTCAGTGGGCTCCCAGAATCATGAGAGGGCGGCTCAACTGTCTCTCCCATCTGTGTGAATCAACTTCAGCAATGTCCCCATTACCGTTAGGAGAGGGCAGAGGGTGGTGCATCTCAAATGGGGAATGCGCTGCAATCTCATTTTTTTTTCTTTTTAAGATTTTATTTACTTATTTTGAGAGAGAGCATGAATGAGGGGAGGGGCAGAGGGAGAGGGAGGAGCAGACTCCCTGCCGAGCAGGGAGCCCGATGCGGGACTCGATCCCAGGACCCTGGGATCATCACCTGAGCTGAAGGCAGACGCTTAACTGACTGAACCACCCAGGTGCCCAGTGCGACAATCTCTTGACTACAGTTGAATTTAGAACTTCCTTTTAAAATTTTGGCTGATGTTCTTGAAATTTAAACAAAGTAAATAAGCCCCTAGGAATAATAATGCCAGTGATGATTATTAACAGTAAGTATCATAACTAACATTTTGCGGACTTAGTGTTAGCTATCATTAAATTCTTGACATGCATTATTTCATCTAATTGTCACAAGCCTGAGTAAGGTGTCAATATTGACAGCCTATTCAGAAGCTACCCCCTCCCCCTGCCCGTTTCTAGAGGACTCTGGGTTTGCCTGCTGGACAACAGGCTCTTTCCTATGATCATTAGTGGAGAAGAGAATCAAAAGGAGCTGAAAGCCTGAGTTGACTTACATTTTTGAAGGCCCTGGAGCTTCTCTGAGGAAAAAAAAAAAAAAAAAAAACTTGTCCAAAAGGCCAGAAAAGTGGTCAAGAGAGAAGTGGGGATAAGAGAGGAGAATCTGGGGGCACCTGGGTGGCTCAGTCGGTTAAGCGGCTGCCTTCAGCTCAGGTCATGATCCCAGGGTCCTGGGATTGAGCCCCGCATCGGGCTCCCTGCTTAGCGGGAAGCCGGCTTCTCCCTCTCCCACTCCCCCTGCTTGTGTTCCTGCTCTCACTATCTCTCTCTCTGTCAAATAAATAAATCTTTTTTTAAAAAAAAAAAGAGAGGAGAATCTGGGGAGAGGCAGCCTTGAGGACAGGACTCTGGGGAATTCGCTATAGCTCCCCTTGGGCACTTTTTTGAGAGACTGATATACATGTTTTTATTTCTTTTCAAAAGATTTTTTGAGCTGGAGTTATGTGTCTTCTAGAAGCAACACAGAACAGAGCTAGAACTGAGCCAGCCAGTTTTATTTGTATTACACTATTATTATCCCCACCACTTAGAGATAAAGAAGCAGAGATTAGAAAGTTTAAATAACTTGCCTAGGGTTGCCCTGCCAGTAAATGTCAAAACTAAATTCCATTGAGCAATCTGGGCTCCTGGACAGCTAGCACCTAATCCGGTGGTTCAGAGGAACATGAAGACTCTGCTATTTCTAGGCTTGTCCAGGTCAAGGCTTTTCTAGTGGCCCAGATCACACACAGAAGTGACTCCAGAACTCCTGGGTTGTGAATACCATTTTGTTCACTCCCTCCCTTGAAGTATGTTTCCCAAATTGTCCCCTCATCCTCCTTTCCCTCCATGCCCTCCCCACCCCCCCGCTTCCAGAAGCAGGCCTCTGGATGAGCTCCTCCAACCAGGCAGACACTGCCTGATGTCTTCATCAAGCTTTGACCTTGCACTTTACAGCCAGTGGTTGCCATGGTGAGTGAGAGGCTGGCAGGCCTCGCAGGACACTGCGGGTATAGGAAGTCCTGCCAAAATCATCCTCTCCCTCCCTAATCATTTCTTGAGCCCACACTGGGAAAACAGCACTCCCTGGAGGCAATTCTCTTTCATTTCTCTCTGAAACTCTTCCTGACTTAGAGCTCTATTGTCACAGAATAAAGCTAAGCATGCCGTGGACCTCTTTAGGTTGTAGGACTTCAGCCCACATGCTGGCGGAGGGCTGCCAGGAAGCCATTGTCGCAGAGATTGGACCGTAGTAAAGACAGACTGGCCAGTGAGAAGAGGGAAGGGAGGACTTTTCTTTTTTTTTTAAAGATTTTATTTATTATTTGACAGAGAGAGAATGAGAGAGAGAGAGCACATGAGAGGGGGGAGGGTCAGAGGGAGAAGCAGGCTCCCCGCCGAGCAGGGAGCCCGATGCGGGACTCGATCCCGGGACTCCGGGATCATGACCTGAGCTGAAGGCAGTCGCTCAACCGACTGAGCCACCCAGGCGCCCAGGACTTTTCTATTTTTTATCATATAATGGTTCAAGCATAGAAAAATATAAAGAATAATATCTGCTACCCAGCTCTGCCAATCTGTGAATTTCTCATATGCATTTCAAATCATTTTGGTACAGATGAAACCACAGTGTATCCCTCCCCAATCCTGCTCCCTGGCCTCCCTCTCTCAAATATGTTGTTTAATATCCCCATGCATATATGTATTCATTTAGCACACACGAATGTGTCCGAAAGATACATGGTGGTGTTTTGTATGTTTTGAATTTTTATACCAATAGTGTCGTGCTTTACAGAACTTCTGCAACTTGCTGTTTTTATTCGGTGATATGTTTTTTGAGATGTGGCTATGTTAATACATGTAGTTCTTGTTCATTCACTTTATTTATATGGTATTCCATTTTATAAATATTTATGCATTCTCCTGTTGTTGGGCATTTGGGTTATTTCTAAGTTTTTTTCTGATACAATTGTTTAAAAAAAGAGACAACAGGGGTGCCTGGGTGGCTCAGTTGGTTAAGCGTCTGCCTTTGGCTCAGGTCATGATCCCAGGGTCCTGGGATTGAGTCCCACATCAGGCTCCCTGCTCAGCAGGGAGTCTGCTTCTCCCTCTGCCTGCCGCTCCCCCTGCTTGTGCGCTTGCACTCTCTCTCTCTCTCTGACAAATAAATACATAAAATATTTTTTAAAAGAGAGAGAGAGAGACAACAGCTCCAAATGGTGTTACTTGTGCTAAGCCTCATGTCAACAAACCAGTACTTAACACCTAACCTAAATGGAGTTTCAGCATCTCCCAGGAATGTAAACTTTAAGTTGATCTGGAATTACCTGGTTAGTACTAGTGAGGTAATCTGCTCAATAGACCCCTTTCATCCCCCATAGGGAGGTGACCTTGCCTGAAACAATCCACTCTTTGCTAGAAACTTCCTTTTCCAGGGCGCCTGGGTGGCTCAGTTGGTTAAGCGTCTGCCTTTGGCTCAGGTCATGATCCCAGAGTCCTGGGATCGAGCCCCACATCAGGCTCCCGGCTCAGCGGGGAGTCTGCTTCTCCCTCTGCCTGCAGCTCCCCCTGCTTGTGCATTCTCTCTCTGTAAAAAATAAATAAATAAAATCTTTAAAAATAAAAAAAAGAAACTTCCTTTTCCTCCCACCTTCTGCCTATAAAACCCTTCATCTTTGTACAGCCCTTTAGAGCATTCTTCAATTTGCTGGATGAGCGCTGCCCGATTCATGATTGTTTACTAAAACCAATTTGATTTTTAAATTTACTCAGTTAATTTTTTTTTAACACAAACAATGCTAACCAACTGGACAGGCCAATGTGTACATCCAGAAGAGTTTCTAGGAAATAGGCCTTTGTCACAGGAAGGAACTTTTCATAGGACACGAATCTGTGATTACATTTCAAGTTTGGAAATTGCAGCCAAGGGTATATGAAATGTGCACAATGACTGCCTCCAGCTTCCACCTGGGGAGCCCCACGTCCCAGGGAAGTGAATGTGGCCATCTTTCCAAGAATAGGGTTCCTGACAACACCCCTACATCCAGACTCAGCTAAAGGCACACATATCAACGCGACTGTGAATCATCTATCTTGTTTGTTTTCTCTTTGGATTTATAATTGGAAATAGCGACATTCTGGAATGTTCTGATGATTCAGACTGAGTGTGACAGTGAGAGAGTCAGGAGGGAGGGCACAACTGTTTAGAGAAAAGGAAATGGGATTAATATGCAGAAATCAGGAGGACTGATGTTCCATTCAGCCATTTCCGTGTAATAAGCCACCCCGCAAAGATTTGTTATTCTCCCAGTTACATCTGGAAATTGGTGCTGGCTGTCAGCTGGGTCCCCTTGATTCCTCTCCACTTGGTCTCTCCCTCCAATGGGCTAACCCAGCTTCCTTACACAGTGGTTTGGGGCAGCATGTAGGCAAGGCCTACAACTCACATAGCATCACTCCTGCCCAATTCTATTGGCCAGAGCAAGTCACGAGGCCAGTCCAGATTTAAGAGGAGGACAAGTCGACACCCCTCTTTTTTGAAGGAACAGCAAAGTCCTGGGACATGGAAAAGGAGCATGGGACAAATTGCTTCAGCCATCTTTGAAAACAGTCTCCCGCCACTGAGCAATTTGGGCAGAGATGGAAATTTAACATTCACCACTGAGACCTTAACTAGAGTCTTCTGTGCAATTTCTAAAATAGGTCAGTATGATATAATTCCCAACAGCCTGACTTTCCTGGCTAGAAGGAGGTTCACAGAGGGATAGAGTTTTAAAATTTCTGATGTTGCTGGTTCTTCTCTTCACCTGAAAGTCCAATAAGGAATCTACCTTTCGCTCCTGTGAATTAAGACTTGAACTAGGACTTCCTAGTGCTCAGACCTTCAGGTTTGGGTTAGAGCTGCGCCACTGGTGTCCTAGGCCTGCAGATTGCAGTCAGCTGATCGTGGGCCTCCTCTTGCCTCCATAATCACATGAGCCAGCTCCTCAGAACAAATCTCTTCCTATGTAGCTATATATCTAGATCTAGATCTAGATCTGTATATCTGTGTCTCTCTCTATATCCATTTGGTTCTGTTTTGCTGGAGAACCCTGGCTAATACAATGGCCCCATAAATAAAAAAGCCAGTCCCAACCTGAATTACTGGAGAGAGGTATAGCCTCAAAATGTGCCTGATTAAACCAAAGTCAGCCCTTAGCACACAGAAGTAGATGACCTCTCCCTCTGCATTCCTCCCCCCCCCACACACACACCCCAATCCAGGATATTTAGAAGCCCAAATGCCCGGATCCATTTATAGGATAATCAAACCAAACAGAATGCCCCCTGAAATCCAGGAGTAACCCAGAAGCAGTGAAAAGAACTTAGTCAAGGACTTGGGGCACTCTCTTCTACCCCCAACATTTGTTTTTAGAGCAGCATTTCTCAACCTTCAGTGAGCATCTGAACTTCCTGGAGGGTTTGTTTAAAACTTCAGACTGATAAGCCCCACACCAAAAGCTTATGACCCAAAAGGTTTCATTAGAGCCCAAGGAAAGCATGCAGCTTTCCAGCATGTAGGCAGTCCTGCGCATTTCTCACAAGGTCCAAAGTGATGCTGTATTAGTCAGAGTTTTCCAGAGAAGAACAAATTAGAGATACAGATCTGTTAACAAATATATATATAACAAATAGGAGATATATATCTCTTGTTCTAATAAGTCTCTCCCTCTCTCTCAGATATATATATATCTATATATATATATATAGATATATATATGAATAATAGTAAGAAATATATATGCTGAGAAGTTCCAAGATCTGCAGTCAGCAAGCCAGGAGAGCAAGGACTAATTCCAGGCTGAAGGCCAGCAGACTTGATACCCAGGATGAGCCAACATTTCAGTTTTAGTCCCAAGGCAGGAAAAACCAACATTCCTGCTCGAGAGCACTCGGGCCAGAGGTGTTCTCTCTTACTGGTGGGAGGGTCTGCCTTTTTGTTCTATTCAGGCCCTCAGCTGACTGAATGAAGCCTGCTCTCCCTTTAGGGAGAGCAATCTGCTCTGCTCCAGGGCCACTGACTCAGGTGCTGATCCCATCCAGAAACACCCTCACAGCCACACCCAGGAGCATGTTTGACCAAACATCGGGGCACCCCACGGCCCAGTCAGGCTGACACGGAAAACTCCGCCTCGCAGAGCTGGTACTGCTGGTCCAGAACACGGCCGTGATGTCCCTGCTGCAGAGTGCTCCTCCTGCTGTGGAAGGCTGACGTCGGTATCCCCTCCTCTACCAGCGTCCTCAAACCTAGAGGGGAGCAGGTGTCCCCCCCCAGGGGCAGGAGTCACAGGGATGGCCACGCTCGACCAGCTTGCAGGCTGTGCGATGAAGAGAGCCCTTGGCTGAGTGGCCGGAACCCCATCCTGCCAGGCACAGGACCCACGCAGGCCACCTCCCTCCCCGGGCTGGAGCTCTTGCAGAGTTCACAGATATAATACACCATGTACGTACACTAAAAAGTATTTGTTTATCTGAAATTCAAAGTTCACTCGGCATCCTCTTTTTTATTTTATTTTTTTGCTAACTTTGGCAACCCTAGTTTCTTTCTTTGTGAAATGGGGTGCCCCCGAAGCATGGGATGTGAGCAGGCGTCAGGCAGGCTGTTCAGACAGCGAGGCCACAGGTGCTCTCCTCAGGCCGCAAGAGAGGAGCAAAGGGGCGAACCTGGGCACAACCTACCTGCCAGGCTGCAGGGCGCACGGGCCTGGCTCGAAGTCCTGGACCAGGTCAGGGGGTGGGAGGACGTCAGCCTGAGGGGAGGCTGGGAGATGTCAGAGCCCACATGAGCCACAGCAGGTTGTCCCTCTCAGACCATCCCTGACACCGACAGTAAACAGGAAATCCCCTCTCCTGGCAGCCTCCCTGCTCTTCTTGCCAGGGTGAAGAAGATTCTAAACTAGGATTCAGAGTGATAGTCGGGTCTGACATTTGGCAATCCCGAACTGGATCGCCAAGCTCCAGACCCAGAGGTGCCTCTGCTTTCCCAGCCCCTGGGCCGGAAGAGGCCCCTACACCCATTTCCTCCCCGTGCTGGGGCCCAGACCAGACAGAGAACCCCAAATCTGGCTTGGCAAGAGGAGGAGCTCCCCTGAAGGCCCTCAAGTTGTCCAGGAGGGGGTGGGGCACTGTGCAGGTAGACACCCCAGCCCTGGGTGCAGTTTGCTGCTGGCCCCCCATGCAGCTTTCCAGCACGTAGGCAGTCCTGCCACTGCACCCAGGCACCTCTGTTCCACACGGCCCTGTGAGCTCCAGGGTGGTCTGTCCTCCCCTCCCCTGCAGAGACAGGCCCCCAGCCCCGCAGTCCCCACGTCAAGCAGACTAAGAATGAGTGGAGGCAAAGGCCGGGTCAAAGCTACTGAGGGAGGTGTGGGGCTGAGACCCCCTCCACAGGGTTCCTTGGAAGCACAAGGTGGAAGGGTAAACAAAACCTTGGCCAGAGGGGCAACCCCGCCCCCCACGGCCCGCCCCGCCCCACTGCTTTGCCAGCTCTACCATTCCCTTGGTGCTTGGCATTCACTTAGCTGCTCCCAACCTCAGTTTTCCTTCTAAAAAATGGGGATCTGATTCTTACCTTGCCTGCCTCCTCAGGCTAGTAAGAATCAAGTATCTGTGAAAGGGTGTTAGAAACTCTAAGTTGCTATTAGTTAGGGCCCTTTTACTCACAAGCATGAGAAACCAGGCAAACTAGATGAGGCCAAAGAGGAATTTACCAGCTCAGAGCCTCAAGACCCAGGGCAGAGAATGGAGGCTCTCTCCTTTTCCCCATGCCAGCGTCTCTATGTGAACCGGCTTCTTTCTCTGGCAGACTAGCTTCTCCCTAAGCCTGGAGCATCTCCCAGCTTCACCTCCCAAGAGGCACCTCCGTCACTGTTAGTACCAACCTGAAAATCCCAGAGAGAGTTCTCATTGGTCCCGCTTGGGTCCCATGTCCGCTTGGTGGATATTAGTACGACATTCTGCAGCCTCTTCTAGAACTATATATTTGGAGAGCTGGGAGGCTCAGTTCACCAAAAGAAAAGAGATTTTATTCCCGAGAGAGAAGAAATGTGATGGAACTTGATCTACTATGGAAGTAATGTTTTATCAAGAGTATGATTGTTGGGGTGCCTAGGTGGCCCAGTTCGTTAAGCATCTGCCTTCGGCTCAGGTCATGATCCCAGGGTCCTGGGATGGAGCCCCGCATCGGGCTCCCTGCTCTATGGGGAGCCTGCTTCTCCCTCTCCCTCTGCTGCTCCCCTTGCTTGTGCGCGCTCTCTCTCTCTGTCAGATAAATAAATAAAATCTTAATAAAATAAAATAAAATCGGATTGATAATAATACCTACTTCACAAAGTAGTGCAAATTTAAACTATTTAATATATGCAAATCACGGGGCGCCTGGGTGGCTCAGTTGGTTAAGCGACTGCCTTCAGCTCAGGTCATGATCCCAGGGTCCTGGGATCGAGTCCCGCATCGGGCTCCCTGCTCAGCGGGAAGCCTGCTTCTCCCTCTCCCACTCCCCCTGCTTGTGTTCCCTCTCTCGCTGTGTCTCTCTCTCTCTCAAATAAATAAATAAAATCTTTAAAAACAGAAACAAAAACAAAAACAAAACAAAACAAAAAAACCCAACACTCCCCACTCACTCCCTAGCTTTCTCCCACAGAGCACTTACAACCTCAGGAACTACGGTTCGGCAGAGACTTCCTGGGAAGTTTCCAAGCTGCCAGACAAAGTCTCTCTCCTCCCGAAGCTCGCAGCCAAGTAAGGGTGGCAGACAACAAAGGCGAGGGCTTTCCAGCCAGTTGGCCTGTGCTGCTTAGAAGTGGGCACGGGACTCTCTGAGACACCAAGAGGACACTGGGTCCAAAGGAGGCTGACTTGAGAAAAGCACACGTGAGCTAAGACCTGGGGATGGGCAAGAGCTTGCCAGAAAAAAAAGTGGCAGGACACGGTGCTAGTTAGTCCTCAAGCTAGGGTGTCTCAGCTCCAGACCCAGGCTTCCCTGCTTCGGGCCGCTGGGGCAGGAGCTCTGCAAATTCCCGGGTCCCCCTTTGTCAGCTGGTTCCCACCTGCCAACAGGGGGCTCTAGAAGCTGACTGGCAGGCAGGAGGACAGAAGGGACTTGCTCCTTCTTGTCTGTTCGCTGTCCTACCAGCTCCCCAGCGAGAGCCAGACAGCCAGGAAGCATCAGGTGAGGCCTCCGGCGCTCTGCACCTCGGAGCAGGCGTTGAGAGGCTGTAGGCAGGAAGCATCAGAAAGTCAGGTGTGCAAATGGCCCTCATGCCCAGCACTTGGTACCAGAGAGGAGCGGCTGGGGACAAGAGCCAGCCCTGGGGCAGTTCAGAAACAAGACCCCAGGCCCTGGGAGGTGGGGACCAACCGGGAGGGCCTGAGCCAGGGGAGCTCTAGTGCAAGGCAGGGAACCAAAGCACCCACACACTCCAACACCCGCTCTGCCTTCCAAGCACTGGTGGTTTGTTCCGATGTCACCAAGGCTAGGCCCAGGGCCAGGCCCCTGAACATGGCAGGTTAGGGGGCGGGGTGGCTCTAAGGAAAGGGGGTGGCAACCGTGCCCCCCAGACAACAGGGGAGCTGGCTATCCTCTGAGTAGCTTGGAGGTGGCATGGACCAAGCCCCCACGCCTATATTAAGAGGAAATTCTCTAAGAGCTCCTCTGAGTGATGCCCACTCGATTCTTCAGCATGAGGCGTGGGTGTTGGGACCCGAATGTGAGAAGTACACATATGTGTATATGTGGTAGAGCATAGCGGGGTACTGTTAAAACAGGCCTGGTAGGTTTCTAGGAGGTTGGTCAGTCAATAGCTTATTTGTGACATCAAAAATTCTGTCTTCAACTCTCTTCTTCGCTCCCGTGGCTTCGATTTCCACCTTTACTCTCTAGCCAAGGCTTTTGAGCTCCAGATATGCAAACTCACCCAACTATCTCCCGAGAAAATTCCATGGCATTCCAACTGAGCAAAATTAAAGCCTCCCTCTTCCCTATTTCCAAGAATCATAACACTTTCACCAAGTTACTCAGGCTGCACTCACGGGGCCACTCCCTGGGCTGTGACAATTAACAGTCGTGAGCAGAGCCACGGTCAGTGAGTCCCAGGCAGAGATGGGGCCCCTGGAGCAGGGTCGCCGTGTGAAAGCAGTAACTCAGGGTCACCCAAGGCTCCCGTGTCCCTCTCACAGCCCCCAGGGCCAGAGGGAGGGCCCAGGACAGGCCTGGGAGACCCAGTGACAAGTGACTATCTTTCTACTCGGCTCCTGTCTCACCACCTGTTTCTCGGCCTTTTCATCTCTGACCAGATCACCGGGCATTGGTGATAGACTGATCTGATAGCCCGAAATGGGAAGCGGTCTAAAGATGCCATTTGCTCTTACACTCAGAAATCTGTCTTTTCTGTTCTACTTTTGTGTTATGTTTTAAAGATAGCTTTGTTTCTGGCCTTTTTTCTGAAGGGCTTGAAAAGGCCTTTGGACCAAAGCAATAAAATTCTGACCTTTCTTTTATATATAGAACATCAATCAGTTTCTACCTTAAAAAAATTGTATAGCATTTCTGGGTCGAAAATGAAAAACGTAGATATACAAATCTAAACTTTATTCTAAAAAAAGGTGTTTCCTAAGGGGACATAGTCAGAGATGGCTTGCAAAATGTTTTTCTTTAATTTATTTAGCTATTTTAAGGGTTCCCAAATGCTTTATACTCACTCCCAAGAGTCCTGATTACATGACACATTCTGCTGGTCAGTGTGAGAGATATTTTAAAGAAAGTTCTGAGATTCTTCATTTTACAAAAAGTTTCAGTCCAGAGTTTACATAAATGAAACCAATCAACAATGATAATTTAAGAGCATCTATGTTCCATAGACACTCTGTAGTTAACAAAGTTCACGGTCCATGTCACAATAACTTTATGGTTTAGATGTATCTTCCTACACCTAAAACACAGATTTCATTTATAGAAAAAATAATGGCAAATACTAATTCAGGAGGATGACTATAACATAGAGGAAACAATGATGAATCGGGAAGAAAGAGGGTATCTATTTTTGGGTCATCACTTTTTTATATAGGAAGGTGGTCCCTCTAGCTTTGCTTGTAATATGATAAAGTGGAAACAAGGGAATACCCATGAACAATAAGCCAATAATACTAAGCATCCATTAAAAAGAGATGTGCTAATAAAAAAAAAAGTCTTATATAAAAAAGCTCTCCCACATTAACTGTTAAGGAATTTTTAGAAAAATCTAGAGGATAGCCCACTGCTATTTTAAACGGGATGGTGTTAGTATGTGCTTATCTGTTTGCATCGGGGTGATGTCTCAAAGTAATAATCTGCTGGCTTTTGTATGTGTGTTTACCTCCTTCTGTCTTCCTTACTGGTACCCAAGGGCTGGGCTGGACAGTTTTTCTTTCTTCAGTGCACACCCAAACAGGAACAAAGATTCAAAAGCCCTCACTAGCAAAATTTCTTTTAGGCGTATTTGCAGAACCAGTTTTTCTTCCCCTTGAGGCAAATTAAGACTGTGTGACTGTGGAAAGTAAAAGAAGAAAAGGAGGGGGGATGGGAGGAGGGGTGGCCAGCAGGAGAAGGACAGGGAAGGCAGACGAGGATTGACAGGAATGACATGAGAGGGAGGAGGAGAGACAGCCCAGAGACCGGGGAGAGGATGAGCTCACATCACATGTGCTTTCCTTGGCAACTCTCAAATTGAGGCCCAGCTCAATTGGTCAGCAGTCCTGGGCACGCACTTGTAAGACTCGTGGGTGGAGGAGTGATGAACAGTCAGGATGGGCTAGATTATGCTGCAGTAATAAACATCCCCCAATCTCAGTAATTTAAACAACAAAAGTTAATTTTGCTCACACTACATGCCCACGTAGGGTTGGCTGGGGGCTGGCCTCTTCCATACCATTGTTATATGAGGACCCAGGCCAACAGAATAGCCATGAGGACACTGCCAGGCTCCAAAGCAGAGGGAAATGGAAAATGCAGGAAATTGTGCGCTGGCTCTTGAAGTCTCACCCTAGCAAGAACGTACATCATTTCAATTCACATTTTATTGACCAAAACAAGTCCTATGGTCACATCTAACTCCAAGGGGACAGGAACTGCAATCCTACCATGTGGTCAGAAGGAGAGCTAAAGGATAATGAACAGTATATGACCAACACAGTAGGGGACTCAGAACCCTGGTCTAGGGACGGAGATAAGGAAAAAGAACTGCTTCTCCTCAACAGGTAGAACTGAAGAGGTCGTGATTACTCTAATGAGCAAAGCAGCAGTGGACTCTACCATGGTTTACATGCATGTGCAGAAGCTTTCTGGAAGTAAGCAAGGAAACTGATTGCACTGGAAATGGGGAGTGTGGAGTAAGAAATGTTGGCTTTTACTTTGTACCCTTTGCAGTGTTTGAAAATTTAACCATGACTTTCATTTGTATGCATTAATTTGAGACTCAGTTTCCCCCATTCTAAGTATTCAGCAGAAGACATTGTAAATGGTCAAAAGAAAATCCAAAGAATTAAGTGCTTATGGCTGGGAGTAGCCAGGCTCTGCCCCAAACAGAAACATCCAGATGCTGTTGGGTGGACCTAGGGTTAAAGAACACAGCCCTGCCCCCAGCCAGCACCTTCCCCACACATTCCCTGGAACTTATTGCTTCTCTAGAAGGAACAATGAGGACTCCGAACCTGGTCCCCAAGACTCAGAACATTTTTTCTCCAATCCAAAGGCCAGCATCATGACACTTACTATGTCATCTCTGAATATAGACGATAAGTAACAATAGAAATAATGCTCTTGACTCAGAGGAAGGAAGTCTAGTATACTAATTTCTTAAGAAATCTCAGATTTCCAGGGCGCCTGGGTGGATCAGTCATTAGGTGTCTGCCTTCGGCTCAGGTCATGATCCCAGTGTCCTGGGATCGAGCCCCGCATTGGGCTCCCTGCTCCGCGGGAAGCCTGCTTCTCCCTCTCCCACTCCCCCTGCTTGTGTTCCCTCTCTCACTGTGTCTCTCTCTGTCAAATAAATAAATAAAATCTTAAAAAAAAAAAATCTCAGATTTCCATCTAGGATCATTCCCCACTACTACTCTGGGGCCCAGGAAGGGGTCTGGGGCAGAAAAGGAGCTCAGGGAAGATGTCCTGGGAAATTGCAAGGAGCAGGAAGCTGCCCTCCCCGAGCCTGGCCTGGAGGACCCTTTGAACCATAACAAAAGGATGGTTAGCCAAAAGGCAGTTGGTTGTGGGAAGGATGAGAAGACTGAGTCACAAACTGAGACACAGCCTAACTGGAGTGCATGATCCAAGGCCAAGCCTGGGGTAGTTCAGCTCCCCTCTCTGTTTTCCACCTCTAGGCATGCATCCACTGGCAGCTGAATGTGACTGCTCAAGACTTGGGAGATGTCCCTCCTCCTTAGACAACCTTCTCAGGACAGGGCCCGGGAGCCCAGGGCAGAGGAGGCACTATGGGGAAGATAGCCATGCATGCAAATTCTAAAAAATATAAGTGTGATGCATTCCCTCATGGTTCAACAAATATTTCATTATTTTGATTCACCAAACGTTATTGGTCAGCAAGGAGCCCAGGAGCATGAGAGGAAATGAGGGATGTACAAGCGTGTCTAAGAACAACCCACCCTCACCAAACCCACAGCCCGGTAGGGGTGCACGACATGCAACCAATCACTAGGGTACATGGCCCGGTGAGGTTCACGAGAGACAAGGGCACAGTTTGGTGGGACCCAGAAGAGGAAAGGACTAATTCCTCCCCCAGGTGTTCAGAGCTTTCCCTGGGGACTTTCAGCCTGATCCATGGTCTCCTTTGACAAGGAACTGGATAGACCCAGCCTCTTATAATTTTCTTTTCTCTAAGCTAGGCTGTGCTGCTGGGGAAAAGGATATGAAGATTCTCCTAGAATTTCACAGGCAATGTGTCCTCAGGAACAGCACTGATAAAGAGTTCACAGTTCAGAAGGATGGTATAACAAAAAATAAGTATTACGTCTTTTTTTCCCCAGTTCCTTGCCCACAGCTCCCCAAGCATTGGAATCTCTGGAGTGATGTGTCTTTTATATGCTAATGAGATGACTGGTGGCTGGTCTCCACCGCCCAACCCCCGCCCCATAGCTTCTGGATGGGAGCTGGTTTCCAGAAAGTCCAAGACAGATGAGCGGGTTGCAACTTTCAGCACCACCCCAGCCCTGACCTCTGGGGAGGGCCAAGGGGCTGGAGATGGAATTCAATCACCATGGCCAATGATTGATCCACCTGCATAAATGGAACTTCCATAAAAACCTCTAGAGGACAGATTTCAGAGAGTTGCCAGGTTGGTGAACACATCAAGGTGCCAGGAGGGCGACGTATCCAAAGAAAGCATAGCATGGAAGTCCTGCACCCCTGCCCCTGCGCCTTGCCCTACGCATCTCTTCCACTGGGCTCCTCCTGAGTTGAATCCTTTGTGATGAACTGATAATAGTAAATAAAGTGTTTTCCAGAGTCCTGAGTCATTCTAGCAAGTGACCGACCATGAAGGGAGGGACTTAACCAAGTAGGGCCGAAGCATGGGTGATTGGGGGACCCAAGAATTGAGACTGCTGTCTGCCCCTGGTGCCTGAGCCCTTTAGCTTTGGGAATCTGCATTAACTCAGATAGTGTCAGAATTGAACGGAATCACTGGACACCCAGTCGGTGTTGGAAAAATGGAGAATTGGTTGATGGGAGAAGAAAACTTAGCAGAAAGAGCTTGTGGGAGCCTTTTCTATATCTGGGCGATAAAAGGAAAGCCCTACACAGGTGTCTGGGTGCAGCTGTGGGAGGAGAGGTGCTGAGCAGTATCCCTGTCCCTCCTTTTTTCAGTGCCCTCCCTGATGGACTCAGAAGCTGCACCCCCAGCCTTTCCAGGCACTGTTGTCATCCTTCCTGTCCCACATTTTCACCTGGGCAGCCTGATATCTCTGCGCCCTTGCCTCTCTTTAGTCCTAAACCACATTAGCCTTCTGAGGTCTGTTCTAACTTTTCATCCTTTCTTCTAGAAATGTGACCGTCCTCCCTTTCACCCAAAGCCAATAAAAATCCCTCCCTCCCAGAGGTCTGTCTCTTGCTTCTTTTTCTGTTCAAGCCATTTGGAGGCTTTAAATAGGAACTAAAGTCTCATGTCTTCCTGAAGGTTTGTCAGACCCAGAGCTTTTCCATTTGCAAGAAAGAAGAACTCACTCAAACTCACCTGAGCCAAAATTGGAAATTTATTGTATGGTATCACGTTGTCCTAGACAATAAAAAGGCAGGAAGGACAGTCAGATGGCAGATGGTCCATGGAAGGATGGACACCAGAACTGAAAAGCAGCCAGGGGTCAAGACTGCAGCCTGCTCAGGTCATTCCCCCAGCTCTTGGGGACCATATAATTTCTCAACACCATTTCACTGTGTATGTTCATTCCTCTCTCTACAGGGGCTTTCTCTACTCTGCCCACATAATGGAAGATGGTCCCACATAGATCCCAGAATTTACTGTTCCTCAGATTAGGCAATCATCAGAATTCTAACTCCAAAATCCCCAAAGAAGGGAATGTATTTCATTGCTGCCCACCTGGAATATCAAATAGCTAATCCCCAGAGAGGCAGCCATGTAATACCAAGGTGGCTGTGAGATCCACCTGCATTGGAGGTGCAGTTCTTAGAGAAAGGGGGCTGCTGTCCTGGTTGGACGCTCCCCAAACCTTCACAATAGCTGTATTTAGCATTCCAGCCACTTACTGGAATTATGCGTAGCCAACCTGCAGAAAAGCTGGCAAGACCACTTGTGTGGGGATGGAGGTGTTTGCAGCAAGGACAGTGCACACCTGTCCAGTCCTTTAGTCAACATTTTTCACGGTTGGAGCAACTCCCAGGAGCAGCTGGAGATACAGGGTGGGCATCTGCAACCACTTGGGCTGGCACTGGAAGTAGACAAGCAGGAAATAGACCGGGATGCCACTGAGCAGGAACAGGAAGATGTATAGGAACTCAATCTGGGGGTGGTCGATGATGGGTGCCAGCACCAGGTAGAGAGAAGCAAGGAGCATGATGACAGGGATGATGGTGGGGACCTGCCATGGACACAGAGACCTGGATGATGGAGAGGCACAGGACGTGGTGTATGGCCCCTGGGCGCTGTCCCTCCTGCCTGCCTGCCTGTTGCATCCAGCTCCCCTCTTCCAGTCCCTGCCATCATACCTTGCCCAGCCACAGAAGCCACCTGCCAGGTTACAGGGGGCCATCCAAGGAGCCGGGGCTTTGGGACCCAGCTTGATCTTCTCTATGCTTTGTGAATCCTACTGTGTGTGAGCCTCCTCTTGGCGTGTGTCTCCTGTTGTTCTCCCTCAGAGTCCTCCAGGAGAAATGAGTCCCCAGCAAGCAGAATCAATGCCCTGTGATCCAGCGCTCCCTCCCCACGCCCCCAGGAAATACAGAAATTTTCTACCAAATATGACAGGGGCCACCTCTCACATTCCTTCTCTAGCCCCCAGATGAGTCTGTGGACTGCCTCATGCAAAGGTCTAGGTTTGAAAAAGGCCCAGTGTTTATTCCAAAGTCTACCTTGTAAGGTCGAGGAAGATTCTTCTTCTTTATCCGCAAGTGCAGGAGACAGCCAATGGTGGTTCCATAGGTGATCCAGCCAAGAAAGCTGAAAGGCAAACAGAAGCCACTCACTACCAGGCCCTGCCCTGGGTGTGCCTGCAAGAGGGGCTGGCCTAGTAGGTGCAAACCCGGGCAGAAGTGCAAGCTCATCGGGGGCCTTTCAGCCACCCCCAGGCCCCTCGTCTAAGCAGGCTAAGGAAAGAAGGCAAGGCTGGGGCACGAAGGACAAGAATGCACTGGAGGGTATTCCCACCTCTTTCATCTTCAATCACAAAGTGACACATATACAAGCCCAGGCCCCCACCTGGCTTCAGATCGGGCCTTCTTTGACTGCCCCTGGCTGGGCAGAAGAGGACAGTTTGCAAAGGGAGGGAGGAGCATCTTGTGTGTCCAAAAACAAGAGTTTGGTGGAAGCTCAAAGAAGTCTGTGCTCTCCTCAGGGACCAGCACACTCCTAGCAGATCCTCCTACCTTAGAGTTGGTGACAGGGCAGGCTGTTGAGCACCCAGACAAGCCCCTGGCCTCTGCCTTCCCCACTGAGGGTAGTTGAGTGGCTGACGTAGGTCTGATGAAAACCTCATCTGACCTTGGAGACAGGGTCCAGACCAGGCTGTCTCTTGAGGCAGTCAAGATGGGGAGACATCGTGTCCGCATTGGGATGGATCATCCCAACACTCTCACTCTGTGCTAGAACATTCTCAGTCATATCCCCCAAATCTCAGTCTAAAGAAAACTTGGGCTCAGCATGGGTTTGATTTTATTCTCACCATATAAAGATTTTATCTTTTCTCATGGGAAGAAGATAAAAAGAAAAAACCAGGTCTGTTACTTAATGTTCTGAAGAAAGTCACATTAAGCACTGTATATCCTGTTCCAGAAGATTAATTATACTTATGACAACAAGGAAGAGAGGACACGATACGTGAAGAATTACTCTGAGAAATCCCTGTTACACCCAGACCCTGCGCTCACTCGCCTGTGTGAGGACACACCCACTGACCCTGCTTCAGATGAGGTCATAAAATTATGGCTGGATATGGGGCGCCTGGGGGGCTCAGTCATTAAGCGTCTGCCTTTGGCTCGGGTCATGGTCCCGGGGTCCTGGGATCGAGCCCCGCATCGGGCTCCCTGGTTGGCAGGAAGCTTGCTTCTCCCTCTCCCACTCCCCCTGCTTGTGTTCCCTCTCTCGCTGTGTCTCTCTCTGTCAAATAAATAAATAAAATCTTTAAAAAAAAAAGAAAAGAAAAGAAAGCACAGCCTCGGGGTGCCTGGGGGGCTCAGTCGTTGAGCGTCTGCCTTCGGCTCAGGTCATGATCTCAGGGTCCTGGGATCGAGCCCCGCATCGGGCTCCCTGCTCCGCGGGAAGCCTCCTTCTCCCTCTCCCACTCCCCCTGCTTGTGTTCCCTCTCTCGCTGTGTCTCTCTCTGTCAAATAAATAAATAAAATCTTTAAAAAAAATTTTTTTATGGCTGGATAGCACAACAGCCCATCATTTCCGCCCCAGGGAAGTTAATAAAGGGGGTCAGAACATCTCCCCACTTTGATCCAGTCACTGATTATACCTACCCAGCTTGGTTGTGGGTCTGCCTTGAGTTCACTAGAGATATGCTAGGTCAGAGTCCTGAGCACAGATCAGACCACAAAGGGAAAATCACACCACAGCCAAGAACTACAAGCAGTGGAGAGTAAAGCCTGAAGATAGCCTTAACATGATCTCTGTGACAGAAAAAAGGAACAAGGAAGAATAAAAAATGACGAAGACAATACAAGCCTTTTGCTTGTCTGCCTCTTGATGAAATATTTCCCTCATTGAATTTTGGGAAACAGGGCAAGAGAGGGGGGAGCCACATTTAATTTTGGAAATATAATTGGGAGGGAATGGCTGAAATGTGTGTGCATGTACAGGAGCCCTGAGCTCAGGCTTCCAGAAGCATGCATGCACATATGTATATATACACATGCATGTGCACGAGTATGCACACGTAGGGGACTTCTATACACATGTATGAGTGCATGTGAGTGTGCACACAAAGGGGTCATGAGATACCCAACATGGGAAGACAGTCTCACTTGCCTCAAGAAGTTCACGATGGTGCTGAAGTTTCCTGGGAGGACCAGGACCAGAGCCACTGCGGTGGTAAATATCAGGGCCGGAGTTGGTGTGAGGCGATGCACATGAACCATGGACAGAAGTTGGGGCTGAGAGCAAAGTCAGGTGTCAGGCAGCCCCCCAAAGGAGCCACAGCAGGTATCTGCCCTGGGAAGCTCCCAGTCCTCTTCCCCTGCCAAACTCACTCTGGACTCCAGTGGGCCCAACCTAATAGTCCCCAGTCTCCACCACTTCCAGATGTAGGTCTCTGTGGCTCACATGGGGTGAAACCAGGCCCAAGGTGCAGCGTGGGGAGCCTATCCCTCCAGGCCAGCCAAGACCCAAATAGCTTAGAATGTGGGCTAGAGTGTAAAGAGCTGAAGCAGGTGCCTGGCCAGGTGGTTCCACTTTCTATTGCTCATCCCCAACACAGGAAGAGGGACCAAGGGTAGGAAGACAGAGGAGGGGGGAGGAGAGGGTAGGACAGTTATGGACAGAGCACGGAGTGGGATTGTGGGCTATTGTGGTAGACTGTATTATTACTCAGCAAATAATCAGTCTCCCTCTCCCACCTCTATGGGAGAAATACTGTCTAGTTCCCCATCCACTGATGCTGGGCTTGGCCAATGAAATGTGAACACGAGTAATACAGCAGAGGCTCAAAATACGCTTGTGTGGTTTGGCTTGCTCTCTTGAAACCCTGCCACCTGCTCTAGGCAAAAATATGCTTGGGCCTGGGTCCCTGAGACAAGAACAGACTCACAGTCCCGAAAGAGGAAATCTGAACCCAAACCCCAGCCTGAAGCAGAGCCACGGTGGACCCGGGGACTGATGAACGACATGAAATGTTTGCTGTTGTAAGCCCCTACGATCTGGGAGCTGTCTGCTATTCAGCATCATTGCTGCAAAAGCTACCAGAGGGACAGAGTCCCCAGGGGGAGGGCCCTGAGCGTATACATTGGCTCTGCTCCTTTGGCTTCACCCGCTGCCCCCACACCCCTGGACTGCACAAACATCCCCATCCCCTACAAGCTCCACAGTGTGACCCAGTATGGTGATCTCCCAAAACCTGGAAGTCAAAGGACTGGAGTTTAAATGGAGAGGTGTGGGATGCTTTAATCCCATTCTTAGAAACAACAGGGCTCTGCCTTGTAGGGGGCAGGCCTGGCTTGGGCTCAGAGCTAAGCTCAAGCAGGAGAAAGCTTAGCCTCTGCAGTCCTTCCAATGCCTTCCTGCAGGCCCCCCAACCTTGCCCAGCCCGGACCCCATCTCTCACCAGGTGGCCCTCTCACACACGGCTTCCTCCGAAGAACGTCCCATTGACGGAGCCAAATGTCGAGAGTGTGACAGCCAAGGGTACCAGCCAGGCCCAGGCTCCTAGCACCTGGTTCCTAGGACAACAGAGGAATCAAGGGAAGGAACTCCAGCAGCAAACTGGAGGCCAACCACCAGGAAACAGAGCAAGCAAAACATCTAGAGGCAAGTTGAAATACACATGGGGCACTATCCTTCCCCAACCTGGATTGTCGGCCCAGTGGCCAAGGAACACGTCACTTGACGCACTCACCCCAGCTCACAGCCATAGCATCAGAGGAAAGGATCTCACTGGGTGACAACACTAGCAGGTAACTGATGTTGACCAGGAGGTAGAGGCTGGTGACCGGAGGGATGGCGATCATCAGCGCCCACACCAGGTTTTGCTGCAGAGATCGGGAAGAAGAGGCCACACGTTAGCAGGCGAGGTCCTTCTCAAGCCCCCAGAACAAGCTCGTCCGTGCAGTGCTGAGCCTATCCTGGCCACGGGAACATGCCAGGGGACCACTCAGGCGGTGTGCCCCTCCTCCATGTGCTCACAGCCCCACGGCGTGGACACACAACGAGCAGGTGTGCTGGGAGGCCCTGAGGGGCACTAACCAGTCAGAGCAGGGGAGGTACAGAGGGGGGGACAGGAGGGGGAAGGGGAGAGGAGCTATCACCAAAACTTCCAGAATGAGCAGGGCCTTATGCTGGGCTCTCCTTGAAGAATGGGAGAGATTCAGGCAGGTGGGGATGGGAGGCATTCCCAGCAAGGGCAACCGTGAGACCAGGGGCACAGAGAAGGGACAAGAAAGTTAAAAATCTTCGTTCTTGGCTTCGTTCATTGATCATTCCAGCTGGAATATTCCAAGACCACCATGCCAACCCTGCCTAGTTTCTGGGTCTCTAGGACTCAGGCTCAGACTGAGGGCCATTACTCCCAGGGGTTCCACCTGCCCCTCAGTCTCAACTGGAAATTGGGGGTCTGTAAAGTGGGACTTCTTACTGCTCTGCCTCTCTGCAAGGTGTGAGGGTCAGCAAAGAGGAAGGGAAAGAAGGGCCTGGACAGAGGGGCTGTGGGCACTTGGAGCAGTCTGGACCGTTGGAGCTAAGTGCCAGTCTGACCCACGGTCTCCCAGTAAAGGTAATGAGGGGCTGAGTGGCTCAGTTGGTTAAGCGTCCGACTCTTGGTTTCAGCTCAGGTCATGATCTCAGGGTTATCAGTGCAGAGTCTGCTTGAGATTCTCTCTCCCTCTCCCTCTGCCCCTCTTGCTCGTGCTCGCTCTTGCTCTCTCTCTAAAATAAATAAATAAATCTTTAAAAACAATAAAATAGGGCGCCTGGGTGGCTCAGTTGGTTAAGCGACTGCCTTCGGCTCAGGTCATGATCCTGGAGTCCCGGGATCGAGTCCCACGTCGGGCTCCCTGCTCGGCAGGGAGTCTGCTTCTCCCTCTGACCCTCCCCCCTCTCATGTGCTTGCTCTCTCTCATTCTCTCTCTCTCAAATAAATAAATAAAATCTTTAAATAAATAAAATAAAAATAAAAATAAAAACAATAAAATAAAGGTACTGAGCAGGCATCCGATAAAAATGGAGGAATCCATGAAAACTGGGTAAATCAGAGTGTACTCCCTTCCACTTCACACCCCCAGCCCTGGCTGTCATTCTGGAGCCAGGAGCAAATGGAAGGAAGGGGTCTCCCTCAGGACCCACAGAATTCTACTCAACATTCCCCAGGTGTGGGGCACCCCGGATAGACATCTTTAGACTCCGAAGTAGGAGCACACTTCAAAGAAGGAAAAGCATGCTACAACACCCCCAGCCTCATGGAGGGCTTTCTCTAGGTGTCCTTTGGCTTACTTTGGGGGGCAGGCAAGCACTGAGGAGCCCAGAGCCTCTCCCCTCGGTACCAGACAGGACACCAGAACCCGGCATTGCTGTTACTGACACAACGTAGCATGAAAGAAGAGGTCATGCTGTACCAAGAGGCAGGGAGGTCTCCTCCAGACTTGACACAGGTGCTGTCCCTGGGAGGGCTGTACCACAGGCCCACACAGACCTCCTTGGCCCACCACTAGGGAGGACCCTCCCCCATTTAAGCATCTGCCCCTGGTTAGTGTATCTTCTGTTCTTCAACATTATATAAAAAGCAATTTCCAGAGCTTTCTGCCAGGGCTAAGATCTCCCCACAGAAAACTCTGGAGGGAAGCATGGGAAGAAGGGCATGGGGGCACTGAGGACAGAGTAGTGATCTCTGGGCCTGTCCTCATGCCCCCTTCAAATGTCCTTGAGACACAAACATGCCCTGTTCTTTCGGGGCTCTGGGTTCATGTTCACACTGCTTCTATGTGGCTGTTTTGCCACAAACCTCATCAGCCCTTCAAGGTTCAGCGCTAGCCCTCTGCTTACAGGAGGCCTGCCTGACTGCTCTCCTGGGGATCTCTTTTTTCTGAGTTGCAGCAGAAAGTGGAGGCAAACTTTCTCATATCCAAGCCTCTGTCCCATCCTGTCCTGTCCTCTAAGGGCAGAGGCCAGGTAGGGTGACCAATTCATCAGTTTGCCTGAGACTTTCCTGCTTTTAGCCCCCAAAGTCCAGCATCCCTAGGAACTCTTCAGCCCCTGGCAACCAGGATGGCTGGTCAGCTGACCTAGCCGATCACGTGACAGACATGTGCAAGGGAAGCCAAGAGGACGGCAATGGAGTCTCACATAAAATGGGTCCTTCCACGTCCCCTCCAGCTCTCAAATCCGGAAGGGGATCTGGAAGCAAAGGAAGTTGCCCCAACCGCCACGTAGGCATGGCACTGAATTCCTCATCTTCCCAGTGCTGAAAGTGTCTTCTACCTGGGTCCAGAAGATACCACTTGTAGCAAAGACGGGCCGGTGGAGCAGAGTCCTGGGTTGCCCCCACTGCGGGCCTTGTCATGAGGGGCTCTCAGCAAGCAAGCACTCATCATGCACGACCCAGCCACATGCCAAGTCACAGGGAAGGGGACTTCATATGCTTTTGAACTTGACTCATCTTGGACAGCCCACCTGCCAGCTAATGAGCTATGACAGCAAAGCCCCAAGATGCACCACAAGAACAGTGAGATTTCCTGGTTTCATTCTTGAACCCCTTAACTCTTTGCTTACATTCCAGGGTTCTGGGCATAAGGCTGGCCCAGGTTTGGCATAGGTTCTGCAGCTTCTTGAAAAAAGTGTGACACGAAGATACACTTAACATGTGCTTCAGAAGGCAGAGTTAGAACCAGCATTTCAAATGCCCAGCATTCAGAGGCATGGTTTTGTTTTTGCTTTGAAACCCACATTTGTCAAAAATGCTCTATACACAGCAGAGGTCAGCAAGCTACCGCCTATGGACCAAATCCAGCCTGCTGCTTGTTTTTGTAAATAAACTTTTCTGGGAGCCCAGCCACACTCATCTGTTTACCTATGGCTGTTTTCATGCTACAACAGAGTTGAGTAATCTTGACAGAGAGACCTCATGGCCTGCAAAACCTAAAATATTAACTCTCTGATCCTTTACAGAAAAAGCTGGCTAATCCATGCTCTATGGTGTGGGAGCTTGTCTCACTCATCTTTGGGCCCCTTGCTCTTTCCCTGGACCAGCTCTGTCTGAGCTCAGGGCCTGGGTTCAGAGAAAGTAGTCTACTCCCCATGAACTCCCCATAGCCCCCACCCCACCCCAGAGCCAACCTGAGCCCACACTAAGCATTCACCTGAAATTACAGCTGTTGATTCTCCATCCACAAGTGATTAGGCCATTTGATACCTCAAAGCCCCATGAGGTGGATGGGGCAGCTATAATGATCCTGTTTACAGGCCAGGAACTGAAGCACAAGGATTTACATGCAAGAGTAAAAGCTAGATCCCAGGACTCCTGGCCCTCACCCCAGTCTCTCTCTGCTCTTGGACTTCAGTCTTCAAGCTCCTCTTCTCCTCCCAAATTCTCCCAAACCCCCCATCCAGGGAGCCTTTACTGAGAGCTGAGACATGTAAAGGCCCTTGAGCCAGCCTCGAGGATGTAGAGGAAAAGACTCAGTTCTCATCCTCTGAGAATTAAAGACACCTGCAGGAAAAAAAAAAAAGAAAGAAAGAAAGAAAAAGAAAACAAGTAGTAACCTAAGCAAATATATTTACTGCAAAGAGTTAATTTCCATGAAAGCTCAAGAGTCCACATGTTCCAGCTATCAAGATAGATAACAAGCTGAGTCATCAAGCATGGCCTCTTGCTAGTCGTATGCCCTCAGAATCACTTCCCCCTTTCTACACCTCAGTTTTCCCCTGTGAAAAATGGAGGCAGAGTACCTACCTCACAGGGCAAATGAGACCTATAAAGTTCCGTGCTTACTTGGGAAGTTATTATTCATATAATTCCACAGACAAATTAAGGTAGATGGTGGGCTGGCATTCACGACTGCAAGAAGGGAGCCCCCATTTTCAGCCAACATCTCATGGTCCTAGTCAGCTCAATACTTGAAACTGCTGATTTCTGGAGATTTCACGCCTTGAAGAAGTATCATGGACTCACCTTTGGATTCTTGAGCTCTTCCACCATGTAGTTGACATTATTCCAGCCATCAAAGGACCACAGGCCCTGGTAGAAGGCCATGCCGATGCGCCCGGCCTGCTGCGTGGTATTGTGGAAGGCAAACAGAAAGGCTTCCGTGTAGCCATGGCCCTGGCCCAGCACCACAGCCCCACCCCCCACGATGACCAACAACGAGAACATTTTGGCGACCGTGCATACATTCGTCAACATGGTGGCCAGCCGCGAGCTCCAGCAGTTGACCAGCATCAGCAACAGGATGCAGGTGGCAGCCACACACCCTTGAGCACAGTCTGGGGCATCGAGGAGCAGCCAGGGTAGAAGGGAGCCACTGAATACTCAGCAAAGCTCAGAGAGACAGCAGCGATGGCGGCTGGTCTGACCAACAGCACAAATGTGTAGATGACCAGGAAGGCTGGCAAGGAGCCAAAGATTTGCAAGATATAGGCATATTCCCCCCTGGATTTGGGAACCAGAGCACCCAGCTCAGCATAGCACAGGGCACCCATCATGGCCAGGAGACCGCAGACTGCCCAAACCACAAGACTGGCCCCAGGGCTGCCTATGTAGACCAAGACCCACTGTGGTGACATGAAGATGCCAGAGCCGATCATACAGCCAGCAATCAGGGACACAGTACTCCACAGGTCAATCTCCCTCCTCAGCCTTAGCCCCCCACCACCTGGCTCCCATCCTGCCACCCCCTCACCTCCATCTCTTTCCTGACTTCTCTCCATCTCAGGACTTCAATAGTCACTGTGTCTAGTTGAGCAGAAGCAGATGCTCTGATAGATAATCCGTCTTGTGAGCTTCCTGCAGGAGTTAATGATTACAGCACTTAAAGAAGTCTGAACCAGAGACCAGACTACCAGGGCATGGCATTTAGAAGGGACTGAGCCTTCACCGATCTACCAGTCCAGTATAGGCAGTTTGCAGGAGCTGTTTGCCAATGTAACCCAGGAAAGATCAAGGAAAGGAAAGAGGGATTTAGTAGAAATCCCTGCTGCCCAATTCCACAACACTGTGTGTGGAATAACAGTTGGACGAGTGCTCTGTGCCAACAGTAACAATGCTGAGCACCTGCACATCAGGAACCTAAAAAAAAAAAATCTCTGCAATAGTTTTATCAGCCAAGCAATAAAATCCCTATTTTATCAGGATTCCAATTAAAATTGCATGAGCCCTGCTTTAAGGAAGAACCAAGATGATCAAAGAAGAGAATTCAGGGCGCCTGGGTGGCTCAGTCGTTGGGCGTCTGCCTTCAGCTCAGGTCATGATCCCAGGATCCTGGGATCGAGTCCCGCATCGGGCTCCCTGCTCAGCGGGGAGCCTGCTTCTCCCTCTGCCTCTCTCTCTCTCTCTCTCTGTCTCTTACGAATAAATAAATAAAAAATCTTAAAAAAATTAAAAAATTTAAAAAAATTTTTTTAAAAAGAAGAGAATTCAAATAGTACAGAACAGAACTTGTACCCATAGCAGGAAGGGAGCAGGTGGTTAAAAGTAAGGTACAGGGTCTGGAATGGTATCCTGCATTCAAATCCTGGCTCTAGTCCCTCATAGTTGTGTGAACTCAGACAAGGTCTCTGAACCTCACCCTATTCATCTGTCAATTAATTACAGTACCCACCGCACAGGGTTATTCTAAGGATTAAATAGCATAGTCCATTCAAAGCAGCTAGAATAGTAGATGAAATGGAGTAGGCGTTCCTGAAATGTTAGCCCTTACTATGTGCCTAAGAGTCTCATTAGTTCCCTAGTTTCAGAGATATATATATATATATGAATATTATATATGTATATAAATTTAAATATGTATTTCATTGATTTATGAATAATGTTCATTTTAGGATATAGTGTATAACTTCTTTATTAACCCTCCTTTATATTTTTTAAATCTTGGGTTATAGAACCTTTACCAGTGTTGTTATAGAAAGGTCAGTGAAACTCACTAGCATTTGGAGTAAAGATGCTGATACCCAAAGTGAGCAGAAAGGTACTTACAGTCTCCCAAACAGGCAGACCTAGCTCAAGGTAGCCAGCCATATGGGCTACTTGGATCTCATGTACATGTGCAATTAATAAAGGTCTTGACAGATGCAGGAGCTTTGCTGTTAGTGGTTCCTGGGGTGTGCATCCTCCCCTTGCTGCATGGAAGCCTGCTTGACATAGGTCCTCAGACAATGTAGAGCCATCTTCTTCAGAAAATCCTGAAGAGGGGACCCTCCAACATTCAGAAGGAGGTCCTCCAAGGTTCCTATCCAGTAGGAAGAGAGAAAAAGGCAGAGAAGTAATTACGAAGAAAAGGAGCTACAAGAATTGGAGGGAAAGAAGATAAGAAAGTAGAGTCCCGGAAGCTCAGGAAAGAAAGTCAGCTTCCTTCCTGCCATAGCAAAGTAGTCAATAAGACACTCTTCTTCTCCAGGGGCTGTTGCTAGTGGGTGCCAACTGCAGAGTCAGAGGACAGTCCACAAGACCACCTTTACCTCTAACACCGATGGCAAGATTGGAGGTTCCCAAGACTATCCTTATGTTCAATAATTTGCTAGGAAGCTTCACAGAACTCACAAAAAACGTTTATACTCAAGTAATGTTTTATTATACTTAAAGGATCCAGATTAATGTCAGCCAAGGGAGGAAAGACATAGGGCAGGATCCAAGAGAATTCCAAACATAGAGCTTCCAGTTCTCTTCTCCCTGTGGAGTCAGGACAGCATTATTCTCCAGGCGCTACTGTGTGACAATAAGCCCATCATATTGCCAACCAGGGAATCTCACCCGAGCCTTGGTGTCCACACTTTATAGGGGTCCTATAGCATGGACATGGTTGACTGCTCATGTGGCTGACTTCAGTTTCCAGCCCCTCAGGAGATCAAGCTGCTATTTCATGACCCAAAGCCCCTATCCAAAAATCACATTGTTACTATCTGGCTGGCCCAAGGCCCCCAGGCAAATAAAGACACTGTAATCAGGCATGACATTCCAAAGGCTTAGAGATTACCTCCCAGAAGCTGAAGGCAAGGGCCAGACCTCTCCTGGGGCAAGGTTAAATTCTTTACTACAAAGATGTGGAGGTTCCTGTGACATGAAGAACATTAGGAGAACATAAAGATTGTTTTGAATGACTCATCTTATCAAGCAGTGTGTCTAAAGAGGAGGACCTTAAATGCCAGGCAAAGGAGCTGGAACCAGCCAGGAATGGAGCGAAGAGGATGATGAGTGGAAGCAAGTGGAGAAGGGCTCTCCTCAGGGCTCTTCCTGAATGGAAAGAACTAGAGACACTGAAGTTCTGTGGGCTTCAAAGAGCAACTCCCGCTGCCCTTCCAGAATCTGACACTGTGTGGTCTTCAGCTCCAGGGTCAAGCCTGCCTGTAAGGAAGGGACCTCTGAGGCAGAGCTGAGCCTATGGCGTCCCTCTGCTGCCACCACAGGTGGTGGGGTAGCTGAGGGACCCAGTCTGCGGCTCAGTAAAATGGATGACTTAGGAAGAAATTCAGCACCCAAGAGCCAGAGAACTGTGTTTTACATCACTGTGCATTCGATGGGATCTTTATTATTTCCATTTCCAATCAGGAAAATGGGGCTCACGATCCTCCCACAAAAGTGTTCACGAGAATAGACCAAACGCCCTCAGGTCCCATTTTCCTATGGAGATGAATGAAGTTATGTTAACTTCTATTCAGAGAAATAATGGTGGAAAACTCTCCAAATTTGATGAGTAAACACTAATTTACATATCCAAGAAGTTCAGCTCCAAATAGAATAAACTCAAAGAAATACACAGTCACCTCATAATCAAACTATCAAAAGTCAGACCATGAGGGAATCTTTAAAGCAGCAAGAAAGAAGCAAATCATCTGGTACAAGTGTTCCTGGACAAGATTAACAGCTGATTTCTCATCAGAAACCATGGAGGCCAGAAGGCAGTGAGATGGCATCTTCAAAGTACTGGAGGGAAAGGTCAGCCACAGATTATATTTCCAGTAAAACCCTCCTTCAAGATAAAAAAGAAATGAAGAAATTCCCAGATAGCCAAAAGCTGAGACGGTTCATTTCTAGCGGACCTGCCCTCCAAGAAGGGCCAAAGAGAGTCCTTCTGGCTGACATGAAAGGACACTACACAGTAACTCAAATCAACACAAAGAAATAAAGAACACTGATAAAAGTATCAACATAGACAAATATAAAGACAGTATAATTAATTATTCCTATCTAATTTATAATTATAATTTATTAAAGATTTTATTTATTTATTTATTTATTTATTTATTTGAGAGAGTGCACGCATGCAGGGGGGAGGGGTAGAAGGAGAGGGAAAGAGAGTCTCAAGCAGACTCCACGCTGAGCGGGGAGCCCGACTCAGGGCGCCATCTCATGACACCGAGATCATGACCTGAGCTGAAACCAAAATTTGGACGCTTACCAGACTATGTTACCCAGGTGCCCCTTTCCTATCTAACTTAAAAGAAAACCACAAATGCTGCTGGGGCACGGGGTATCTACATGAAGAATTAATTTGCACCTCTGTCTCACATTATACATAAAAATTAATTCAGAATGGATCAAAGACCTAAATGTAAGCTCTAAAACTATAAAGCTCTTGGGGCGCCTGGGTGGCTCAGTTGGTTAAGCGACTGCCTTCGGCTCAGGTCATGATCCTAGAGTCCCTGGATCGAGTCCCGCATCGGGCTCCCTGCTCGGCGGGGAGTCTGCTTCTCCCTCTGACCCTCCCCCCCTCATGTGCTCTCTCTCTCCTCTCATCCTCTCTCTCAAATAAATAAATTAAAAAAATCTTTAAAAAATAAATAAATAAAAAAAAATAAAACTATAAAGCTCTTAGCAGGAAACATAGTTGCAAATTACCATGACCTTGGATTGAACAATAGTTTCTTAAATACACCACCAAAAGCATAAGCTACAGAGGAAAAATAAATGGGACTTCATCAAAATTTAAAACTTTTGTACATCAGATGGTGTCAAAAAAGTGAAAAGAATAGGGCACCTGGGTGGCTCAGGAGGTTGGGTGTCTGCCTTTGGCTCAGGTCATGGTCTGTCTCAGGGTCCTGGGATCGAGCCCCACATTGGGCTCCCTGCTCAGTGGGGAGTCTGCTTCTCCCTCTCCCATTCCCCCTGCTTGTGTTCCCTCTCTCGCTGTCTCTCTCAGATAAATAAACAAAATCTTAAAAAAAAAAAAAAGTGTAAAGAAAACCCACAGAAAGGGAAGAAAAACCTCTGCAAAACTTAGACCAGACAAGAGTCTAGTATTCAGAAGATATAAAGAACTCTTACAACTCAACAATAACAACAACAACAAAACCTGAAACAAGCCCATTTAAAAATGGGCAAATGATTTAAAAGACATTTCTCCAAAGACAGTCAAATGGCCACCAAGCACATGAAAAGATGTTCAATATCATTAGTCATTAGGGAAATGCAAATCAAAACCACAACGGGATACATCTTCATACCCCTAGGATGGCTATAATTGAAAAACAAAAAATGTGAAATTTTAATGAGGATGTGGAGAAATGCGAACCCTCATACATTTGCTATTAGAAATATAAAGCGGTGTTACCACTGTGGAAACAATTTGCAGTTCCTCAAAAATTTAAAAATAAACTTACCATATGACCCAGCAATTCCACTTCCAGATATATACCCATAAGAACTAAAGACATATTCACACAAAAACCTGTACACAGATGTTTATAGCAGCATTATTCTTAATAGCCAAAAGGTGGAAGCAACCCAAATGTCCATCAATTGATGAATGGATAAATAAAATGTGGCATATCCATACAATGGAATATTATTCGACCATAAAAAGAATGAAGTACTGATATATGCTACTCCATGGATGAACCTTGAAAGCATGATGCTAAGTGAAAGAAGCCAGACACAGAAGGCCACATATTATTATGTGACTGCATTTCCCTAAAATGCCTGGAATAGGTCAATCCGAGGGACAGAAAGTAGATTAGTGGTTGCCAGGGGCTGAGGGGATTGCCAGGGACTGCTTCAGAATGGGAATGGAGTTTCTTTCTGGGGCAATGAAAATATTCTGGGATTATATAGTACTGATGATCGTCCAATATTATGGATATACTAAAAACCACTGAACTGTACCTTTAAATGGTTAAAATGGCAAATTTTATGTTATGTTAATTTCATCTCGATTTTTTATGTAAAAAAAAAAACAATTTTAGCTGCAGGGCTTTGGAAGAAGCAAGTCCAAGTGAGGGGTCAGTCTCAAATCCTGCGTTCTGTTGCCTGTAAGGGAAATCTGCCTCTGTACCCACCACCCCCCACACCAAGGGAGCAAGAAGGCCAGTCTTTCCCAGTGGTTCTCCTTCCCCAATATCCCCAAGGCCCCCGGGGATGCTTACACTGCTCTGTGAGCCAGTCTTCCTGTTAATCAGCTGCTCTGCAGGCGTGCCCCTGGAGGTCAGACCCAATGATTCCTAGCTTCTGGGGAGCCCCATCTGCTGGCCTTGGCTTCCTTCACTACAGAATGTACACGGAGTGCCCAGAAAATCGCATGCTGTGGAGACGTAAGAGACTGTTTATAAATGCACACTTTTTTTTTTTATCTAAAACAAGCTAAATATTAACTTATCCCCCATGAGGCACAAATGTACCCCCCACTGAGCCACTAAAGGCAGAGGCCCTAGAGATGAACTGGTCCAATTCCATCCTGCTTACTGGGGAGGACGCGGAAGGGCAAAGTAGGGCACTACAGGGCCCAGGCCACAGGGTCAGCTAGCGATTCCAGCCACGCTGAGTGATGACCACAGCCTCCACGCATTTAGGGAACCTCACTGCCAGGAGAGCAGGTCAAGACCAGAGCCATGTCAGTGGCCCTTCCTGAGATTCCTCTCTCTTCTGAGCTTCAGTTGCCTCTGTATCCTCTACGGTATTTGTCACCTGCTCTTTCATTTTCCGATTATTTACTTGCTTTTTTAGCTTCCCCCTCACCAGCTGAGCTCCTGGAAGTTAGAAACAGGTCTCCTTTGCTTCTATACATTTTACAGTTGAGCCCAGCAGGAGTGATGAGGAAATGTTTTCTGGAGGGATGACAGAGTGAGTAAATAAATGAGTGAGTGAGCAAATAAATAGATTAGGTCTAAGCCAATAAATGAGTGAAAGTATGAATAAGAGAAGGTGTGAATGAACAAACTCCCACTAAGCTCTGAATCCAGATCTGTCTGAGGACCAAGTGATTGGTGCCCACGGTCTGGCTGGGATTTCACAACGAGGGTCCCCTGGGCATGATGGGATGTGGCTCAGAAAATGCTTTTAGCATTATGCAGACCTGGAGAACAGTCCATGAGAAGTTCAGAGCAAGGAGACGGGAGAATGAACCCCTGGGCAGAACCCCCGAGGATGGTGCCTGGAACAGCCTAGAAGAGGCTCAGCTGGTCATTCTGATCACTGATTAAACACTGGGATCTCATCAGAGGCTCACCTGTGTTGTCCCTGGTCTATGCAGCATGGTTGACCTACTCTGCCCATCCATGAACTCCAGAAGTGTCCATACCCAATGGAAGCTTGAACAAGGATCTTGCTAGGTCCTTGCACACACACACAGACTTCTCTTCCTCCCTGACTCTCAGGGGTCCTGATCCCTGCTCCTCTCGGCCTCCAGGTGCTTCATCCCCTCTTCTCTTTCATACCTAACCCCAACTACACAAGAACCCCTAGGATGACCTGGTTGAGGGAACCTGTCAGTCCTCACCCCTTTGCCTGCCCAGGCCCCTGTTCATCCATTCCGACCCCAACCTAACACTTCGGCCTGGCTCTGGCTCGTGCTCAGGACCTTCCCAGAAGGAGCATAAGAAAGAACAGGTAAGAAAGATGCTAAAGACATCCCACTTCTTCCACTTGATTAGAGCATGGTCATGGCTACGCAGCCGGCCTATGTACTCTCTATAAGAGGGGATGGGAGGAGGCAGGGGTTGTAGCTGGGGCCTGACTCTGGGCAAGCACTCTGGCCCCAACCTGCTGTTATAGGGGTTCCCTCCCACGTCATTCCATTTGTCTTCTCCTCACTCGGAAAAACAGTTTTTCTTGGCCTAACCATGCCTTCAGAAATGCAAGCCCAGGCACAGTGCTCAGACACAGTCTCTCTGAGCTGTGCTCACAAGGAGCCTTGCAGGAATCCATGGGACTCAGAGACCCAGGTAATGAGACCCCAGGTGAGGTGGAATGCAGCGGCCCAGGGACCAGCACTGGCCTCTGGACACCCTGGACAGTATCAGAGCCCGTTATTTCCAGGAAAAATCCTTTCAAGAACACCCTGGGACACAAACTGTAGGAATAAGGTCTAGCCACAATTTCTGAAGGCTCTGTGGACCCACAGTCCCATGACAGAGTAGGGGGACATGATCATCAATTCAGAGATCTCAAGTAGGTCCTGGCCTTTCTCTGGGCCTGGAGGTCCCCATCTCTCCCAAGCAGGTGCAGTGGGCACCGTGCCTCTATACTTCAGGAAAGCAGGGCAAGGAAGAAGCAATTTCTGCCCTCCCTGCTGAATGTGGCATTTCCCCACATGATAGCCCTGTGAGTACGAGCCTGACCCAGGACAGGAGCCCCTGGGGCCCGGAGTGTAATCTTGGTGCTTGCTCTGCCCACCGTCACCAGAATGCAGAGCACAGGCAAACGCTCAGACAGTGGACTCCGGGGCCAGGACTGTGAGCTGCCGCCCTCTAGTGGTCCCAGGGGAGGGAAGGAGAGAACCGGACAGAGGAGAAAGACGGAGAGAGAAAAGCCTCAAAGCAGAGGACAGGTTGCGGGAGATGGAGGAGGGAGGGCATGGGAGAGGGGGTGAGCTGAAGGGGAGAGTGACCCCGGGTGAGCATCCTGTCCCCAGGGCGGTTCCCCACACAGTCACTATTCCCACCTCATTTGTACATTAGCTCAGGGAGCCCTATCCGGGTGAGTGTGACCAGGACTCTCAACTCCAAGAACTCTCACCGAGTTGGGAATTCCTAAACTCTCTGTTTTTTGCTGATCTTATCCAGATGTCTCCTCTTGTGAGGCCCCTGTGAGGACCGGCTGCCAGATGGTGAGCTCAGGTTTCATCTCTCCCTGACTCCAACTGCCCCAAAGATTCTTCTGATTTCCACTCCATTTTTATGGCTTCACTGAATCTGTATCTCTGCCCTTGACCTTTCTCCAGAGCTTCAGACCCTATACACCCAACTCTCCACTGGACAGCCCACCTCCTATCCCTTAAACCCTGAAAACATATGTCCAAAATGGAACTCATCATCTTCCCCAGACCTGCTCCTCCTAGGAACCCTACCACATTTCCTAATTGTGGTAGACCCGGCGACGGCCGTCCAAATCATCAGGAGTGAGAGGGTTATTTCCCCAACTGCCAAGAGTGCGGGTGCTGGAAAGCCCTCAGCTGTCAGTCTCCAGCTGCGGGGAGCCCCCCCACATAAGGCCACTCCTTTCCCAGGGAGATCCTCATCCAAAGATCCATCAGTGTGGGGACATAAAGCCCATCCCCGTTGTCTAAATTGGCACAACTCTGCAGGGTCGTCCATGCGGGGGTCAGGTGAGCTCTCCACTGAGGCTGCATTGCGTGCGGCTCAGCGTTCCCATCTTCCTGATTCTTCGATCTTCCCTGCCTCCGGTGTTGATCCCATGAGAACCGCCTAGTCAATCTCTGGAATGAACCTCTGCCTCAGAGACTTCTGGCTAGGGAATGCAGGCTACACACCTGGTCACTAGGACCCTAACCCTGAGGGTCATGGCTGACATCCCCTTCCCCTGACCCACAACCCAGATGACCAGGCCCTTCTTGCCCTGCTGTGCGTCTCAGACCCATCCGCCCCCCTCACACCTACGGCTACCACCCCAGGCCCCCTGCAAAGCCATTCTCATCCTCAAACCCTTTCAGCACCAAGAGCCAGGGGCATCTCCTGAGCACCACTCTCCTCTCCAAAGCTGCAGTTGAACTCAAGCCCCAATGCCTCACTGGGGCCCCCTTCCCTGAGCCAGAGGCCCTGCCACCTTTCCTTCCCTGGGCCACCTGTCAGGCCCCGCCATACTCCCTGAGCAGGCCGGCCTGAGGGCCTTTCCTTGTTGGAGCTTGAGGCGGGGGACCCAGACTTCCACACTGACCAGTGGCCCCAAGAGACAGGGTGGAATCTCTCCCCTCTGAGGCTGCACTCACGGGGCCACTCCCTGGGCTGTGACAATTAACAGTCATGAGCAGCACCAGGATCAATGAATCCCAGGCAGAGATGGGGCCCCTGGAGCAGGGTCTCAGGGTCACCCAGGCTCGTTTGTCCCTTTCACAGCCCCCAGGACCCAAGGGAGGGCCCAGGACAAGTGAGGATGAGGCTGCTCTTCTCTGCTAAGTGGCTACCTTCCTACTCAGTTCCTATCTCACCATCTAGACTTCTGTCTTTTTTTTCTTAAGACTTTTCTTTGTCTTATATCACTGAATGACAGACAGTCTGATTCAGTGACATGGACTAGGTGATATATTAATCTGATTAGCCCCTATGTGAAAGCAGGCCCATGAGTGCTATTTACTCTCGGATTCAGAGGTTTGTCTTTCTTTTCATATTTTTTAGATTTTCTAAGTTTCTAGCTTTTGAAAGTTTGTTTTTAAAAATTCGTTTTTAGTTTTGCTTTTTACACTGAGTTTTTATTTTATTTTATTTTTTAAGATTTTATTTATCTATTTAACAGAGAGAGACACAGCTAGAGAGGGAACACAAGCAGGGGGAGTGGGAGAGGGAGAAGCAGGCTTCCCGCCAAGCAGGGTGCCCAATGCGGGGCTCGATCCCAGGACCCTGGTATCATGACCTGAGCCGAAGGCAGATGCTTAACGACTGAGCCACCCAGGCGCCCCTACACTGCGGTTTTTAAACAACATGTATTTGCTCTTTGCTCTGAAGTTTTAAAATAGCATTTAGATGGGGCGCCTGGGTGGCTCAGTCATTAAGCGTCTGCCTTCAGCTCAGGTCATGATCCCAGGGTCCCGGGATCGAGTCCCACATCGGGCTCCCTGCTTGGCGGGAAGCCTGCTTCTCCCTCTCCCACTCCCCCTGCTTGTGTTCCCTCTCTCGCTGTCTCTCTCTCTCTGTTGAAAAATAAAATCTTTAAAAAAATAAATAAATAAAATAAAATAGCATTTATACAAAATTCTAAAATTCTGCCCCCTAAAAAATTAATGAATATGTTTTCACCTTCATAAATTATAGATTGTTTTTAAATTAAAAAGATGTGTATATACAAATCCAAACTTTACTTTCAAAAAAATACTTCATTTTCGGGGCACCTGGGTGGCTCAGTCGTTAAGCGTCTGCCTTCAGCTCAGGTCATGATCCCGGGGTCCTGGGATCGAGCCCCGCATCGGGCTCCCTGCTCAGTGGGAAGCCTGCTTCTCTCTCTCCCACTCCCCCTGCTTGTGTTCCCTCTCTCGGTATCTCTCTCTCTCTCTCAAAGAAATAAAATCTTTAAAAAAAAAAAAATACTTCATTTTGAAATGATTTTCAAAGAGTTGTGTGCCTCTTCCATTATTCACTTAATTCTTAGTGTTGCTCCTAAATATTTCACATTTATTCCCAGGGGTCCTTGTTCCCCATTAAAATTAGGGATCAGAGTGATTTGCTTAAGAAACCCAGTCGCATTTTTCCATTCTCAGGAAAGGCATCCAAACAGAGGTCCTTTATATCAATTAGCAACCAGGCTAACATTTGGTGGGATCCTATTTGTTTTTCACACATGCACACATACACACACACACAAGCATATATATTTGTGTATGCCTGGAAATTTTCTGGAAGGATACAGAAGAAAATGGTAACCACTGTTGGCTTTGAAGCATGAGCTTGGGAAGTGCATAGCTTCTTCTGTGACCGCCGACCTTCCTGCTAGCAAGCACAGTCAAGGAGATGCTCGGTTTTCCTGTGGCTGCAGAAACAGAAATCTCAGCAGCTGGTGCTATAGCTTTGTGCTTGCAAAGAGACAAAACATGGGCATCCAGTTGTTTTATGTGAATCACAGCTGAGTGATCTATCCTCAAATCAGCAGCTGGGATAATGATTTCCTTGGCAGGCCAGCTGTGTGGTACTGTTACAGGGGAACCATTCCGAGGCGTTCAGCCTCCAGGCTGCCCCTCTTGGCCTTCCAACAATTTGGTAATCACCTAACTCCCTGTATTAAGTCTGTTTCTACTTCAACTGTCTGGAGTCATTTCCACCATCTGCAACCACACCTTGAATTGACACAGGAGATGAGGGTGCGGGGTGTAGAGAGAATTACAAATCGCAGAGGAGCTCTTTATATCATATTTCCAATGCCCCCCATTGTCTATTTCACCAGCTGGGGAGGAACAGGATCCCCTGACACAGATCCTGTCTCTGCACAGCAATACTCACCCTTTCCTTGTCCTGGTTTCTCTGCCTCTTCAAGAAGCTATCCATGTTCCTGTCTTAGGACTGACTATTTGGTTGCAACTGACAAAAACTGTTCCATCTTCTTTAGGAAAAAAAAAATACTATATAGATATAGATATAGATATAGATATAGATATAGATATAGATATAGATATA